>NC_138370.1:41084343-41175078 GCF_054177405.1 Leptonychotes weddellii | reverse complement strand
AAAAAAAAAATTGAAATCTTGCCATTTGCAACAAAGTGGATGGAACTGGAAGGTATTATGCTAAGTGAAATAAATCAATCAGAGAAAGAAAAGTATATGATCTCACTGATCTGAGGAATTTGAGGAACAAGACAGAGGATCATATGGTAAGGGAGGGAAAAATGAAACAAGATGAAACCAGAGAGGGAGACAAACCATAAGAGACTCTTAATCTCAGGAAACAATGTGAGGGTTGCTGGAGTGGAGGGGGTTGGGAGGGATGGGGTGGCTGGGTGATGGGCACTGGGGAGGGTATGTGCTATGGTGAGCACTGTGAATTGTGTAAGACTGTTGAATCACAGCCCTGTACCCCTGAAACAAATAATACATTATATGTTAATAAAAAAATGATCAATAAAAAAATTAAAAGAACTCATAGGTCATCCTTGAATGATATAGTGGTGGGACCAACATAATCTGAACACTAGAAAACAGCAACAACAACAAAAAAAAAAGGAAGAGGAAAAAGAATTCAATCTGCCTTTCCCATAGGGATTTTATACCATTATTGGAGATAACCATTATTCGAGGATAAAGTCTTCTCTCTGTAAGAATTCCAGCTGGTAAGTGAAGATGTAATACTAAAATCATCATTCCGCAAAGCCCATATGAGCTAGTGGACCTAGATAATGAGTAATGTTCACTAACATCACAAAAAGATCAGTAGATATAATGTATCTCTTAATGGTACGATATCACCCATGAAGTATTTTTGTTCAAAAATCATACCTCATGTGTATACATCTAACTGTCAGTTTACAGGAAATATCTGGGACAGAGGAACAGGTTTTAAGAAATGTGACCAGCATAACTGAGAATATGGGAAAATCTTTGTAGGAAAAATGACCTGGTTTCTTCAAAAAATCAGGATCAGAAGGGAAAAGAGGGGGCAGGAACTACGTGTAGTTTCAAAGAGACTTAACATTAACTTAACATTAACCAAATGTGATGTGAACATTTGGGGGAAATTTGAACACTGACTGAATAGCTTATGATAATATGGATTTGCTTCAAAACGTGGAGATGAGGAGTGGAGTGGGCAATGATACAGCTGAAAGAAGTGGGGCCATGAGTTGATTTCTTTTTTTAAAATCTGAGTGATCAGTTCATGGTAGTTCATTGCTCTCCAATTTTTTACTTATATTTTTAATATTTTATTTTTATCAGTTTTTTTTTTGAGAGAGAGAGAGTGCAAGTGTGGGGAGGGGGAGGGGCACAGGGAGTGGGAGAGAATGTTAAGCAGATTCTGTGCTGAGCATGGAGCCTTATGCGTGGCTTGATCTGACAACCCTGACATAATTACTTGGGTTGAAATCAAGAGTTGGATACTTAAAAGTTATAAAAAAAAAAAAAAGAAAGAAAGAAACAAATAATATATTATATGTTAATAAAAAAAAAAGAGTTGGATACTTAAATGATTGAGCCACCCAGGAGCCCCTGCTCTCTACTTTGGTTATGCTTTAAATTTCCGTAATAGGGGCGCCTGGGTGGCTCAGCTGGTTAAGGGTCTGTTCAGGTCAAGATCTCAGGGTCCTGGGATCGAGCCCCACATCAGCCTCCCTGCTCAGTGGGGAGCCTGCTTCTCCCTCTCCCTCTGCTGCTCCGTATGCTTGTGCTCTCTTGCTCTCTCTGTCAAATAAATAATCTCAAAAAACAAATACATAAATTTTCATAATAAACATGTGTAAATGTAACTAAGCCCAATGTACCTATTGATTCCTGCCTAGATTGTTCTGGCTCTGGTGCCTCCTAAAGCCCACCTCACACTTCTGAAGGGAGCAGGAGATCCTCTCTCATGTTGTGTTAATTGTATCCCCTTGAACAGAAAACTTTTCTTCTTTGTCCACCCAACAATAAGGGAGCAGAAACAAGAGAAGAGGCTGATGAGGTAAGGTCTTGGACTTAGGGTCTCCAATAGCAAACATAAAAATTGCTTGTGAGGCTCAAATATCTGAGATAATATATATGAAAGAGCCTGTATGTAGAAAATGATATGCAAATGTAAAGCAAGATTGTTTTTTATTTTCAATTCCTTCTCCTGAAAAGAATTTTTCTTGGCCCCAAGGTATAAGAATATAGGAAAAATGAGTATAAGGGAATTATTCAAGCCTAATTTCTCTTTGATTTTCTGCAACCACATACTACTGAATTTGCTGACCTGGGGTTCCTAACATCCTGGGGTAGAGCTACCCGGGCCGGCCCATCAACCAGTTGCTGGGAGGGAAATCTAGAGAGAGGGAAGAAAGGAGGAACAGTGGGTGGGATCTTGCCCAAGTGATTAAGTATATGAATCAGAGTTGGCTGGAACCATGCATTAGCATTAAGTTGGCCATGCAAATGGTACAGCTGGATTTTCTGGCTCCAGCCCTGGGCCAGCATCCCATGCTTCAGGGTAGAGAAGGGCATTTTGGGAAGTCAAGCAGCTGTCCAGTAGGCAAGGGAGCTCCACTGCTCCTTCGGGTTTGGGGGAATCCAAGGGCAGGCAGGTGAATCTGAGCTAAAGTCCATGGGACTTGAAGCACCATTCCCCCAAACCTTACCCTTGCCTTAGCACTGAATGTCAGTAACATTATCCAAAGAGAAGCATGGTTGAAACTTTCTGGACCCAGTGCGATCCATTAAAGAGAAAACCAGGGTGGCATAGAAACCCAGATGGGTGTGCAGAGGCCATGGCACTGTGGGCAAGAAGCTGGGACCTTGTTCTAGTCCTGCCTCTTCCTGGCCTGGTCACTTACTCCTCCTCCCTGGGTCCAAGTTACCTCAGGTCTTGAGAAGGGAAATCTTTTCTTGCAAAATCTCCTTAAATGATTCTGATGATCACACAGGTTAGAAACTATGTGCTAAACCACATGATCACTAAGTCTCCTTCTGCTTTCTGGAGTCTGTTCCCGCCTGATCCTTTGCCTTTCTCTGAACTGTGTTCATTTAATTAAATAATCAAATATATGGGAAGTGCTCATTCAAGGGGTGGGGAGAAAGGAAAACTGACATTTCTTGAGGAGATTTTTGTGTTGGGTACTTTACTAACTTCATCTCTGTGCCCTCTGACCAGAAGACAATCATAGATTGTAGACATACTTTCGGCAACTTGCCTTTCTCCCCTTTCCTGACTTTGAAATGCAAGGGGACTCTGCTGGGGTTCTCCTCGCAGTCTAAGGGTGTGTGGGGGGGTGGGTGGTGAGGAGGGATGGGAATGAGAACTCACATTTCTTTTTTGCTATTTCATTTACATTTAATTTTTTAAACTAAAATGTTGTATAAAAGAAACATCTGTATGTGGTTTTAAAAGTCTAATGAAAAACAGTAACCATCTGTTTTACTTCTCCCTACATTCCAAAACCTTTTCCTTACCAACCACCTAGACAACCACTTCCACCCATTTCTATTGGTAGTTAACTCTACAATATAAAAAATGATATAATACTACTTTTTTCTTGATATGTCAGTTTTAGACATAATATATTTATTATTTCTGTTATGATAGTATATGATATTCGCTCTCTTACTACCTCTCCCACCTGTTGTCTCCCCATTTTCTCAATATAGTTAAGTTACTATTTTTTATTTTATATCAATAATCAGGTTTACATCATTAAGATCTTATAAATACTGTTTGTGGCAGAATCAAGTAGCACACTATGATTGCATTCTCTGCCCTGCATAGTTTTTTGTTTTTCCTTGAGTTACTAATTGCTCTTTTCTTACTTGCATAATTTTCCAGACTTCTTTCTGGAAGCTCCGTTATATAATCCACCACATCATTTACATCATCAAGTCTCTGTTTTGTTTTGTTTTATTTGTTTTGGTTTTTTCTAGAGAACTCCCTTTAAGAGAACTCAGTATTTCTCCAGCCTGGACAGGTCATATCCTAGTTCTGCTTTTTTTTCACTACTCTTCTAGGTTGCAATCCCATTTCCTGGAATCTATGACTTCTATCTGGGTTTACTTTCTTGTTTTGCTGGCACCTATTCTCCCATAGTTTCCTAAGGCAGTTTGGATGGGAACTAAATTTTCTGAATCTTGGTATGTTCAGAAAACATTTCTCTTCTCCTCTCACACTAGGCTAATAGATTAACTGGATATAGAAAACAATTTTCTGTCATAATTTTAAGATACATTTAAGAATCCAATGGCATTGTTATCTTTTGTGTGTATTTTTTCTTTCTTTCTTCTGTTTCTGGAAGCTTGTAAATTCTTTGCTTTATGCTTGGTGTCCTGAAATTTTAGGATCAAACTTTTAGGTTCAGATCTTTTCAAATTCTTCGCTCTGGCCTCTTGGCAAGTTCTTTTAATCCTGTGACATGTGCTCGTTAGTTCTGCAAATATTTCTTATATTATTTATTTGATAATTTCTTCTTTTCCATTTTCTCTTTCTCTGGAATTTCTGTTAGTCAGTTGTTGAACCCCTTGCATTGATCCCTTAATTTTCTTATCTTTCCTCTCTTATTTCTTATTTCTATATTCAACTTCCTCAGAAATGTCCTCAATCTTATCTTCTAACACTTGTATTGAAAGTTTTCTTTTATCTATTAATTTCTAAGAACTCTTTCTTGTCAAATGATTATTCCTTTTGCATAGCACCTTGTTCTTGTTTTATGGCCTCTTATATTTCTATGAATATGTGAGATCAATTGTTCATGTTTAAGAATGAGAAACTACAAAAGTTGACTGTAAGCTCTGTGTTGCTTATCACTTTAGGGTGAATGGGATGAGACTTGGCCATTTCTTTGGAAGACACCACCCCAGAATATTCGTATCTAAGTTTTATCCAGAGGCACCATTCAGTTCTTTTAAAGAATCCTATTTTCCTACCTGGGGTAAAGATGCCCATTAGCAGGTAGGGCAAGACGAAGGGATTAAAGGTCTTCCTGCTCTATAATCAGACTTTCAACTAAATCCTCCTTTCCAGCTCTGAATTTCACCCTCATTATTTGGTGCCTAGATCCCTAAGTACATAACCTCTTCTGTTCTCTTTCTTCCAACACTATCTCCTGCTTAAGAAATAAGTATCTGGCTGCTAGAATTCTGAAGATAGACAGGCTTCCAACCTATGTCCTCATTTTTCTCCCATGCCTCATCCTACCATCCTCCCTAGCTGGTGCCTTTCCATTCTGAGTTTCTCCAGGTGTCTATGGCACGATCTATGGCTCTTTCCTCATCAGTATCATTCTCCACTAGCACATTTCTTCTTTCACTGCTAAAAATAGTAACTACTCCTCCCAACATCAAAGCCTCCTCTACTCCTGCAACATCCAGTCGGCCTTCAAGTTCCATTGATTTTTCCTCTCAATCACCTCTCACACTTCTCCGTTTTCCCCTTCTCTGCCTTCGCTTCACCTCCGCAGTCAGATCTCTTGTTGTCTCTTGCCTGGTTTGCTCCAACAGCCTTCTTCTAACAATCTTTTCACCTTCTTGTGTATTTCTCTCCTTCAGTCACTTCTCCATCCTATAGCCGCATCTCATTTCCTTGCTGAAAGCCTCTATTAAAGTGTAGACTTAGGATAAAATCTGAACTCAAGCATGGATAACCAACCTCTACAATCCTCTCCAGCCTCTCTCCTCCCTGATCTCCTTCCTACCACACATCCTCCATTTCTGGCCATTCTGAACTATTTCTGTTCCTCTGATAAGCCATGCTTTCTTTTACTGCCACGCCCATGCACATGTTGCTCTTTGCTTTCTTTTTTCTTTTCAAAAACTCTTTCCTGTATCGCCAAACTCAGCTTAGATATCATATCCCTGGGAAAGATTTTCCTCACCCCCAAACTACTTCGTGCTCCTATATACAGCCCTAGAGTAGCACGATTCATCCTTGCTAAGCTACAAGCTCCTTTGGAACAGGGACAGTAGTTTGATTGCTATTGCATCCCCAGGGCCTAACACAGCACTTGGCACATAGTAGGCCCTCAATAACTAGCTGTTGAACAAATAAACTTGTAAGTAAATGATTGGATTCCCATATTCATAGGCAGAAAGTGAGGTTTGGAGAAGCCAAGCAAATCGTTCAAGTTCACCCAGCTGGCATCTGCACTGAGGTCTCTAGTTCCAAGGCCTGGGAGCCCCTGTTTGATAGGCACCTAGTCTTTCAAGCTGGACTTGCTTTCCAAGGCTCTGGTCTCTGGCTCAGATATGTTAACCTTGGCCCTCCAGAGATTAAGTTTCCAGTGTCCTCTAGGGCGGCTCTACCGTCAGCATTGATTTTCAGCTGCTCCTGCCTAGGTCTGCCAACATCCTGCAGTGGGGTTCTGGCTAGCCAAGTGCCCGTAATAAAAGACATCAGCCACAGAGAGAGGCAGATGGGGGTCATTCCCCATTCTGCACCAGGCTCTTTGGACCTGTGCTTCCTTTCCCCCTCCCCTCCTAACCCCCCTTGCACTCATTTTTCCAGCCCTTGGCACACACAGAAATTCAGACTATGAGGATTTTTATGGGCGAAGTGGGTGGGAAGTGTGAGAGAGGCAGCTTGTTGGTGCCCTTACTAATTACTCCCTTAATGAGAGGCGGTATGAGTTCTATTTTGGCCCAATTCAGAGGACACTGCCCTCTGGGGAGAAGTTGGGGCTGAAAGTTCAGATTATTTTGCAGCTTTTGACGCAAACATCCACTCAGAAAACATGAGGTCACCAAGGATGGTTTGATTACCCTGTGGGGTGCTGGCGGCAAACACGCCCCTCCTTCATCTCCAGCTCATGCTCCTTCGGGAGAGAGACAAGAAGAACACTCATTTCAAACCAGGAATGATGCTCTGAAGGAAGTTGGCCCAGTGTCTTCGTGGTGTATGAGTGTGTGCGTGTGTTTGTGGGTGTGTGTGAGAGAGAGAGACAGAGAGACAGGCTGAGACAGCTCCAGAAACCAGAGATATATAACAAACCAGGATCTCTGTAAATGCTTTTATTAACCGTCTCCCCCGCTGGAACCACAGCTTGTTTCGGGAAGTTTCCCTCTAGTCCAGCCCAGGCCAGGGTGTTTAATATTGGCCGTAAGAAAAGCAAAAGGAGCATGGACTAAAATTTCTTTTGCTATCCCTAGTGCCTTACTCTCTGAGAGGCCAGCACGGATCCCCAGGAATCTGGCAGGAGAACATTAACTCTTCATGTCCTTCCTCCTTCCCCCTTCCCTCTTTCACTCCTTTTCTTTCTGCTTCGATTCCTTCCTCATTTCGGATGTTCCTCTCTCTTCTTTTTTCTTTCCTTCTGCTTCCTCTTCTTATCCCCTTCTCACCTTATGCTAATAATACCCATTAAGAGATGCCAGCCCCTCATTTTGCTAAACATCTTATTTGTAGTGTATCATCTAGTGGGAATTATTTTTTCCCCTTTAAATGTGTTACATAAGTAACCCTTGTTTTTTGTTAAAAAAAAAAAATAGAAAGTAGAGGTGAGCAAAAACCAAAGAGAAAAACAACAACAATAATTAAAGTTCACCCCGTAGTCATATTGTTGACATCTTGGTGTATGTTCTCCCAGATTTCTCCGTAAGGCTAAACACTTCAAAACCTAGCAGGAGATTCTTCAGGAGTCAGGAGCCCTGGGTCTGTAGTTGAATCTCCAGCTTGAGCAAATCACAAGCCCTCCTCCTCCCATCTGCCTCACTGTTTCCTTAAGCTACACCTGTATCGCAGGGCAAGGCTTGGCTGTGCCACCCGGTAACTACACCCAGGTTGAGAGACCAGATATTTCTTTCAAGGAAGCCCCAGCCGGTTGCCTTTTGCCACCATTTGGAGAATCAGACCTAGATTCTTGGCCCGGCCACACAGCCCCTCACATCCCTTTGGGCCTCACCCTTGACTTCTCAGCTTTCACTTTTTCTGCGAACGTGTTGGAAATTGCAGCAGGCTCCTGTTTTCCCTCCACCTGCACTAACAAACTCTAAGTGCTGCCCCAAGCACTAGTACCCGCAGGCTAAATGTCCTCCGCCAGGCGCAGGTGCTGCAGAATAGCATGCTAAGGGTTCCTTGGCATGGCTCCTTTCTCCCTTGATGTACCCTGCCTGGCAGGACACGGGAGGCTCCACTCCTGTGCGGCTCAGGGCTGTTTTTTCCGCTGAAGCACTGTGGCCAAGTTTCCGTGGCCCTGTGTTCAGGGACCCTGGGCCAGGGCTGTGGGTGTGGGCAGCTTTCAGTTCCATGTGGGTTCTCAACAGGAAGGGCTTTCATGTGGGTGCCAGGGGACTCCTGGGCCCAGCTTCGCCCTGGCAGGGTCTGAGGAGGGAGGCAGCAAGTGTGAAAAACCCTCTGTTTGGGAGCTAGTTGGTGGGAAGGAAAGACAAAAGGGAGGGAGGACAGGCAAGTCAAAGCTTTTGTCTAGGCTGAGAGGAGAAACGCCATGATGACTTTGTGGAAAGGAGATGATACAGCGTTTTCCCCCGAAGAAGAGGCCCTGGTGGAGACACAGGGAAGAATAGTCTGTTGGGGGTGAATGGAAACAGTTTCTCAAGACTGCCTTTGCTCCTTCCCTCTCCCCAGGCTCATGGAGCCTAATCAGGTCAAGCATCCCGCTCCGCTGCCAGACACAGTGGCATTGTTGAAATCCCCAGCCTCCCCAGCCCCCATCCCCTCTCCCCACTGAGAACTGAGTTCTGGCAAAGGAGGCCCCGAGGGACAAGCCCAAGAGGACAGAGGCCCAAGGTCTGGGAGGCAGGGTCACTCCCTCAGGCACCCTCTCCTCCCTCCCACTGGGTATTTTTCGACCCGCGACCTGAAGAAGAAAATAAGCCTGCTCTGGAAAACCTGAAGGCTGTTTTTGTTTATCTAACGTCACTTTCCAACCAAACTGCTCCCCGAAAGGTCAGCACTAAGCCCAGGTAGTACAGGCACTTGGCCGCGGGTTTGGGAGGCGTGGGGAGAAAGGAAACTGTTGACTCTCCCTGGAGTCAGATGACTTTCAGGAGTGGGGAAATGGCAGGCCAGATGGTGGGGAGTGCGGCTTCCTGGAGATGGGGCTCTGGAAGGTGTCTGCTCTCCATAAAACTGCAACAAGGCTTGTTTATCTGCCTTCCAGAACACCCAACGTCATGGTAGAGAGGCCAGAGCTATGGGCAGGACACAGTGAACTTGGCATCTGGGCCTGGATCCACCACCGCCCCTGGCTTCACCTCTCGGGGCTTGTTTGCATGAGAGCAACAAAGCAAAACCTTGGGATCCCTACATACCCGTATTTGCCTGGGATTCTCCCGGTTTTAGTAATGAAAACGTGGATGGGTGGTCACATCAGTCCCAGACCTCAAGCAGCTCATGCTCCGCAAAGAGTGGCAGACACATAATAGCATGTGATGAGTGATCGATAAAGGGTACACAAAGGCATGGGACTTGGTGAATGGTAGAGACTAGCTCCTGGTAGGGGAGCTGGGAAATTTCACCATAGCAACACCTGCGGGCACTGGGAAGGTAGGGGTAGATTTTTTTTTAAAAAATCTACTGTACTGAGGTATAATTAATAAAGAATACAATGTACATACTTCAATGTACAGCTCAATGAGTTTTGACAAATGCATATATCCATGTGACAATAGCAACAACCAGAATATTTGCCTCACCCCAGAAACTTCCCTAGTGCTCTTTTGCAGCCAATCCCATCCTAACTATCCCATACCAGGTAACCACTTACCTGGTTTCTGTAACTATAGATTAGTTTTACCTGTTCTAGAACTTCATATAATTGGAATCATAGAGTCTGTGCTCTTTAGAGTCTGACTTCCTTTGCTTATTTGTTTTTGGGATTCACCAGAGATGTTCTGTGTATCAGTAGTTTGTTTCTTTTTTTACTCTGGAGTATGGATATATGACAATTTGTTTATTCTTTTATCTATTGATGAACATGTGAGTTGTTTCCAGGGTTTTTGTTTTTGTTTTTGCTCTTCTGAGTAATGCTGTTACGAATATTACATACAAGTCTTTGTGTCTCTTGAGTAAATACCTAGAAGTGGAATTACTGGATCATTTGTTAAGTATATATGCTCAAATTTATAGGAAACTGCCTAACTTTTCCAAAGTGGTTGTATCATTTTACAATCTCACTATCAATGTATGAGAGTTCCTGCTCCACATCTTCATCAACATTTAGTACTGTCAGTTTTTAAAATTTAAGCCACTGTAGTGAAATCTCAGTTTAATTTTCATTTCTCTGATGATTAATGAAGTTGAACACTTTTCATGTACTTCCATGTCATTCATATATCTTCTTTCACAAAACGTCTGTTAGTCTTTTACCTATTTTTAAATTGGGTTGTAAGTCTTTTTAAAATTAAATTGCTAGAGTTCTTTATATATCCTGAATGAAAGTCCTTTGTCTAATATATGTATTGCAAATATTTTCTCCCAGTCTGTGGTTTGCCTTTTTATTTTCTTAAAGGTGTATTTTGAAGAACAGAGGGTTATAATTTTGATAAAGTATAATTTATCAAGATTTTTCTTTTGTGGCTTCTGATTTTTGTGTACTCAGAAATCTTTGCCTCTCACAAGGTCATGAAAATTATCTCTTAAGTTTCCTTTTAGAAGTTTTATAGATTTAGTTCTTACATTTAGGTCTATGGTCCATAAAAGGTGAATTTTTGTGTATGGTATGAGGTAATGTCAAGCTTAATTTTTTCAATAAGGAAAAAAAATCATTTGTTGAAAAGACTTTTCTTTCCTTATTGAAATTCTTTGGTGCCTTTGAGGAAAATCAATTGATAGTATATGCATGGGTCTATCTGCATTTTCTAATTGGTTTAATTGATCTATATGTTTATCTTTACACTATTATGACACTGTCTTGATTACTGTTACTTTAGAGTAACTCTTGATATCACATAGTAAAACCTCCCTAATTTAACTCCTCTTCAAAATTCTGTTAGCTTTTTCTAGGTCCTTTGCATTTTCACATATATATTTTAGGATCAGTTTGTCAATTAAAAAAAAATCTGCTGGGCGCCTGGGTGACTCAGTCGGTTAAGCGACTGCCTTCGGCTCAGGTCATGATCCTGGAGTCCCGGGATCGAGTCCCGCATCGGGCTCCCTGCTCGGCAGGGAGTCTGCTTCTCCCTCTGACCCTCCTCCCTCTCATGCTCTCTCTATCTCATTCTCTCTGTCTCAAATAAATAAATAAAAAAAATCTTAAAAAAAAAAATCTGCTGGGCTTATATTGGGAATGCATAGAATCTGTGGATGATTATAGAAAGAATGGATGTCTTAGTAACACTGAACCTTCTTATACATAAACATGATATATATTTCCATTTGTAAAGATATTTTAAAACTTCTCTCAGCAATTTTTTATAGTTTTTAAGATAGAGATCATGCACATCTTTCATAAGCTTTTTCCTCTGTATCTTATGTTTTATTCCTACTGCTAGATCATTTTTTAAAATTTAATTTTCCAATTATTTTGCTCCTGTGATGTAGAAATGCAATGAGTTTTAGTGTATTGGTCATCTATATGGGGAAATTGATAAATTCACTTATTAATAATTGTTTTCTTGTAGATGCCTCAGGATTTTCTACATAAACAACTCTGCTACCTATGAACAAAGACAGCTTTACATTTTTCTTTCCAATATTTATTTCTTTATTTGCCTTATTTCACTGGGGAGAACCTCCAGCAAAATATTGAATAGAAGAGTAAGAGATAAGATCCTTGCCTTGTTTCTAATCTTAGAGAAAGCCTTTAGTCTTTCATCATCAAATATAGGATTAGCTGTAGGGTATTTTTTATAGATGTTCTTTATCAAGTAGAAGAATTTTCTTTCTATTTATAATTTGCTGGGAGTTACTTTTTAAAATCACAAAACCCTGCTGAATTTTTTTAAAGATTTTTATTTACTTATTTGAGAGAGAGAGAGAGAGGGAGAGATCACAATCAGGGGGAGGAGCAGAGGGAGAAGCAGACTCCCCACTGAGCGGGGAGCCCAGCGCGGGACTGGATCCCAGAACCCTGGGATCACGACCCGAGCCAAAGACAGACACCCAACCGACTGAGCTACCCAGGTACCTGAAGCCTGTTGAATTTTGTTAAATTACTCTTCTTCATCTTTTGAAAAGGTTAAATAAGTTTCCTCCTTTGCTCTGTTAATGTGGTAAATTACCTCGATCAGTTTTCAAATGTTAAAATAATCTCTCATTTCCAGGATAAACCCCACTTGGTCATGGTGCATTATTTTTTTAAATCTATTATTGAATTTTGTTAATATTGTTAATTGTACTTTTGAAGAATTTGTTAATATTACTAATTGTGCTTGTTAAGAATTTCATGAAGCTTATGTATCTATAATTCTCTTCATTGTAATGCCCTTTTCTGGTTTTGTTACCAGATTTATACTGGCTGTCTCAGTCCATTTGGGCTGCTATAACAAAATACCACAGACTAAGTGGCTTATAAACAACAGACATTTATTTCTCACAGTTCTGGAGTCTAGGAAGTCCAAGATCAAGGCACTAGAAGATTTGGTGTCTGGTGAGGGTCCATTTCCTGGTTCATAGTCTTTTTGCTGTGTCCTCCTGTGGTAAAAGGGGCAAGGGATCTCTCTTAGGTCTTTCTTACAAAGGCACTAAATCCCATTTATGATGGCTATTTCCTTATGAACCAATTACCTCCCAAAGGCTCCACCTCCCAATACCATTACCTTGAAGGTTAGGGTTTCAACATATGAATTTGGGGAGTTGGGGGGGAGACACAATTATTCAGCCCATGGTACTGGCCTCACAAGTTGAATTGAAAAGATTCTTCTTTTCCTCTATTTTCTGAAACAGTTTGCATAAGAATGATACTATATCTTTCTTAAGTATTTTATAGAATTCCTCTGTGAAACCATCAGAGACTGGTGCTTACTTTATGGGAAATTTTCTTCAATTAAAAATTCAATTTCTGGGGCACCTGGGTGGCTCAGTTGGTTGTGTGTCTGACTCTCGATCTCAGCTCTGGTCTTGATCTCAGGGTCCTGAGTTCGAGTCCAGCATTGGGCTCCATGCTGGGTGTGGAACCTACTTAAAACAAAAAATTCAATTTCTGTAACACATATAGTACTATTCAGATTTTGAATTTCTTCTTGAGTTAGTTTTTATAAGTTGTGCTATTTAAGAAATAAGTCCATTTTATCTAAGTAATCAAATGCATTGGCATCAAATTGTTCATAATATTCCCTTATTATTTTTAAATTTTTTTAAATTTTTTTAAAAGATTTTATTTATTTGACAGAGATAGACACAGTGAGAGAGGGAACACAAGCAGGGGGAGTGGGAGAGGGAGAAGCAGGCTTCCCGCTGAGCAGGGAGCCCAATGCGGGGCTTGATCCCAGGACCCTGGGATCATGACCTGAGCTGAAGACAGATGCTTAACAACTGAGCCACCCAGGCACCCCTGCTTATTTTTTTTCTTGACAATGGTCACATTTTTCTTTTTTTCTTTTTTTTTAAGAGAAGGAAGGAGAGCAAGAGAGAAAGAGAGAGGCAGAGGGAGAGAGAGAGGAGAATCTTAAGCAGGCTCCACGCCCAGTGCGGAGCCCAGTGTGGGGTGTAATCTCATAATCCAGAGACTGTGACTTGAGCTGAAATCAAGGGTCAGATGCGCAACCAACTGAGCCACCCGCGCACCCCGATGGTCACATTTTTCTGGTTTTTGTTCTTCATGGGGGACACATCTAGTAATTTTTGGATATTATTGATGACACATTTTAAAAACTATGGAATATATTATTTTCCTCAGTAGAGCATTGATTTTTGTTCTAGTAATCAGTTTGATCACTGGTTGATCCCTTTGAACTTGACTTGATTTTATGCTTTTTTACACCGTTTGTTATTCCCAGCCCTCTAACTTTATGGGACTCACCCTCAAAACTTTGTCTCTTAGACATTTTCCAGAGCTTGGCTTTAGGTTTGTTGTTTTTTTAGGGTGAGTCTAAGATAAGACTTATTCTAGGGTGTAGTTCTTACTCTTAAAGCACAATTTTCTGATGTCTCAGCCTGATGCCCAAGATGTTAACAAAGTATTAGTAACATCTCTCTACTTTGCTGTTATGGATCTCCAATATCCCCAGGACTTCTTGATCTCATATCTCTGTTCCATTCTCAAGCCCATATTAACCTCACAGGTAATCCTTTGTAGTCTTTACCTATGTGTGCAGGTAAAGACTCATCCAAGGCCTCACGTGTAACCCAAACACAACTTTTGGGCATTTTATATGCATGTCTCCTTCTTTCTTTCTTTTTTTTTTAAAGATTTTATTTATTTATTTGACAGAGAGAGACACAGCGAGAGAGGGAACACAAGCAGGGGGAGTGGGAGAGGGAGAAGCAGGCTTCCCGCAGAGCAGGGAGCCCGATGCAGAGCTTGATCCCAGGACCCTGGGATCATGACCTGAGCCAAAGGCAGACGCTTAACCAACTGAGCCACCCAGGTGCCCCTGCATGTCTCTTTCTTATTCTTTGCCTTGCCCTGCAGTGTCCAGTTGCTTCAGCTACCCCAAACTGTGAATGCTGACTCCTCAGCTCAGTAAGACTACTATGCTTAGATTAGACCTTAACCCTCTGCTTAGATTAGACTGTAACCCTCTGCCATCTATTACAAAATTGTTCCCAGGATGATCATGAGTTCACCTTGCAGGTTTTCTTTCTCTTGGGGACTGGAGTCTTATACTGCCTGTTATCCACTATCTGAAAACAGTTGTGTTATATATTTTGTCCAGTTTTATGGTTGTTTATGGTGGGAGGGCTGATATGGATATGGACAGTTACTCTGTTATATCCAAAAGTGGAAATCATCCAGTGGATTTCAGATAAGGAAGTCTCAACATCACTTCAGTCTGTATCATATGGTAAGGTGTTAAAGGAGACTACTTAGAAAACCCTTGATCTACCCTGATAAGGATGGATTACTTTACCCAACTCTACCACATTTTCCATTCCATTTACATGTATACCTTTATCTGTATTCCTTTTTCCATTTATAGCCCTGCGTCTGGTGATTTGATCTTGCTGGAACCTGAGGTGACCCATGGATGTACTTAACTACTTTGGCTCACCTTTCAGCAGGCAATAAGTAGGAACATATCTCTCTTTTTCTGGCAACCTTCCATTTCTCTTCCTGTTTCCTGTTATTCTGAATGGGTTAGGTTTATAAATTAGGTCATAAATAACTTGTTAACAAACTATCAATGGAGGTGAGCTTCTTATTGATCAGAACTTTGTTTGCTTCTCATTCCCACACATTCCCTCACCTTCTTCTCAGCTGTCCTTTTCCCCAACTATCTGCTCATTCCTTTCTCCTTCTAAACATGCTTTTCCTCTACTTGCTTTCCTATTTTTTAAAAAAGTTATTGTCTCTTGGGCCATATGTATATGATCTATATACCTTTGTGTAAATCAGTTTATATATGTAAATCAATTTACATCATACCATTTATGTAATTATTACATATTATTTATATGTTACGTTATTTATTAAATTTATATTATATTATTTTATAAATTGTTTTACACATATTAATTGATTTACATATGTATGTCTGACAAATGGTATTCCTGCATATGTTAGTGAGAGTTTACATGGCATAGTTTCTATGAAACGAAGCTGGAAAACATCCAGGGGGAGAGAACTATGTTCACTAAGCATTGGTTCTGAGCCAAGACACTGAAATAAACCCTTTACATACAAAATTCATGTAATCTTCTTTACTACTCTGTGAAGTAAGGATTCTTTTTTATTTTTTAGAAAGAAAGCTGGAGTTCAATGAAGTAAAAGTAATTTGCCTAAGACCCAGCTGACGAAGGACAGAGCAAAGATTCAAACAACAGCTCTCTGGGTCAGATCTGGACTCTTTTCACTATGCAATACTTTCTACCCAGAAAGATGTCTGTTAAGAAATTTGGTCAAAAAGCATATAGTTCTTAGATTCATGAGTTGGAATGGTCCAGCATTGCCCTGATGGAAATTGTCAGATCTCAAGGGTCTTCTGTTATAATCTCCATCTGAAACCTGTACAATCTGGGAGGCTTTGTGATCAGGCACAGGAGAATGAGAAGGGTAGGAGAAATGAGCTGAGGAGATCAGAGATTAAAGTAATTGAAAACTGCAGGGGTGCCTGTGTGGCTCAGTCGTTAAGCGTCTGCCTTTGGCTCAGGTCATGATCTCAGGGTGCTGGGATCGAGCCCCACATCGGGCTCCCTGCTGGGCAGGAAGTCTGCTTCTCCCTCTCCCGCTCCCCCTGCTTGTGTTTCCTCTCTCACTGTGTCTCTCTCTGTCAAATAAATAAAATCTTTAAAAAAAAAATAAAGAAATTGAAAACTGCAGAAAGGGAATCATACAAGGGAATGGGTCCAAGGTCTCAGAGGAGAAGGGATTGAGGATGAGGTCAGCAGGAAGAATAGAACCCTCAGGGGACAAAAGGGCCATTCAGCCCTGAAATTTACAGGAATCCACAGGGGGCAGGATTAATGCAGCAGACAGAGAGTGTTCCCAGAAGCCACTCATATGTGGAGTGACAGGAACCAGGTGAGTGTGGCACTGAAACTTACAGGAATCCACAGGAGGCAGGATTAATGCAGCAGAGAGCCTTCCCAGAAGCCACTAGCATGTGGATTGACAGGAACCAGGTGAGGGCAATCAGCCTCCCCTCATCTCAGCAGGGGGTGCCAGCATCATTTATAATCAGAATGAATGAATGGTCTGGTTGGAAATGTTAGCATGCTATGAAAGTATATTGAAATGAATCATGATGTCATGGCAAGTGCAAGAAGAAGGGAAGGGGTTGAGAGTTTGAAAAAGAAAAAACAGTAAAAGGAAGTAGGAATCTCAGAGATTCTGCTGTGCTGGCCAAGGGAGAGAAACTGAGTCGGGGGATTCAAATATGTGGTCCCTAGAAAGCTGTACTCTCACATGCATACTGATGATTTGCTAAACTCTCCCCAGTCTGGATTAAATGTAAATATACCTTGCTTTGGAAAGATAGCCTAGCTTCTTTACTTTTTTATATTTTAAAATAAAAACAATGCTTAATACAGTCACAAAATCCAAATGGTGCAAAAGAATATAAAGGGAAAGGCAAATCTCCCTCTTACCTCTGTGGCCCATTTCCTGAGCTCCCCTTTCCAGAGGCTTCTATTATCAGGCTTTTATGGATCAGAATTTAAAAACAGCTATGTGGGCGCCTGGGTGGCTCAGATGGTTAAGCGTCTGCCTTCGGCTCAGGTCATGATCTCAGGGTCCTGGGATCGAGTCCCGCATCGGGCTCCCTGCTCCTTGGGAGCCTGCTTCTCCCTCTGCCTTTCTCTCTCCCTCTGTCTCTCATGAATAAAAAATAAATAAAATAAAAACAGCTATGTGTTTTTGATTTAAATATTTTTCACACGAATGATAGTGTAATATACATGTTCTTTTGCACATTGCTTTTTACAAATTTTAACTTTTTAAATGTATTTCAGAAATTATTCTTTATCAGTTTAGAGGACTGCCTTATTAACAGCCTGCCTTATTAAAAGCCTGTGCCTTTTTAATAGCCTCATAATTTTATGTTGTAGATGTCTCACAATTTAACTAGTCTTATATGAATGGGAATTCAGGTTAATTTCTAGTCTTTTGCCATTACATACTGGACAATAAACATCCTTGAACATACATGGAGTCAAGCTCAGCAAGGTGCTGGCCAATCCAAAGTTACTGGGCAACTTCTGATGAGTCTCTCAGGTGCCCTAATATTGGGAAAGGTTGCATCTCTCTGGATAAAGGATAAAGATATCAGTCTCTAGAAGTATGTGTCCTTTGTGATAAATAACCCAAATCTGCTTTCTGGTCCAAATTGGTCTTGGGGGTTGCCTGAGATCCCTTAGGGTCCACCCAGGGTCTGGCTCACCTTGAGCAGAGCTGAGAGAGCACCCCTGGGACTGTTCTCCTCCCACCAGGTTCTGTAATGCACGGGGGCCCTGAGAGGACTGTCAAAGTAACCCTTTAACATAGGGTTCTCCAGATTCTAGAGCAATTTAGTGTCTTCTCAGTGCCTAAACACGCACATCCAAACATATTAGGACTTTTGTTTCCAAAGACAGGGCCTTGGGAAGCCTGTTCGACCCACCTGAATCCCTCCTCTGTGATGTGGGAAGATCATGAGAGATAAAGGAGACACGGCTCAGTGCATTATCAACTTCACATTGGTTTAGCTTGGAACTGCCACAGAATAATCACACTTGTGACCAGCAGCTCCTTTTTCACTTCCTCATTCCGCAGGAGCCTCCATCCTCAGCCTGGCTCAAAGCCCTTTCCCTCTTAGCTTTCTAGATTCTGAGAAAACAAAAGTTCCAACTGTTCCCCCAAGTCCACCCCCTTGGATAGAACTGTGGGGCCTATAGACCCCATACCTAGAGAGTGGCTCCCCTGGACACTTCCAAAACCGGTTTATCAAATTTCTCTCCCAGGATCCTTTCAGGCTGCCTGGACACACTCCTTTCAGGCACTGCCTCTGATTTCCAGACCTTTTCTGATTGACTGGTTTGGTCACTGACCGGCAGACTGGTGGGTAGGGAATCAGGTGGCAGGCAGGCCATTAAGTTCATGGTAAAGGGTCAATGGCAAAGTGAAGGATGTGGACTCAATTAGCATGTCATTAGACAGTAAAAGGCGAAAAATATTTCAGACACTATATGCCTTATACCATTTGTTTCTTTTTCTTACTTTAATGAAATTTATAGGACCTCCAGCTCCATGTGAGTACAAGTGGTGATAGCAGATACCCTTGTTCTTGATCCTAAAGAGAATGAATTTTGTTTCTCAAGTATGCGCGTGCGCATGCACACACGCACACACACACACAAGGGCATTTTATTAATGAATGTACTGGAAGATTGAGGGAGGGAGGTGTGGCTATGTTCAGGGATTATAATTGTATGGCTCTGAGTCTGCTTTTTGAGAATGCCTTCTTCCTTAGGCAGGATCTTCTCTCATTTTTAGGAAGATGGCCACAACCACTCCAAGCTTTCAGTCTTCTGACCTAGCTACCTTGTAAAGAGAAAGTACCTCTTTTCTAATATTTCCAGTGCAAGTGTGGAGGCTGACACTCTGGTTAATTGGTCCTGCCTGGGTAACTTGTCCATTCCTGCACTGAGTGTGGACAGAGCTGTGGTATTCCCACCAGTCAGACCTGAGTCATTGGTCTGCTTCTGAGGGAATGTGGGTACCGGGGTCAACCCTATTTGAACCACATGGAGCGATTAGAGGTGTTTATCCAAAGGCATAGACAGATGGGCGTTGTTACTTGAGGAGCGAGTGGGGGTTCACTCACTCCAACAGCCATCTGCTAGAGTAGCAGGTGAGCTGGTGGTGCAGGATAGGCAGGACTTAGATCTGGAAAGACAAGCACAAAAGGAATTCTTCTGGGAGGAGGAAATGGTATAAGCAAAAGCCATGGAGGTGTGCTGGAGACCAGCAGCCTGGTTTCCCTGGGAGGCTCTGTGATGGCAAAGGAAGAGCAGGGCCTCTTGCCTTTTTTGTTTTCTTTTTAAAATAACATTTGTTGTTGTTACCATCATCGGCATTATTTGTCTTTTGTTATTATAGAGGGTTTCCAACAAAGGCAAAGAGACTAGATAATGTACCCCCATGTACCCATGTACCACCCATCACCCAATTTTATAATTATCAATGTTTTGCCAAGTGTTTTATTTGTCTTATCTCATGGCACATTTTAAAGCAAATCCCAGACATCAAATCATTTCAGCTCTAAATATTTCAAGGTATGTATCTTTAACATATAGAGGTTTTTTTTGGTTTTGTTTTTTTTAAAGATTTTATTTATTTATTTGATAGAGAGAGAGAGCACACAAGCAGGCAGAATGGCAGGCAGAGGGAGAGGGAGGCTCCCCACTGGGCGGGGAGCCCGATGTGGGGTTCGATCCCAGGACCCTGAGATCATGACCTGAGCCAAAGACAGACGCTTCACTGACTGAGCCACCCAGGCGCCCCCATATAGAGGTTTTTTTTTTTTAAAGTAATCACAATACATTATTATACTTAATAATGTCTTAATATGGCCTAATAACAAACCTGTGTTCAAATTTCCATGATTTTCTCAAAAAATGTCTTTATAAATTGATTTGTTTGAATTAAAATCCAAAGTCCAAACATTGCACTTGGTTGATACATTTAAGTCTCTCTCTTTAATAAACTTTTACTTGAAGATTAATTTTAAACCTCTTTTTAATCTGTAACATCCCCTCCACTTTACTTTTCCCATGCCATTTATTTGTTGAAAAAATGAGTCATTCTGGGTTGACAACTCAAGATCATGAAGATGTTTGTCTCTTTGGAGCCGCCGTAGGTTGACTGGAAGATAGATCTAGGGGCGCCTGGGTGGCTCAGTCGTTAAGCGTCTGCCTTCGGCTCAGGTCATGATCCCAGGGTCCTGGGATGGAGCCCTGCATTGGGCTCCCTGCTCAGTGGGGAGGCTGCTTCTCCCCCTCCCTCTCCCCCTGCTTGTGATCCTGCTCTCACTGTGTCTCTCTCTGTCAAATAAATAAATAAAATCTTTAAAAAAAAAAAAAAAAGATCTAGAGGCTTGATTACAATTACGGGCAATTTTCTTTTTCTTTCTTTATTTTGGCAAGTCAACTTAATAGGTGGTGCTGTGTACAGTCTATTATATCATGTCAGGAGGTATGCGATGTCTGGTTCTCTTAAAGGGAACAGCTTCCATTTTTCACTTTTATGAAAGGTGTTTGCTGTGAACTTTTTTGATAGATACAACATTTTAGGTTTAAAAGTTCCCAGTTTGGGGAACCTGAGGGCTCAGTCAGTTAAGCATCTCAGGGTCATGATCTCAGGGTCCTGGGATGAAGCCCCCTGTCGGGCTCCCTGCTCAGCAGAGAGCCTGCTTCTCCCTCTCTCTCTTCCCTCCCCCTGCTTGTGCTCTCTCTCTCAAATAAATAAGTAAAAAATCTTAAAAAAAAATTTCCATAGTTTGATTTCTTAAAAGTCATGAGTGGATGCCTTATTTATGAGATACTTTCTCTGTATCTATTCATCTATTTCCTTTTCTGATTCTGGTAACAAGCTTTTCTATTCTCATGGAATAGGATAAAGTTTCCCTATTTTATCTGTTCTCTGGAAGGGTTTGTGTTGGATTAGAATTGTCTTTGAATGTTTTGGTAGAATTTGCCTGTAAGTCTTTCCCCATGGGCCTGGTGTTTTCTTTGTGGGGATATTTTAAACATGGATTCAATGTCTCTGATGGCTTCAGAATATTCAGGTTTTCTACTTCTTGAGTCAGTTTTGATGAGTTACATTTTCCTGTGAATTTGTTTGGTCCATCTAAGTTTTCAAAGGGACTGGCACTAAATGTTCATAACATTTCCATTTAATGTCATCTTTTTTATTCCTAGTATCTTTTATTGATGCTTTCTTGCATTTGTCTTGATAAATATTGCTTACAGTTTATCAGTTGTATTAGTCTTTTAAAAGAACCAACTTTTGGGGCGCCTGGATGGCTCAATTGGTTGAACATCCAACTCTTGATCTTGGCTCAGCTTATGATCTCTGGGTGGCAAGATCGAGTCTTGCGTGGGGCTCATGCTCAGCACAGAGTCTGCTTGTCCTTCTCCCTCCCCCTCTGCCCCACTGTGCTCTCTCTAGCTAAAATAAATAAGTAAAATCTTAAAAAAAAGAATCAACTTTTGGCTTTGTCAGTCCTCCCCATTCAAATCTTCTTTTTCCCATTTCATCAATTTCGGGCCTTCATTATTTCCTTCTTTCCACTTGATGTGTGTTCTGGCATACCTCAAACTTTTCAAGTGGGATATGTAGCTCATTTATTTTAGCCCTTCTTCTTTTTCTAATATAAGTATTTAAGAGCATCAATTTTCTCTTCAAGTATTGCCTTGACTACATACCTGAACTTCTGAGATTTAGACATTTCATTATAAAATAGCTTTGAAATATTTTCTATGTCTATTTCAACCTAATTTTTACTGTAATTTCTTTTTTTCTTGTTTTTTTTTTCTAAGTAAGCTCCACACCCAAAGTGAAGCTTGAACTCACGACCCCAAGATCACAAGCTGTGTACTCTACTAATAAAGGACCTATAATTTCTCTTTTGACTCATGAGCTTTTGGAGGTGAATTTCTATTTTTTTGAATAATTTTTTAAAATTCAGTGTTAATTTACATTCCTTCAGTTGAAATGCACAGATCATGTGTATAGTTTGATGAGTTTTTCCAAGTGCGTCCTGTGTAAGTCACACAACTGTCATGACACAGAGCATTTCCATGACAGTGGAAACTTGTCTTACAGTCTCTCCATCAGTCCCTGCTCTTGCCCTGCACACCTTGAGGCTGCAACTATTCTGACCTCTAGCATCACAGAGTAGCTTTGCCTCTCCCAAAATTTAATAGAAATGAAACCATACTATATGTACTCTTTGGTGTGTAGCTTCTCTTCAGTATAGTATTTTTGAGTGTTTTTTTAATGTTGCTTGTATTTTTTGGTTGTTGCTTTCTTTCTTCTTCTTCAACCTCATCCTCCTCCCCTTCTTCTCTTTCTTCTTTTGAATGGCTCATAGTCCATTGCATGAAAATACAACAATTTATTCATTCCTCTGTTGATGGATATTTGGGCTCCTTCCAGTTTGGGGCAATTATGATGAAAGCTGCTGTGAATGTTTTTGTACAAGTCTTTTTGTGGAATATGTTTTTATCTCTCTTGGGTAAATACCTAGGGGTGGAAGTGTTGAGTCATAGGGTAAGTGCATGTTTACCTTTACAAGAAACTGCCAAACTAGTTTTCCAAAGAGGCTCTACCACTCATACTCCATTATTGCTGGATATTTAAGTCTTTTCAACTTTAATTATTCTAGTGAATAAAATATGGTATCTTAGTTGCTTTTTAAAATCAATTTTATCAATGTATAATTTAAATGCAATAAAATGCACACATTTTAAGTGTGTGATTTCTTGAGTTTTTTTTTTTTTTTTTTTATTTCTTGAGTTTTGACAGATGTACACACCTGTATAATCACCATCCCTAATCAAGATATAGAACAATTCCATCACCTCGGAAAACTCTCATGCCCCTTTCTAGTCAATTACACTCCACTTCTGCCCCAGTAACCACTAATCTTATTTCTATCATTTTTTATTTGTTTTGCCTATTCTGGAATTTCATATAAATGGAATTATATACTATGTACTCTTTTTTGTGTGGCTTCTTTTACTTAACATAATTACTTTAAGATTCATATTTTTGTGTCCAACATTAACATTTCCCTTTTCATTGCTGAGTAACATTCCATTGTATGGCTCTACCACAACTTACTTATCCATTGTCCTGATGATGGACATTTGGATTGTTTTCACTTTTTGGCTATTATGAATAAATGTATATTTTATATATGTTTTTATTTCTTTTGGATAAATTCCTAGGAGTGGAATGGCTGAACCATATGATAAGTGTATGTCTAACTTTTTAAGAAACTACCAAACTATTTTCCAAAGTGGTGTATTATTTTATATTCTGCCAGCAGTGTATGAGAGTTTCATCCTCACCACAATCTCACCAACACTTGGCATGGTCAGTCTTTTTAATTTTAGCTATTCTAATAGGTTTGTGGTGGTATCTCATTGTGGTTTTAATTTCTATTTCCCTGATCACTTATGATGTTGACCATCTTTTCATGCACAAATGTCTTTTGGAAGTCTGCTGAAATATTTCACCCATTTTTATGGGTTATTTATCTTCTTATTACTGAGTTGCAAGAGATACTTATATATTCTATTTGTAAATTATTTGTCACATATTTTCTCCTAATGTGTAACATGTTTGATCATTTATGTGCCTGGATCTCTTAATGTGCAGATTTTAATTTCATGAAATTTAATTTATCAATGTTTTCTTTTATGGTTAATGTTTTTCTTGTTCTAGCTGAGAAATCTTTGCCACCCAAATATCATGAAGGTATTTTTCTGTGTTTTATTCTAGAAGTGCTATAATTTTTAACATTTATATTTGGTCTTCATCTATCTTGAATTAATTTTTATGTTTAGTATGAGTTAGAGGTCAAGATATATTTTCCCCCTATGAATATTCAATTGTCCCAGTACCATTTTTGAAGAATCTTTCTTTTTTTTCATTGATTTCTTTTGGCTCCTTTGTCAAAAAAAAATCAATTGACTATTTAATATTGAGCTCATTTCTGACTTTGTTCTGTTCCATTTGTCTGTTCATCTTTGTGCCAATACCATACTATCTTAAATACTAAATCTTCATAGTAATCACTGAAATCAGACTATGTATGTCCTCCAAATTGGTTCTTTTGTCAAGAATTTTTTTCTTTTTTGCTATTTTGTGTCATTTATATTGCTATATACATTTTATTGAGATTTTATTTATTTATTTATTTGAGGTGGGGGAGAGGGTGTGCAAGTAAGGGAAGGGGCAGGGGGTAAGGAGAGAGAAAGGGAGAGAATCCCAAGTAGACTCCACACTGAGCATGGAGCCTGATGCTGGGCTCGATCTCACCACCCTGAGATCATGACATGAGATGAAACCAAGAGTCTGATGCCTAGCCAACTGAGCCACCCAGGTGTCCCACCATATACATTTTAGCATCTGCTTCTCAATTTCTACAAAAAGACATGCAGGAACTTTGTTTGGGATTTCACTGATTATAGATCAATTGGGGAGAATGTCCAACATTAAGGCTTCCAGTGTGTGAACATGTATATCTCTCCATCTATTTTGGTCTTTTAAATTTTCTCTTAGCAACATTTTATAATATTATATGTAGAGATTTCACACAAATTTTGTTAAAGTTATTCCTAATTATTTTATGTTCTTTGATGTATTGTGATATTTTTTTAAATTTCATTTTTTAATTCTTTGTAGCTAGTATATAGAGACATGACTGATTTTTATATTTTGCTCTTTGAACTTGATAAGTTGTGTTTTGGTGAAAGTAAGGGTTTTTTTTTTTATTGGATTCATTAGGAATTTCTATGTATACAATTATTTTGTTTGTAAATAGAGACAATTTTACTTCTTTCCCGTTCTTTATATTTTCTCTGCTTGCCTTATTTCACTGGCTAAGACCTCCAGTATAATGCTGAATGCAAATGGTGAGTGAACACCCTTGCCTTGTTCTTGATTTTAGAGAGAAAGCATTTGGTCTTCCATGTTTAAGTATGATGTTAATTGAAAGATTTTCATAAGAAAACTTTACCAAACTTTGACCCATAGTCTGTTGAGAGTTTTGATTAGAAAACGTTGAATTTTGGGGCTCCTGGGTGGCTCAGTTGGTTAAGCATCTGCCTTCAGCTCAGGTCATGATCCCTGGGTTCCAGGATCAAGTTCTGCATCGGGGGTCCCTGCTCAGCAGGGAGTCTGCATCTCCCTCTGCCTTTCACTCCGCTCATGCTCTCTCTCTCTCTCTTTCTCTGTCTCTCTCCCTCAAATAAATAAAATCTTAAAAAAAAAAAGAAAATGTTGAATTTTAACAGTTGATTTTTTGCATCTGTTGAGATGATCAAATGGTTTTTCTCCTTTATTCTGTATATATGATGAACTATATTAACTGATTTTCAAAATGTAAACTAAACTAGCATTACTGTGATAAACCCCACTCAGTCACAGTGAATTATCTTTTTTTATATATGGCTAGATTTGATTAGCTAATACTTTAATTCAATTTGTTAAGAATTTTTGTATTCATATTCATGAAGATTATTGGTCTATGATTTTATTTTCTTGTACTTTACTGGTTCCCTCCTTATCTTTTGAAAGAGTTTATGTAAGATTGGTATTTATTTTTTAAATGTTTAAAATAAATTGTCTTTAGGAAAAAGTTTTTGATTATTAGTTCAATTTTTTAAATGTATATATGGGGTTATGGAGATTTTTGATTATTTTATATTAGTTTCTGTAATTTTTGTCTTTCAAGAAATTTTTTCATTTCATCTAGATTGTTGAATTTGGTGGTACAACCTTGTTCACAATATTACTGTATTATCCTTCACTGTCTGTAGGATCCATAGTGATGTCTTCTCTTTCATTTCTGATATTGGTAATTTATTTCTTCTTCCTTTGTTTTTCCTGATCAATTTAGTTAAGAGCATATCAATTTTATTCATATTTTCAAAGAACTAACTTTTGGCCATGTTAATTTTCCTTATTGTTTGTCTGTTTTTATTGATTTTGGCTTTAATATTTATTATTGTCTTTCTTCATCTTATTTTGTGTTTACATTTGTTTTCTTTTTCCAGCTTCTCAATGTAGAAACATAAATCAATGATTTAAAAATTGTTTTTCAGGCACCTGGGTGGATCAGTCATTAAGTGTCTGCCTTCGGCTCCGGTCATGATCCCAGGGTCCTGGGATCAAGCCCCGCATCGGGCTCCCTGCTCCGCGGGAAGCCTGCTTCTCCCTCTCCTACTCCCCCTGCTTGTGTTTCCTCTCTCGCTGTCTCTCTCTCTCTGTCAAATAAATAAATAAAATCTTTAAAAAATAATAATAATAAATAAATAAATAAAAATTGTTTTTCTTTTCTTATATAGTCGTTTAAAGCTCTAAATTTTTTTTCTAAGCACTACTTTATCTGCATCCAACAAATTTTGGTATGTTGTATGTACTATATCAGTTAAAAATATTTTCTAATTGTCTTTGTGAATTTTTTTCTCTCACCTATAGTTATTTGGAAGTGTGGGGTTAGAAGCACCTCTCTTTCAAACAGCATATCATTAAGTCTTACTTTTTAAAAAATCTAGTCTGACATTCTCTGCCTTTTGAGCATTTAGTTCATGTACATCTAATGTAATTATTATATAATTTGTTTAAGCCCATATCTTCTTTTTGTTTTTTATTTGTCCTATTTTTTTTCATTAACTCCTCTTTCCCATCTATTTTTAGATCAATTAAGTATTTTTAGTATTTCATTTTACCTCTTCTATTTGCTTTTCTGCTATACCTCGGTTTTATTTTTTAGTGGTTGCTATAAAAGTTACAATATACATCCTTACTTATCACAGCCTACCTTGAATTAATTTTTTTCACTCACATATAATGTAAGAACGTTCCACTTATCTACCTCCCTTTCATTGTTCCACTAATATCACTCATTTTGCTCTTCTGTTTGTAATAACTTCACAATGCATTGTGATGATTTTCCCTTTAACAATACATTTTCTTTTAAAGAAATCAAGAAATAAAAAGAAAAAGTATTTTATATACATAAACTTAGCACTTATGGTATCCTTCATTAGGTAAGGGAATGTTACGTGTGGAACTTAGGTTTCTAACTGGTTTCAGCCCAAAGATCTTCCCTTAATATTTCTTTTTTGTGCAGGTCTACTGGTTATGAAATTGCTCAGCTTCATTTATATGAAAATGTCTTTTATAGTCCACGTTTGTGTGCTTTTACATGTTGACATGGTTTTAATATCGTATTTAAGAAATTGTTGGGGCACCTGGGTGGCTCAGTTGGTTAAGCGACTGCCTTCGGCTCAGGTCATGATCCTGGAGTCCCGGGATCGAGTCCCGCATCAGGCTCCCTGCTCGGCAGGGAGTCTGCTTCTCCTTCTGACCCTCCCCCCTCTCATGTGCTCTCTCTCATTCTCTCTCTCTCAAATAAATAAATAAAATCTTTAAAAAAAAAAAAAAAGAAATTGTTGCTTAACTTACTAAGATTTTTCTATGCTTTTTTGATATTTTATATTTTAACTTTTACATTTAGGTTTATAATCCATTTTGAGTTAATTTTTATGTATGTTATGAGACAAGGGTCAAGATTCATATTTTGTATATTACTATAATACTATTGTTCCAGTACCATTTGTTGTAAAGATTATCCTTTCTCCATTGAATTGCTTTGGCATTCTTGTTGAAAATCAATAGACAATATATAAGTAGATCTGTTTCTGAATTCCCTATTCTGTCCCATTGATTTATGAGCCTATCTCTATGCAAATACTACATTATTTTGATCATTATAGCTTTGTAAGTCTTGAGATCAGGCAGTATGAGTCTTTCAACTTTGTTCTTATTTTTAAAAATAATTTTGGCTCTTCTAGGTCCTTTGCATTTCCAAACAAATCGTAGAATAAGTTTATCAATTTCCTTAAAAATTCCTCATGGGATTTTTGTTAGGATTACACTGAAGCTGTATAGAAATATGGAGTAAATTCATACTGTAACAATATTGAGTCTTCTGATCCATGAACATTGTATATGTACACATTTCTTTAGGTCTTCTTTAAGTTCTCACAGTAATATTATGTGATTTTCCATTTTCTAAATTTTAGGTATTACATGTATTTTGCCAAATTTATTACTGAATATTTCACATTTTGATACTATTGTGTTATTATTTTTTATTTCAACTTCTAATTGTGCCTTGCTAGTATATAGAAATACAATTGATATTTGTATATTGACCTTGTGTTCTGAAATTTTATTTACTCATAATTATTATGAATCACTTTTTTTGGTAAATCCTTAATATTCTTTACATAGACAATCAAACTATCCTCAAATAAAGACATTTTTCCTTTTTCCTTTTTAACCTGGATATCTTCTCTTTTCTTTTACTTCCTTTATTGCATTGGATAGGATTGCCAATACATGGTTAACTCAAAGTGGTAAAAGTATGCATCCTTGACTCTTCTCAGATCTTAGGGGAAAGCATTAAATCTTTTATCATGAAGTATGATGTTAACTGCAAGTTGTTTGTTTATTTGTTTCTTTGTCTTAGGATATTTTTTATCAGATTGAGAGAGGTCCATTCAATTCCTAGTGTGATGTGAGGTTTTTCTTAATTAATGAATTTTGGATTTTTTTCAAATGCTTTTTCTGCATCTACAGAGATGATCATATTGGCTTATTTTCTATTAATGTGGTGAATTATCTTGATTTTGAGAGTTAAAACAACTTTGTATTCCTGGGATAAAACATTCATGATATATTATCCTTCTTATATATTGTTGGATTCAATTTGCTAAAATTTTGTTAAGAAATTTTGCTTCTATATTCTAAGGATATTGATCTGCAGTTTTCTTTTTGTATAATGGTTTTCTTTTCCTGTAATATGTATTAGGTTTTGTTATCAAGGTAATGCTGGATTCATAGAATGAGTTAGCAAGTGTTTCCTCCTCTTCTATTTTCTGAAAGAATTTGTGCAGAATTTGTATTATTTTTTTCTTTAAATGTTTGGCAGAATTCATCGGTGAGCCCAGTTGGGTCTTGAGTTTTCTTTGTGGGAAGGTTTTTTTAACTAAAATTGTATTTATTTAATAGTAACAGAGTTATTCACATTTATTATTATTGATTTCTTCTTGAGTGAGCTGTAGTAGTTTATGTTTTTCAAGACATTTGTTTATTTCATCTAAGTTTTGATGTTATTGGCTTAAATTGGCTTAAAATTGTTCATAATATGTCATTATTATTGTAATGTCTTTATGATCTGTAGTGATGGCCCCACTACTGTTGCTGATATTAGTTATTTGTGTCTTATTTCTGATCCGTATGATTAGAGGCTTATTCATTTCTTGATCTTCTCAAAGAACCAGTTTTTTTGTTTTATGAACTTTTCTCTGTATTTTTTCTTTTATTTTTTATCTTTATTATCTCTTTTCTTCTGTTTACTTAATTTTCTTTTCTTTTCCTAGTTTCTTAAGGTCAAAGTTTAGGTCATTGAATTGAGAACTTTCTTCTTTTCTTTTCTTTTCTTTTTTTCTTTCTTTCTTTCTTTCTTTCGTTCTTTCTTTCTTTCGTTCTTTCTTTCCTTTCTTTCTTTCTTTCTCTCTCTTTCTCTTTCTTTCTTTCTCTCTTTCTCTCTCTCTCTTTCTTTCTCTCTCTCTCTCTCTCTCTCTTTCTCTCTCTCTTTCTCTCTCTCGCTCTTTCTCTCTTTCTCTCTTTCTTTCTTTCTTTCTCTCTCTTTCTTTCTTTCTTTCTTTCTTTTCTTTTCTTTCTTGTAGGCTCCATGCTCAGTGTGGAGCCCAACACAGGGCTTGAACTCATGACCCTGAGATCAAGACCTAAGCTGAGGTCAAGAGTTGAACACTTAACCGACTGAGCCACCTAGGCACCCCGAAAGCTTTCTTCTTTTCTAATATAAGTATTTAATGTTACAGATTTCCCTCCAAGCATTGCTTTAGTTATGTCACATGAATTCTGTTATGTTATGTTTTCATTTTTATGAAGTTCAAAATATTTTCTAATTTCTCTCGCAATATTTTTCTTTGACTCCTGGGCAATTAAAAGTGTATTGTTTAGTTTCCATTTATTTGGAGACTTAGCTATCTTTCTGTGTTCATTTCTAATTTAATCCCATGTGGTCAGAGGATATACTCTGAGCGGTTTCAATTCTTTTGAGTTTGTTGATACTTGTTTTATGGCCTACAGTATGCTCTGTCTTGGTAAATGTTTTATCTGCCTTTGAAAAGAACAAATATTCACTGTTGTTGGGTGCAGTGTTCTTGTCTTATCATTATCTCAAATTAGTTGATAGTATTGTTCAAATTTTCTATATCCTTATTGCTTTCCTGTTTACTTATTCCATCAATCATTGAGAAAGGCTTTGTTACTGTGTGTCTAAAATCAGTTCACAGTCAGCTCACAAACCCTGGGATTTTTGCCCTACACATTCAAGGAAACTCTGTGCCCAGGTTCTTCCTGCCCAGTACCCTGTCTCGTACCCAATTCCAACTGCCTTGGCAGCCCCAAAGTCTGACCTCTACTACTTCCAGCTAGTGAGACCACTACTCTCTCTTTGGGCCCCACCTCTCTGTGAGAGGCTTTGGAAAGTGTTCCTGGGCAGGAAGCTGAAATGAATCTGGAGCTCACCTCTTTTTTTTTTTTTTTTTAATTTTATTTACCAAGTACAGTATGTGACAGCTACTTGCAGCTCAAGAACTATTTGTTGAATGAGTGAACAACTTCAGTGGGATCTCCATACTACCTATTACATTTTTTAAATGTTTCCACGTATGGAAGAAGGGAGTTCTATGAAGCTAAAATAAGGACAACGATGGATGATGGGGAGCAAGCAAATTTCAAGTTGTAAACTTAGGAATCCGGCTTGTCTAGGGCATTTAGAAGTTCTTGAAGTTCAGAAGAAGAAGGAACCATCAGACTACAAATCCAAAATCATCACGTGGAGATTCTTTCTTTCTAAGTCAAGAGCTCTGCTTTATCACAAGGGAGAATGTCAGAAGCAACAGAGCTGACTTAGGACAGTTGGTTTCAAATATTTTTATCACACCCCCTTTAGTGAAAAAAAATTTTGAATTTTTAAAAATTTCCCAATATATGTAAATATATTTATTTGTAAATTATTTTTTATGTTTTATTATTGGCTAATGTCTCAAGGCATAATTGCACTTAGGGCACTGTTTATTATTAAAGATAGTGAATATAAATTCATTTTCAGATCATATTCTTGGTCATTCCAAACTTCCTGGCTGACTTCATGTCAGACCTGATTTCATGGAAATAAACTGTGACTTAGAATAGATGAAACATAATTAGTAGACATTTTAATATTTAATAGTTTGTTCCTCACCCCCGAGGATTTAGTTGGGTGCCCATTTTGGAGACCTTGGGCTTAGGGAGAAGGCCATAGGGAGGTTGGTGGCCTGGCTGAGGGTAGGCACCTGGCTTCCTTTGCAAAGCCTCCAGCTTTCACAGCAGAAAGCCTGCTCCTGTCTCTAACTCCTGCACTGCTCTTCCTAATCCCCAGATGTGTTTAGTGACAAGGCAGCTGAGACAGAGAGGCCTGGCAGCCCTGAGATCTGGGGCCTTATTACAGCTTTGTCAATAGCTTGCTCTGGGTCCTTGAACAAGTTTGTTTCTGCGGATCTCAGCTTTCTCAGCTGCAAAGCACAGGCCCAACTAAATTCCCGATCCTATCATTCTGTAAGAAGTATCTCACTATAGCTGGCTTCCGTAATGGGTTCAAAGCCACATAATGTCTACATGCCTTAAATGAATTATTTGACTTTTCTGTGCCTTGTTTTGTGATGTATAAAATCAAATACTTCTAGTTTGTGAGACTTGGATGAGATGTTATACATAAATTAAAAAAAAATAGTTCACTTTCTATATCTTTTACACATGTGGTTCTCAAATTTTATTTGGGGCATCAGAATTCCCTGGGGATTGCTCCCCATCACTGCTCCTTTGATGCCATCCCATCTGTGCTTCTGGAGCAGTGGTGGAGGCTGGCAGTCTGCATTTCGATGGCCTCCTGGGTAATTGTCCCTGCTAAGAACACTGCCCTAATCTTTGTGCATCTCCTACCACATCAAACACAGAGCCTTGCACTTTGGAAGTGTTCAAAAGAAAAGAGAGGGACTGGACAGGTGATGGCAAGGAAAACAAACAACCTGTGCTTCTGCAGGTCAAGCCATCCCCTGGGAGGCTGCACGCTGAGCAGCCTGCCTGTGTGTCCCTCTAGTCCCTCCCCAGCCCAGCCCAGCCCAGCCCAGCCCTGCTGGAAAGCACGGCATGGTCAAACCATGTTTGTCAGTTCCCTGCTCGCCTCTCCTGTGGCTCTGTTTTGACAGGTGTGTCCAAGGCTGGCAAGCACACATAGCCAGCTCAGCCCTGGCCAGGGAAGAGGAGCCAGGGGAAGTTCTGGAGGCTCTGCTTAGGCCATGTCCTACCCCAGCTGGAGGGGCCGTGAGGCGGCGGCCCTCGCTGAAGAATGGTGGGCAGGCCTGGGGGGTTTTAGACATATCCCAGTCCTGTGGCTTCCAGGAAGCCTCTTTGCTCTCCTTAGAAGGAAGCCCAGAAGTTCCTTCAAGGCTTTGCAAATCTGGTGGGGATTAAAACAACCTGATGGCAAAGGCCATGATTCTAATCCGGTGACTGAGATCTCACAGGCTGTCACCTCTCCGTCTGGGTTCAGACTTTAATGCCTTAGCCCTGGCAAGTTCCAGGAAGGCAACTAAGCAGGGCAGGAGGACGAACACTTGGTTAGAATTGCAAGATAGAGGAATCCAGGATATACCAGGTGACTCCCTGATGAAATGTCAAGACTGGACCACTCTCTTTGTTTCCTAGCAGAGAAACCAAAAGTCAGAGAGGGGCTTTGTCAGCCTGCAGTCTCACCATGAATGGAGAGCCCAGGGGGGCAGAAGTATGACCTGCTCCAGTTCCATGTCCGTGAAGGAACTCCATCATGGAGTCCACCCAACCATCCCACTATGAAGTGGGTGGATCCATCTCACACAGTGTGCACAGAACAGTGTACTGATTCAGAGTGTTTGCTACACGCTTGATGGTTCCAGCCCCCCCCACTGCCCCCCCCCCGCCCCCCGTCACCTGCGGCCAGCTCTTGGGCTTCCCAGCAGCACCTAAAATGGTCTGGATACTATGAAGGGTCACATTAGTAGTAGGGGCCATTTGATGAGAGAAAGGGACTAGGGGGTACTTTCTGGGGAATGTGCATCAGAAGGTGCTCAATGGTTGTGACCAACAGCAAAAGGGCCCAAGAAGTAGAGTTGCAGCACAACCAGAGATGTGAGAAGTTGCGGGGACCAGGACCCGAGAGGCCTGAGTTCTAGTCCCAGATGGTGACAAACTCCTCACCTCTAGCAGTCTTTGCTTTCTGTCTTGGAAAGTAGAGAGGCTGAGCCTGGTGATGCACCAGATCACTCTTGGATCTAACAATGCAGAGAATGTGGGAGTGGGAGTTGCAGGGGCTGGAGTTCTGGCTGGTCATCTGCAGAGGACAGTGGTGAGTGCCACTGCTATTCAGGAAGCTCTGGATCTGTATAATGACCCTCGTGACAATGGCTAGTAACATAATCACCACCGCCATGTATTCTACGGACTGGATTGTGTCTACACAAAATCCACATGCTGAAGCCCTAACCCCCAATGCAACTGTATCTGGAGATAGGATACTAGGAGGTAACTGGGGTTAAATGAGATCATAAGGTGGGGCCCTAATCTGTTAGGACCTTGGCCTTATAAGAAAAGGAAAAGTGTTCTCTCTCTCACTCCTTTTCTCTCCTCTCAGACACTTCTCTCCCCACCCCCGACCCTGGAACCAGATGACACAAGTCAGGAAGATCTGGCATCTTGCCCTTGGACTTCCTAGCCTCCAGAACCCTGAGAAAATTCATTTGTATTGGTTGAGCCACCCAGCCTGTGGTACTTTGTTATGGCAGCCCGAGCTGACTAATGTACCAGGCAACTGGCCAAGTGCATTGTTAAAAAGAAAACCATGGGCCCCAAATGGAGGTACTTGGGCCAGGCCAGGTCATCAAACCTGGGCTTCATACCTAACCTAACTGCAGTTTCAATCTCCCCCAGAAATGTAGGTCTCAAACCTGTCAGTCAGGAATTTTCTGATAAGCACCAATGAGATTATCTGTGGACATGGGTCTTCTCCCTTCCCCAAAGGAAGATGAGGTAATCTGCATCATAAAACCCCCTGCTCTTCCCACCATGGGAAGGTGATTTTGCCAGCAATAATCCTTTCTTTCCTTTTGCTTATAATTTTTTGCCCCCCCATAAAAACTCTCCATTTTGTACAATTCCTCCGAGTGCCCCTCTATTTGCCAGATGGGGTACTGCCTGATTCATGAATCATTTAATGAATCCAATTAGATTTTCCAATTTTTTTTTTTTTACAGTATCCTCTTACTTAATCCCCTCAATGACCTCAGGAGGTAGGTACAATTATAACCCCCATTTTACAGGAAGGGAACAGAAGCTCAGAGAGGGTAACTCGCCCAAGGCTGAGTTTCAATAGAGGTACATCTAAAAACTCATTATCTGTGTGACTTTGGGAAGTTAATCTCTCCAAACCTCAGTTTTCCCATGTGTAAAGTGGGAATAATAATAGTACATGTGGACATAATAGCTACATTCTAAATTGTAGTGATGATTAGATGTGTTATTATATGTAAGGTCTTTAGAATGGTCTTCGGTTGCATAGTAAATCCTCCACTGGGGTCTGTTACTATTAATGTCATTATGATTCTCTTATTCCTTTATTGCCAACCACAGACTTAATGGCCAGCTTTGCTCAGAGTCAATCTTGCTCTCGTGTCTCTAATTTTACCACATGACCCCCTCCCTGTGTACCCCCTTCCAAACCACACGGCCAGAGAGGCTGGTGACAGTTGTCCAGGACACATGAGTTTTTCTTATGTGTTTGCTTCTATGCTCTCGAATCGCTCAGTTTTTGATCCTTGGAGCCTTGTCTCTCATTCTGGATCCCAACTCATCCCTTGGAATGAATCGCAGATCTAACTTTTCCAGACTTTGACTCCAGGACATTAGCTTGCCCTCGGGCTTGGGCTCCCCCAGCTCCCGGGACCCCTGGCTCATGCTGGGGAGCATGACCCCTGCCACACATGCCATCAACCCCACCCTGGACAGTGATTGTCTGGAATTTCCTGCAGGTGTTCTTGGGGACCCAGGCTGTAAAATGACACCACTGGATGGTCCCCACTGCCTCCTTCAAGGCCCACCAAGTCTGCCACGGCCTGGGTGATGCCTTCCCTGGCCTACTCAGCCTCACCTGTCACTCTTGTCCCCAGGGCCCCCTTCTTCTCCGAACCCTTGGCCTGCCTCATGTGCGGCTTGAGGTGGAGACCTATCGTTCACTCTGTTCCACCCTCCCCTCCTAGAGGTGACCCCCACAGCACAAGGCCTCTGTGCTAAACATTATTTCTAGGTGTGTCTGTGAGGATGTTTCCAGAAGAGATTCGCAATTGAATGGGTAGATTGAGTAAAGAAGATCAGCTTCGATAAAGTGGATAGGTATCAATCATCCCATCTGCAGAGGGTGAGAGAGTAGAACAAAAAGGTGAAGAAAGGGAGAATTCTATCTCTGCCTGGCTGTGTGAGCTAGGACATGGGTCTTCTCCTGCCTTGGACTGGAATTTACACTGCGGACTCTCCTGGTTCCCTGGTCTTTGGACTCAGACTAGAACTACACCATTGATGCTCCTGGATCTACAGCCTGCAGACAGAAGATCATGGGACTTCTCAGTCTCTGTATCTCCCTCTGCCCCCCCTCCCCACCCCAGTATATACACACACACACACATATGTATACAGTAGTCTGCCCTTATCCGGAATTTTGCTTTCCAAGTTTATAGTTACCACTGTCAACCACAGTCCGGAAGGTGATGATCCTCCTTCTGACGCACAGGCAGAAGGTCAATAGTAGCCCAACACGTAGGTCCTAACGCCTACGTCCGTCACCTCACTTCATCCTATCACGTGGGCATTTTATCATCTCACATCCCTACAAGAAGGGTGAGTACAGTACAATAAGATATTTTGAGAGGAAAGAAAAAGAGACCACATTCACAGAACTTTTATTACAGTATATTGTTATAATTGTTCTATTTATTATTATTGTTGTTAACCTCTTAACTGTGCCTAATTTATAAATTAAACTTTATCATAGGTATGTATATTTGGAGAAAAAAGCATAATATATATAGGGTTTAGTACTATCTGTGGTTTCAGGCATCCACTGGGGGTCTTGGAACATATCCTTCACAGATAATGGGGGACTACTGTATAGTCTATTGGTTTTGTTTCTCTGGTGAAAATACAAAAATCCAAAAGTACAAAATACAAAAGCAAAACAGGGCATAGGACTTACCCTAGGCCGTGTTTTACCAGCAAGTGAATACACTACGCTACCATACTGAATATTTGTGTCTCCCCCAAATTTATATGTTGAAACCCTAACCCCCAGTGGGATGGTATTAGGACGTGGAACTTTTGGAAGGTGTTTAGGTCTTGAGGGTGCAGCCCTCACGAATGGGATTAGTGCCTTTATAAAAGGGACCCCAGAGAGCTTCCTCCCCCTTCTTGCCATGTGAGGGCAGGGCGAGAATATGGCCAGCTGTGAGCCAGCAGGCAAGGCCTCACCAGACCCTAAAATCTGCCAGCACCTTGAGCATGGATTTTGGCCTCCAGAACCTCAAGAAAGAAATGTCTGCTGTTTATAAGTCAGCAGGCTGTGGTGTTCTGTGATAGCGGCCCAAATGGACTAAGACATTAGCCTGGTCCATCAGCCTGGCTGATTCGCGGGGGACCCAGCTGTGCTCTGTTTCCTGTGGATTCTGGAGAGCCAGGCCCTCGGGGGGAAGGTCTAGCCTGGTCTCTTCCTCCTTTTCTCTTTTATCCACCGGTCTTAGAGGCGGCAGAGGGAAGCCTTGGGAAGGTATCACTCAGATGTCCAGCTCACCTTGTTTCTCACTGGGTTCCTGCTCGTTGTGGGTAATTCCCCCACGTGCTCTTGGTCCCTGGCCCCAACAGGACCACCATGAATTCCTGGCAGAGCTCAGTGTTTCTAGATGGAGGGGAAGGGGGTGAGACCCAAACTCCACAGTGAGTATCTAGGGGACCCCTCGTCCACTGGTTTCCCTTCGAGGGCAGGTGAGGCATTATGACCCTGCTTGGGCCGAAAGGACCAGAAGACACCTCCCTCCTGGAAAGAGCTCTTTACTGAGTCAGTAATACTACGTCGCATGATATCATATGTAGACAGGATTACACGGCAGTGGGGGCGGGCGGGAGTGCAAACCAGTTGCACGCCGATTACGAGAAGGGAGGTGGCATGAAGGCTTTCGGAAGGCGGAAAGGGGCTGGTGTCTGAGTCGGGCCGGGGAGGAGACAGCTCCATGCCCCGGCCCAGGAGTGGTCGGAATCTGTTGAACACAAAGGAGGGCAGCTCCACAACCAGTTTAGCCTGTGGGCTGCCTTCACCTTGCCAGGGGAGCTTCCCAGGGCTCCTTTGTGCCCGTGCGCGCAGGAAGCTGGAGGTGGTCAGGGGTGATGTCAAAGTGAGCCTCTTGTGCACATTCAGGCCCTTCTGTCCTCACGTCCAGTCTTGCTGCCCATGCAGAGAGGCCTCGGGCCATTCTGAGTCATGGTAGGGTGAGGTGAGCGGGCACCTGTGGGCAGGAGAGCTGGGTGCAGGAGGGGAGAGCTGTTGTTACCCGGCTTGGCCTCCATCAGCCGCCGCAGAGGGGCCCGTCCCAGGAGTGGAGCAGGCTGGCCTGGTGCAGAGCAAGGGAGCCAACTCCACAGACAGCCCGCTGACCCCGGCCTCTTCACACTTGCTGCTGTCCCCCCACCCCCCCTTCCTCCAGCGTCCCAGCTGCTGGGCACCACTCTGGGAGAATGTTCCAGGGCCTAGATAGCCTTCCCATGCAGATGAGACTCCTCCTTGGATTTCTTCTAGGATGCTCCTGGGAGAAGGAGGCAAGGATGAAGTGAGGAATTTTCGGGAGACATGACAAAATTGCTGAACTCATGGGAGCACGGTGCGCAGAGCCTGGGGACGGCGGCACAGGTGGAGTCCCTCTGGCCCGGATGAGGCAGGGGCAGCTCCCGGGACTCCATTCCCAAGGTTAGGAGGAGAATGTTTTGGTCGCCAAATCCCCCTTGTCCCTCGAGTTTGAACCACATCCCCTGCAAAGGTTTTCCTGGGTCTTCTCAAGCGCTGGGAGCCACAGGGAACTGCTGGCCAGGTTGGTTCTGAAGATGCTGGAAAGCTGAGTTGGTCGGGAATTCGGAAATAGATTCAAGACCTTCCTCCCAAGGTAGCCACCTCCCTGGCAGGCTCAGTCACAGGAGAGGGGGCATCTCCCCCTGCCCTCTCCTCCTGCCCAGCCAGGGAAGCCTGGTTGGCCCCGCTGGGCAGCAGAGAAACGTTGTGTGCGTGTACGTGTGTGTGCGCGCGCGTGTGTGTGAGGGGCTGCTTTCTATGGTACAGTCAGTACTGGGGAGCCCGGAGGTGCAGGGACGGGCCGGGGGGAGGCCCCTTTGGGATCAAAGGACCACAACTGTCTGTAGGTGTGGCTTTCTGGGGGGCTCGCTCTGCCCTGAGGCCCTTCCTGCCATCCTGTGTAGCAGTGTCTGGGACTGGGGCCCTTAGCAGTGCCTCTGGCTTCCTGGTGGGCCTGGGGGCCCTGGGACTCCAGGGGGCCCCTGGATCCCTGGTTCACCCTTAAGCCCCATGGGCCCCCGCTGGCCCGGGGACCCTGTCTTCCCAGCAATCCCTGGTTTTCCCTGAGGCCCTGAGGGTCCTGGAGACCCTGGGGGCCCCTCTGGCCCTGGGGGCCCCACATCCCCCTTGGGGCCTGGCTGTCCTCTTGGGCCTCCACTTCCAAAGCTTCCCTTTGAGCCTTTGAGGCCTGGGAAACCTCGAAGGCCAACCGGCCCCCTTTCTCCCATAGGTCCTCTGTCTCCAGGCTGCCCCTGAGGCCCCTGGGGTCCCGGGGGGCCGAAGCTACCAGGGTCTCCTTTTGGTCCTCTGCTGCCAACGGGCCCCTTCGTGCCCATGTCTCCTTTGAGTCCTCTTGGTCCTGGAGGGCCAGGGGCACCTAGGGTCAGAGAAAAGAGGGGAGAAGTCAGTGCACGAGGGGCAGGTCTCCTGAGGCTTTCCCATGAAGCAGGTGTGGTGCCCAGGCCACAGGGACGAGCCCGAGGGTTAGCCAGACACCAAGGCCAGGTCTGCCAACTGACAGAGCTCGGGCTGATTCCGTGACTTCTCTAGGTCAGCCGGACCACCTGTGCAGTGGGGATGAGAAGCCTCACCTGCAGACTAGCAGGGATTCGGAGACAAGGCGTGTAAGTGTGCTTGAGTCCTGGTGCACGGTGAGAATTCATTGTTCCGACTTCAGGGCTCAGCTTGGGAACTGAGAGAGCTGGACAGCTCTGGGAAATGGCCAAGACTGTCCAGGTCTGGAGGCCAGCTTGGCCTTCTATACCGTCTTGTGGTCTTTGATAACCCCCCGCGCCACGGACATCACACCTTAGACTCTGCGCAAGACTGTCAGGGGACTAGATAGAGATGGAGTCAGGTGACGTGGAGCAGAAAACCAAAAAAGTGAGGCACGAGAGGCAGACCCCTCCCAGGATGAGTGCATGGGCACAACAGCCCAGAGAAAGGACAGCTCTTCCAGGAGGCCCACCCTGACTACCCCAGCCTATTCTCTGAGCTCCTGAGGCTACTACTTGCTGAATCGTGCAGGTGACGCGTAGAAAAAAAAGTCACAGTACAGCGAAAGCAAACCCTTGGTGCCTATCTGGTAGACCCCGCTAGACTGTGGAACCCCAGGAAGAGAGTGAGGGTCGCGGCTCACATCCCCCGCCCTGGGCATGATGCCTGGCACGTGGCAGAGAACTCCCCCACAGCTGTGGCCCCCTGCTCCCACCCGGCTCTGGCCTAGCACCTGGGGGAGATGCCCAGATAAAGATGTGGTCTGTCCTTAAAGAGCCCAGGTTAGCTCCCAAGCCAGGGGTCAGATAACCATAATATCCTTCTGACCATGTGGGTCTGAAAGTCACCACCTCCCAGAGTTGTACCAACCCTGAGGACACAAAGCAGAGTGTGGCCATCACTCTGTCCAAGGCATCTCTCATTGCCCAGAGCATGGAGGAAAGAGGACCCTCTGGCTTCGTGAGGATGCCCAGCAAAGACCTGGCTTTCTTCAGTGGTCTCGCAAAGGATGCTGGGTAAGGTTGGTGGGAGCAGTGGGCCCCAGGGCTGGCCTGGGGAATGAATTCTCATGCCCGGACTCAGCTCTCCCTGAGAATTCTGCTGCTACATCATTCCTCTTGCAAAAGACTTCCAGCATTTTTGAGCGAGGTGGGAGCCAGTCCAGTTCCTGCATTTCACAGAGGAGGCAGCGAAAGCCCAGAGAGGTGAAGCAGTATCCTCAGGGGCCCCTGAGTGGAAACCAGAACCCAGGTGGGCCTCTCGGGGTGGAGGGATCCTGCAGCTGGGAGCTGGGAGCCCTGCCAATGGCCGTGACCCAGGTCTGCGATGCCAAGGCCTCCTCCCCAGCTAATGAGAAAGCAACTGCTGTGAATCCTGGTGGATGCTACCCGCTGCCCACCCTCACTACCCACCCACCCCCCATGCTCCCCACCCCTGCTGCTCCCTGCATGTCTGCTTCCCAGAATGTTTCTGTGGAACAGAGTGTCAGTGACACCATCCTCTTTAAGATCTAAATTGGGATCTAAACTGGAAACTGGAGCCCAGACAGAGTCAGCCCCACGAGGGCCAATAAAAACCTTCCAGCCATTCCCTGCCCCCGCCTGCCCATGCCCACTTCCCCCACAGGGGGGATGTGGCCCTGTGTGGGCTTGGCTCACGTGGCCGGCCAACTGCACAGGCGGGGATTCCGTCACCCGGCTGGCGGGGGCAGGGGTGGGGCTGGAGGGCTCTGGAGGGGACCTGGCCTGGGAGCAGCCAGGAGGCAGGCCCTGCTCTTCAGTCTGCAGAGGGCCTCCCCCAGCCCCTCACCCGCCCTGCAGCCTGCAGCGAGGCAGCCCAAACAACCTGGGACAGGGAGGGGCCCTGTCCCCACACAGGGAGCCGCCCCGCCCCACAGCCTGGCAGGACATGCTAGGAGCTAGCAAAGTCATGGCACCAGTCGGTCTTCACCCCAGCTCTGGCCTCGGCACCTGGACCAGCAGAGCCATCAGAGGTGGAGAGGCCTCTGGAGGCTGGGTGGGCAGATGGGACTCAGAGGGCCCTGGAGCGACGCTGGGCGCCTTCCCGCCCACTCTGGAGCTCGGCTCTCGTCTATCAAATTGAGAGTCGCAGTTAACAGCTCCGAAGGGCCCCTGTAGCTCCGCCACCACCCCTCCTCCTGCCTCTGTCCCTGCTCCCTGGCCTGCTTCCCTGGGCTCAGCCTCTGCCTGCTCCAGGAACACAGCTCCCTGGTTCTTCACCCTCTCTCCTTACAACCACAGCTGTGCCTTCCATCCTTGTTCCCTGGATGGAGGGGTCCACAGTCCCCGTTTCCAGCAGAGACTCAGGAAAAGCACGAGAAGTCTCCTCTCGATGAGGGCGCCCTGCTCTGAGCAGCCTCCCGGTCCGGCAGGAGCCCCCTCACTCTCTCCCCGGGACCCCATCCTTCCCTCGCCACTGTCTTCATCAGGTACCCGCTCCTCTCTTGCTCAAGGGACACAGCAGCTGGCTGCCAGGACTTCTCAGGGTCTCTACGCCGGTAGTGAGGGAGAGAAGGCAGAGGGTAAAGGCCCCCTCTTCTGCCCATCCCCCCAGCCCTCCAAGCCTCCTCTTCCTGGGGGAGTTCCTGGCGCTTCCTTGGATGGGGAAGGCTGGGTGCCCACATGCCCGGGGAGAAGGTGTGTGCCCACCTCGTTGCCCCAGGAGGTGGCAGCCCCCAGCCTGAGGGGGAAGGAGGACTTCAGGGAAAAGAGCCACCTCCCTTCTCCACACCCCCAGTCGTGGCTGCCCCCACTGACCCCATCTCTGAGGACACAGAAGGGCGTCCTAGACAGTCCCCTTGAAGACATCAGTCGGGGTGGCCGCGTCTGGGGCTACTTACCAGGCCTCCCTCGCTGCCCACATCGGGGACCAGTGGATGGAGCCTGTCCCGTGTCGGTGTGCCTGCGACACCCAGCCCCCGGCTCACTCTCTAACTTCTCTGTGACCTGCCTTCTCTTGGAGAAGGGAAGGACAATGAGAGCAGCGAACATGTGTCTACCGAGTCTCTCCTGTGTCGGCGCCGCACATGGAGCTTGCTGTCCCATTCTACAGATGAGGAGCGGGGGGTGTGGGGGCTGGCGGCTTGCCCAACGGGGTAGAGACAGGACTGAAAGCCAGGCCTGCAGCTCTGAAACCCATGCTCCTTCCCCCGACGCTGCTGCCTCTGGTCCTCATCACGCTGTGGCTGGGGCTCCTGGCCCTTTCCCCAGCCCCTCCCGGCCTCCCCCTGCCCGGGCCTCCTGCCTAGTGCTGCCCAGAGGAGAGGGACGGTCCACACAGAGCAGGGAAGGGGAACCCGAAGGTGAGCCAAGCCTCAACTGGTCCCTCCTGGGCCGGCTGTGAATCATGCAGTCAGAGGGGAGGGCCGGCGGGACCTGGGTCTAGCCTAGGAGGAAGTAAACAAGCGTAGTTTCGTGGTTAGCTTAGGAGCCAGGAATGTGGACAGAGGCTGACTGAGGCACTCTGCAGGACAGGGTGCCCCTGACGCAGCCCATAATCCAATCCTGGTATCAGTAGGGCTAAGGGCAAAGGAGGGGCGGGCTGGATCCTGCTCTGGGCAGCGGGGGGACATTTAAGGCAAAGGAGGAAACTGAGCGGCAGAGGCGGAGGTGCAGAGTTGGGGGAGAGGCACGGAGCACCCTGGAGTTCTGGGGAGGCCCATAATTACTCAGGAAGCCAGAGACTATAATTAGGCCATCCCGGCCCATTAGGGTAGAGCCACAACTGACTGCATGTCTGGGACAAGTAGGTGGTCTGCTCCTGGTCCGCACTGGGAACCCGGAGGGGTGTGTGTGTGTGTGTGTGTGTGCAGAAGCACCCAGTCTGTCAGCACCCAACACGGCCCACCCATGGGTGGGGTAGCGCGTGGGCAGGAGGGGCCCACAGTCCTTCTCATGGTCCAAAGCAGCAGGCCAGCTTACGAGGATAGAAAGAAGTAGAAACAGAAGGGGTGCCTCTCGGAAGACTGGTTCCACGGAAGGCACACTGGCCTGGCCTTTGGGGGACCCGGGTTTGGGCCCCAGCTCTGGTATTAACAAATCAGATAGCTGGGTAAGTGTCTGTCCCTCCTTGCACCTCAGGCTTCCCTCTATTCACTGAATATGTTGGCCTGGGTCAGGGACTCTCGGTACAGGCAGCTGTTACCCAAGGAACACGGGAAAAATGACAATGCACTTGTATTCTGTGGCACACTAGACCGCAGCAGACCAAACTTCCCACGGAGAACAATCCGAATCAGCAGATCAAGTAGCAAGACACCCTTCTGATGGCTTGGGAGAGAGACCAAAGGCCAAAATCACAGGGAGAAGGGAGACCACTTAAAGCCTGGCTTTCTTTGCCACCTTTCTTCTCAAGGCACTTGTCAATTAGTGATTAGTGCGGGCCAAGCAGCCGAGAAGCCGCACAGAAGGCTGCAGCTGTCAGACTGAGAAGCTGAGCAAGGCTTTCAGCAGCTTCCCTGGAGCTCGGGTTCAGGGCTGCCAAGATTCAGGAGGATGCGAGGCTGTGAGTACATTTGCTGTAAGGACCACAGGGCAGAGAAGTCGAACGGAACAGTCAGCTTCATTCAGCAGTGCTGGGGAGACAATAATTGGAGTTCAAGACCGACAAGGTGGTAGGGCCCTAGTAAACAGTCCTCCAGGACCATGCATTGTAAGCACGAGTGTGACAGAAACAGGCCAAGTGTCGGGCCGCCTGGGTGGCTCAGTCGGTTAGGTGTCCGACTCTTGATTTCAGCTCAGGTCGTGATCTCTGGGTGGTGACACTGAGCCCTGAGTTGGGCTCTTCGCTGGGCATGGAGCCTGCTTAAGATTCTCTCTCTCCCTCTGCCCCTCCCCACTCGAGCACACGCTCTCTCTCTCTCTTAAAGAAGAAATAGGCCAAGTGTCACCTTCCTTGCCCACCCTCAGCTTCTAGCCTTGTTTATGCTTTCATTATGCATTCACTGAGCAAATGTTTCCTGAGTGCCTTCCAAGGGCAGGCACTCTGCTGGGTTTTTGGTGAGTGAGACAAGGAGCCCATCACCAAGCAAATTAGATTTGGAATCATCCCTGAAATTAGGACACCATTTTATAGTTTACAAAAACTTGTTCATACCCGTTGTTGACAATGATATGGGATATACGTAAGGCAGGTATTAATGTTCTTAGTTGTAGATGAGGGAAACTGAATTGAAAGTAGCCAAGAGCCTTATCCAAGGTCACGTGGCTCATAAGCAGTGATGGTTTCCTGTCTCCAGTTCCCAAGTAACAGTCCTAGCCCAGACACTGTCTATCACAGACACAGAAATCATCCTACAGAGTAGGAAGTGAGAATGATCCTATGGGAGGCACAAAGACTGTGGAAGCATCACAGGCTTTCTGTTGAGCCAGTGGAGCTAGAAGAGGTCTCAAGGATCAGCTGGTCTTACCCTTTCACTTACAGATGAAGAACAAAAACAAAAAACAGAGGCTTAGGAAGATTAAGTGATTCTGTCTACAGACTCAGAGCAAATTAGAAGTCAGACTTCTCTCCCGTGTCGTTTAAGAGTCCAGCCCTTGAGCCAGCACTCAGCACCTTCTACACTGGCCATGGTCCCTGCTGTCCCACCCCCGGTGTTCTAGAGAGCGGCTCAGCTCCAGGCAGGGGGAGACCTCATGGCCAGCTCCAACACGTGAGGCTGGCGGCCCCTGTCCGTGCAGGAAAGAATGAGAAACAAGTGCCTGTAGGGAAGGATGTACATTTGGTGCCTGAAATCTTCTCTCTGATGAGAAAGCTTTTACCTGGGCTGCTTTAGCAACAAGAGGAATGGAGACAGACGTGCAGGGGTTGAACCAAGAGTCGGGCACGGCTGAAACAAATGTCCACCTTGCTCACCAGCTAAGATGAGGTCCTTTGATGACAGCTCTGTCATTAGTACCACAAGAGCAAGTATAAATCCCCATGACTCCTGTTGGGTGGTACTTAGAGTGAGGTTCCCCTCCAACGCTCTGAGTATCATCTTTCCCTTCTTCACTCTCTGCCCCGCACCCCTACACCTAGGCAGGACCTGAGTGGAAAGTTGTTTCTGGTGCCTGCAAGCTCATGCTCTCAGTGTCTCCTCTTCAGGCTGGACACTGGACACGTGCATCTCAGAGCCACGGAAAGGGGTCAGCACTTAAAATCATAGTGTGACCTTGAGTTAATGCCTTAGCCTTCCCCAGTCTCAGCTCACCTTTCTGTAAAATAGAGACACCAACTCCTTGGTGTTGCCTTGTCTACTATACAAAGGTGGTTGTGAAGCCAAAATGAAACAAAGCGTGTGAAGGGGCTTTGTCATTGGGAAAGCTTTATATTTCACTTGTTCTTGGGCTCAGTGCAACAAAAATACCAAATTACCAGAGAATGAACCATAAGAACTATCTAGTAATGCCTTTGCTGGAAAAATGCATCCTAGAGGATGTATCCTAGAGATACGTATGCTAGACGAAATACTGAGGGAAGGTTTCAGTTACCCAAGAAACACTCAGTACCTAGATTTGCTGCAAAAATGTGACAACAGGCAAACAAGACCTACCCCCACCCAACACCACCAATTTAGATGAAATAAAAAATTAACCCTAGTGGCAGCAGAAATGTTCACTGATGTAAAATAAAGGCAATACAGGTTTGAGACTAGGTTAAAGCAAAATAGAGAATCAGAGAGGTTGGTTCCAAGTCTGTGCTCTGCGGAGAGAACAGAGCTGTTTGGGATTGTGGGGCCCTCCCTCCTTTCTCCTTGGAGCTCCCCAGCTTATCAGGCCCAGATGTCTGGCCCCCCAAATGTAAACCATAAATTCTGGAACTGCCAGATCTCAGTGGCTAACTAATTCTATTATTCTAGAGCCAAGACTGGTTATATTTTCAGGTTGAACATTCTTTCCACAAAGACACAGGCTTCCTCGGGAAGGGTCCAGAGAACCTGGGTATAGCCATCCAGATTCCTAGCATAAAAGAATCCCGATTAGGAGTCTTTTGGACTACTTTCCAAGAGAAAAACTGTTGGGAATACTGCTGTGAAAGAGTAGAATGAAAAAGTAATAGTATTTGTCTGGGATTGAGTTGTGTCCCCTCAAAATTCATATTCTGAAGTCCTAACCCCCAGTACCTTGGAATATGACCCCTTGGAGACAGAGTCCTCACAGAATGAATTTTAAATGTGGCCATTAGGTAGCGCCAAATCCAGTATGACTGGTGTCTTTATGAAAAGGGGAAACTGGATACAGAGACAGACCCGCACAGAGAGAAAATGACAAGACCCAAGGAGAAGCCGGCCACATCCAATTCAAGGCCTGGAACAGAGCCTCACGGCCCTTGGGAGGAACCAATCCTGCCGACACCTCGATCTCAGACTTCTGGCCTCCAGAGTTGTGAGACAATACATTTCTGTTCTTTAAGCCTCCTAGTCTGTGGTACTTTGCAACAGCAACCTGAGCAGATGAATACGGTGTTTATTTCACAATGAAGTTCTCCTAAGCAGAAGCCATAGAGCATTTCAAGTGAACTGAAGGAGTGGTCCAGGGAACCCATCTCCGATATGGAATCTAGGGGTAAGCTGGGGATGGAGGTACCCCGAGGGGAAGAGGAGGCCAGCCCCTGGCTGGGGAAATTGATGGGGAGTAGACAGCAATGCCGCTGAACATCCTGCACTATCACCGAGGAGCACACTGCATTTGCTCGGGTGCTTTTAGAGGGACAAGGTTTTATGTGACCTTGGGGAAAGCCATTCGAGGCAGCTTGCAACTTTGGATCTGAACTGCCTTGAATTTGAATCCTGTGTCCATTCCTTGATAGCTGTGCGAGTTTGGCTAGACCTCATGTGGTACCCAGTTCTTCACTGCAGGCTTTTTGGGTTTCAAGGATCCTGGGAATGAAAGGAGGTAATGTGTATGCCATACGCTTTCCCCAGGTCTTTGTATGTGTCACTCCCTCCACCTGGAACTCTTCTGCTCATCCATGCTGACCCTGTTATGCTTGACTTACTCCTCCTTCTTTCTCAGGTCTGATAGTTAATTTCATGAGTCAACTTGACTGGGCCATGGGGTGCCCAGATATTTGGTCAAACGTTATTCCAGGTATGCCTGTGAGGGTGCTTTTGGATGAGATTAATATTTGAATCAGTAGACTGAGTAAATCCACAATGTGGGTGGGCCTCATTCAATCAGTTGAAGGCCTTACTAGAACAAAAAGGCTAAGAAGGAATTCCTCCTGCCTGACTGCTTCAAACTGGGACATCAGCTCTTTCTTGCCTTTGGGTTTGAACTGGAATATTGGCTCTTCCTGGGTCTTGAGCCTGCCAGCCTTCAGACTGCAGCTACACCATCAGCTCTCCTGGGTCTCAGACTTTTGGACTCAGATTGTAATTAAACCATTGGCTCTCCCAGGTCTCCTGCTTGCTGACTCACCCTGAAGATCTTGGGCTTTCCTGGCTTCTATACCATGTGAGCCAACTCCTTCAATTCCTTATAGTAAATCAATCTCTCTTTTCAGAGATCCTAATGGACACAGGATATATATATCCTGTTGGTTGGTTCTGTTTCTCTGGAGAACCCTAACTAATACAGACTTGGGTACCAAGAGTGATTCTAAAGGAACAGAATTTTAAAGATGAGTTTTCTAAATTGATCTGGGGTTTCTGGAACTGACTCTCTAAGTTTTAAAGATGCTAATGACCTTATGTCTAAGTAGTAAAGATAGCCTAATAGTCCAAGGTATGATGTGATAATAGAGATATGAAAAGTACTGGAGACTCCTCATCAACCACTTATGAGAGGCAAGGATGTGGGTGACCATGTGTATGATACTTTCGAATACTTTTTGTCAAAGTAATGAATATAATGAGGATTGGTTGCTCCTGATGTTACTGGACAAAGTGGGGAGAGAAAAGGTTGAGCTTAGGATTCAAATTTCCAGCTCAAGTGTCACATAAATGACCTGCAAGCTTCTATGTCTGCCCTTATCCCCTGTAGATATGGGGATGAGATTGTTGAAAATCTAACATACCTCATCCTGTGACTGGCTGAATTGCAATACGGATTGAATTCCCAGCTTCCCAGGGTGTCTACTGTTAAAGTAAAGGCATTGACTGGGAAGGAATGGGATCCTGAAAACTGGAATGGGGATATTTGGGAAGACCCTGATGGATCTGGGCATACTGGACCCCTAAATTATGATGAGTCATCTTTGACAGTGGAAACAGTTTCTCCACCCCCAGTAAAAGTGACTTCTCAGAGCACGCGGGTGGCTCAGTCAGTTAAGCATCTGACTCTTGATTTTAGCTCAGGTCATGATCTCAGGGTTGTGGGATTGAGCCCCGCATTGGGCTCCATACTCAGATGGAGTCTGCTTGAGATTCTCCCTCTCCCTCTGCCTCTCCCCACTGCACTCTCTCTTTCTCTAAAATAATAAATAAATCTTTTTTTAAAAAATGACCTCTCAACCCCTGTCTGAAGCCTGCACTGCCTGAGGAGAGGGCAGTGGCCTCCCCCACTGCCAAGCAAGACAATGCTGATGCTCCTGAGGACGCACCTCCACCACCCCTCTCTGCTTCTAGACCTATAACTAGACTCAGTTCTCAGCAGGACCCTAAAGGTGAGGTACAAAGTATGACCCATGAGGTGGTGTGCTATACTCCAAAAGAACTACTTGAGTTTTCTAATTCATGCAGATAGAAATCTGGGGAGTATTTGTGGAAATGGATACTAGAGGGGTGGGATAATGGTGGAAGAAACATAATGTTGGATCAGGCAGAATTTATTGATAGGGGCTGACTAAGCAGAGATTTTCTATGTAATGTTGCATCTTGAGGAGTTAGAAAGGGTCTAACAGTGTGTTTGGTTGGTTGGCTGAAGCATGGGCCAAAAGGTGACCCACAGTGAGTGAGAGAGAAATGCTGGATCTGCCTTGATTTCATGTAAAGAAAGGGATTCAAAGACAGGGAAGGTGGGATGTTGGAATGGGTTTGTCATCCGAGACCCACTCACCTTCCCTGGGAAGGTCCAGAAGACATGCCTTTTACCACGACTGTGAGAAATAAATCTGTGAGGAGAGTCTTAGAATCCTTGAAGAGCTCTGTGATCATTCTTTGTAAGCCAGAACTTGCAGGGAGAGCTGCAGTCACTGAACTGGGAAACCTAACCACAATGAGAGTAAATGGATCCTGGGATGGCAGATACCTAATGGTGGCACTCAACTGCTTAAGGCAAGGAGAGCATGGATACCATAATAGCAGAGTCAACGCAGTGATGGGGATAGGCTGACGTGCACAGACCCATGGCGTTGGCTAGTTGGTCATAGTGTGCCTAGAAGTGAAATAGATAGGAAGCCTACTAAATTCTTACTTGTTCTGAATAAGCAGAGAAGTTCTAGGTCAAGTGAACAAAAGTCTAATCCAAATTATAAAAACAGTCATGGCTTCTCCTCGGACTTGAGCCAGTTTACAAACCCAGAATGACTTAAATGAAAGGGAAGCTGGGTACCCTTGAGGAAGGACCCCAGTATACACCAAATATTTATACTGTTAATCTTCCCAGCCTTCCCCAATGGGACCTACAGCTTTTTACCAGGATAACTGTACACTGGGGAAAAGGAAATAATCATCCCTTTGGGGGACTGCTGGCTCTGAGCGGACACTGATTCCAGGAGACCCAAACACCACTGTGGTCCTCCAGTCAGAGTAGGGGCTTATGGAGGTCAGGTGATCAATGGGGTTTTAACTGAGGCCCATCTCACAGGAGGTCCAGTGGGTCCCTGAATCCACCCTGTGGTTGTTTTCCGAGTTCTGGAATGCATAACTGGAACAGACATACTGAGAAGCTGGCAGAATCTCACATTGGTTCCCTGATCTATGGAGTAAAGGGTATTATGGTGGAAAAGGCCAATGCTCCAGCTCTATGTCATACTTCAGTTCCTAGGGAACTTGTTCTCCTTTGCACTACATTGATGATATTACACTGATTGAACCTAGCGAGCAAGTAGTAGCTGGCTTTGTGAGACATTTATGTGTCAGAGCAGGGGACATAAATACGACAAAAATTCAAGGGTCTTTGGGGCATCTGGGTGGCTCAGTTGGTTAAGTATCTGCCTTCGGCTCAGGTCATGATCTCAGGTTCCTGGGATCGAGCCCCGCATCGGGCTCCCTGCTGAGCAGGGAGACCCCTTCTCCCTCTCTCCACTCATGCTCTCTCTCTCTCTGTCTCTCTCAAATAAATTAAAAAAAAAAATTCAAGGGCCTTTTACCTCAGTGAACTTTTTAGTGGTCCAGTGATGTGGGCATGTTGAGATATCCCTTCTAAGGTGAAGAATAACCTTTTCCATTTGGCCCTTCCTACAATTAAAAAAGAGGCACACCTCATGGGCCTCTTTGGATTTTGGAGACAACATACACATTCCTCACTTGGGTGTGTTATTCCAGCCCATTTACTGAATGATCTGAAAGCATGCTGGTTTTGAGCGGGACCCAGGACAAGAGAAGGCTCTGAAACAGGTCCGGACTGCTGGTTAAGCTGCTTTGCCACTTGGGCCATATGATCCAGCAGACCCAATGGTGCTTAAAGTGGTGGTGGCAGATAGGGATGCTGTTTAGGGCCTTTGACAGATCCCTGTAAGTGAACTGCACTATGGACCCTTAGGATTTTGAAGCAAAGCCATGCCATCCTCTGTGGGTCACTACTCTCCTTTTGAGAAACAGCTCTTGGGCTATTATAGGGCTTGGGTAGAGACTAGATGCTAGCCAAGGACCATCTAGTTACCATGAGACCTGAGCTGCCCATCTTGAACTGGGTACTTTCTGACCCACCAAGTTATAAAGCTGGGCATACAGAGCCACATTCCATAATCCAGTGGAAGTGGTATATATGTAATCAGGCCTGAGTAGGCCCTGAATGCACAAGTAAGTTCCAGGATAAAGTGGCTCAAATACCCATGGTTCCCACTCCTACTATACTACCTCCTCTCCCAGCCTGCACCTATGGTATTATGGGGAGTTCCCTATGACCAGCTGACAGAGGAAGAGAAGATTCTGACCTAGTTTACAATTGGTTCTGCATGATAGGCAGGCATCACTTGAAAGTGGACAGCTGCTACATTACAACTTGAAGGGACTTCCCTGAAGGACAGTGGTGACCGAACACCTTCCCAATGGGCAGAACTTCTGGCAGTGTACCTGGCCGTCGTGCTTGCTTGGAAGAAGAAATTATCAGATGTGTGATTATAACCTGCTTCATGGGCTGTGGCCAATGGTTTGGCTGGATGGTCAGGGACTTAGAAGAAATACAGTTGGAAAACTGGTCACAAGAAAATTTGGGGAAGAGGTATGTCGAGAGTCCTCTCTGTAGGGGCAAAAAAAATGTGAAGCCATTTGTGTCCTCTGTGAATGTTCTCCAAAGGGTGAGCTCAACAGAGGAGGATTCTAATAGTCAAGTGGATATAGCATGACCTACTCTATTTGATACCAGTCAGCCTTCTGTCACCCCTGTCACTGCCCAATGGGCTCATGAACAAAGTGGCCACGATGACAGGGATGGATTTTGTGCATGGGGTCAGCGACATGGACTTCCAGTCACCAAGACCAACCTGGCTATGGCTACTGCCAAGTGCCTAATCTTCAACTGCAGAGACCACCACCAAATCCCCAATATGGCACCATTCCACAGGGTGATCAGCCAGCTACCTGGTGGCAGGTTAATTACACTGGACCACATCCGTCATGGAAGGGGCAAGGTTTTGTTCCTGCTGGAATAGAAACTTACTCTGGATATGCATTTGCCTTCCCTGCATGAAGTGCTTGTGCCAAAAAATACCATACAGAATGCATTATCCACCCTCGTGGTATTCCATGGTATTCCAGTGTAGCATTGCTTCTGATCAAGGAAATCACTTCACAGCAAATAACGTTCAACAATGGGCCCATGATCATGGAATTCCCTGGTGTTACCATGGTCCCCACCATCTTGACACAGCTGGCTTGACAGAAGATTGAAATGGCCTTTGAAGACCCAGTTCCAGTGCTAGCTAGGGGGCCATATCTTGCAGGGCTGTATGTGGTCTGAATCAGCGTCCAGTATCTATGGTGCTGTTCCTCTGATAGCCAGGATTCACTGGAACTGCGATCAAGGGGTGGGGATGGGAAAGACACCACCCACTATCACCCCTAGTGACCCACTAGCAAAATGTTTGCTTCTTATTCCCACAACCTTATGCTCTGCTGGCTTAGAGATCTTTGTTCCAAAGGAAGGAATGTTTCTGCCAGGAGATAAAACAATGACTCCATTGAACTGGAAGTTAAGACTGCTGCCTAGTCACTTTGGGCTTCTCATGGCTCTGAATTAATAGGCAAAGAAGTTATTGTGCTGACTGAGGTGACTGATTCTGACTACCAAGGAGAAACTGATCCACTACTCTAAAATGGAGGTAAGGGAGAGCATGTCTGGAATTCAGAAGATCCCGAAGAGTGTCTCTCGGTGCTACCATGCCCTGAAATAAATTCAGTGGAAAACTATAATGGCCCAGTCCAATCTAGGAAGGACCCTAGATTGGGAATGAAGGTTTGGATCACCCTACCAGGTAAAGAATAACAACCAGCTGAGGTGCTTGCCAAGGGAAAAGAAAATACAGATGGGTAGTGGAAGGAGGAAGTTATAGATACCAGCTATGACCATGTACTCCTTGTCAAGAGTATTTCCTCCTTGTTGTGTTATAAATATATAAATATCTATATATATAGTAAGTATTTTTGCTTTCTTCCCTCTCTTATCCCCTTATCATGTAACATAAAATATAAAATATATTGACTTTATATCACAGTATTGTTAACTTTATGTCATAGTATATAAATTATGAGATATCAAAGGGAAAAGTAAATATCCCTCAAGGATTTTACCTTCTCTTCTGGGGAAGGGGTTAGTGTGGTTTTGATTGTACACAGGATACTCGCATCATGAGCATTAGGCAGAATTGTAACCTTGTTCGTATCTCCATTTGGGGATTAAGTATTATTTAAGGAGATGTGTATGGGTGCCAAGTTGGCTTGTGGTGGTTAATTTTATGTGTCAACTTGACTGGACCACAGAGTGGCCAGACATTTGGCCAAACATTATTCTGGATGTGTCTGTAGGAGTGTTTATAGATGAGACTAACTTTTAAACTGGTACTGAGTAAAGCAGATTGTTCTCCTCAATGTGGTGGGCCTCATCTAATCAGTTGAAGGCCTGAATAAAACCAAAGACTGACCCTCTCATAAGTAAAAGAGAATTCTCCTGCCTGATGGCCTTCAAACTCCCCATCATCTCCTCTTGTTCTACAGCAGCATCTGGCTTTCTGACTCAAACTGGAACATCAGTTGAGCAGATTTTGGACTTGCCAGCCTAATTACATGAGCCAATTTTTAAAATAATCTCTCTCTCTCTCTCTCTTAGTGGGTCTGTTTTTCTGGAGAACCCTGACTAATGCAGGGGTGAGATGAGAGGAGAAGAGAGCATCAGAGTAATGAACATCCCAAGGGGCAGGTGGCTGAGCACCCCAGTGATGGGGTGGAAGGGAGAAAATGAGAAAACAGAGTTTCCAAGACGAGGTCTCTCTATTTCTCTGTGTGGACCCAATCAAACACATCCACGTACGAAAATCCAGTTTTGTATGGCAGGCAAAGTTAGGAGTCATAGCACCTTTACAAAAGAGGTTTGTAGGTACAGTAGACCTCCCTTATCTGTGATGGATATGTTCCAAGACCCCCCTATATAGCCTGCTTTTTCCTATATATACTTACCTATGATAAAGTTTAATGCATAAATTAGGCATTTCGTGAATGTTGTCTCTCTCTATCTCAAAATATCTATGGTACTGCATTTGCCCTTCTTGTGATGACCTAAGATGATAAAATGCCTAAGTGATGAGATGAAGTGAGGTGAAGGACATAGCCGTTGTGACATAGCATTAGGCTACTATTGACCTTCTGGGGATACCTCATTAAGAGAAAATTGAAACCACAGATAAAGGGGAGCAACTGTGTTTTAAAGCTTCCAGTTGCCCTAGGCATTTGCTACAGGATTGCATGAGCCTACCAAGACTTTTGCCTGAAACCAGGTACTTCTGCGTCGGGCAAGATCACCACAGCCCTCTGAGAGCTCCATAGCAGGTGTGGCCCAAGTCTGACTCTTACCTCTTAGGATGGTGACGTTGCGAAGGATTTCTCCATGCTGCGTGTCCACAGCCTTCATCTCCTCCATGATCATGGAGAGGTTTCGGACGTTGAAGTCCAGCCGCGCACTGAGCAGGCTGAAGTGCTCCCGGAGCAGGTCTGTGGTGCCCAGCATGAGGGAGACGGACTTGTTCAGGTAGTAGAGCTCCTCAGCGTGGGTGTGGAAGCCCAGCGTGCAGGAGAGCCGCACATCGTCCAGGTACTTCAGCATGCTGTGCACGTGGTTGTCGGTGGCATTGATGTTGGTGAAGATGGTGCCGATCTCGATCTCATGCGAAGTCATGCGTCCTTCTAGCGTCTCGAACCTCTCCACCGTGCGGTTCTGGGCATAGTGGGTGTGGTATTGCAGATCATGCATGTTCTCTTCGTGGTCGTCCAGGAAGGACGAGATGTTATCCAGCTGCAGCTGCAGGCCCATGACCTGCAGCACCAAGTCGTGCATGCTCTCGGCATTCTGGCTGATGCGCTGGGAGGAGACCCCCAGGGTGGCCTGGATGTTCTTGACTGCTTCTCCGGTCTTGGCTGAGGTGGTGCGCAGGCTGCTGAAGAGCCGGGTGTAGTTTTGCCAGTCGGTGACAATCTTCTGGAGGGTCAGGGTCTCCTCGTCAGTCTTCCGCCGGATCCCGTGGATCCACTCCGAAGTCTGCCCCACGGTGAAGTTGATCTGGTGGACTGTAGCCTTGACATCATAGCAGTCCTGGGTGAGGTCCTTCAGAGAGAGGTCCAGGCCAGCCGTGGTGGCCTGCCAGCCTCTCACCTGGGCAAGAAAGAGCCCCAGAGACTGGTTGACCTGGTGGATGGAGAATGAACAACTGCCCATCTCCTGGGAGATCTGACTGCTGGTGGTGGAGAGCAGCTCGTGGGTCTGAGAGGTCTGGTCCAGCTGCACCTCCTGGGCCAGAAGCATCTTCTGAATTCCCTCCAGCTCCTCCTGCAGTTTTCTGATCTCTTGCTCCAGCTGCCCAGCCTCGTGGCAGAAGGAACAGTTGTTTGGGGCTTTCAGATCTTCAGGAGAAAGAGACAACATTTTGAGTTGCAGAAGGATCATGGGACAAAAGTTGCTTCTTTACCTATTTCAGAGCATAATGGATTGTCAAGTGGCTTCCCGATCCCTCTTCCTATCCTAAGCCTGCTAGGAAATCCTTTTTGGAAAAGCCTTATCATCTCTATGAAATATTATTTTACCAAATGTCTTTACTCTGACATGAAATGTAGAAGTGGGGACATTTTTTTCCATCTCGCCACCAAATTCTCGAGAATATATACCTTCATAACTTTCTAAGGTTGCCAAGAACCACCCATTTACACTTTATCTTAGTATTTCTCCAAATATTTTTATATTTGCTATCGATAAACTTATGGGGAAAAGATGGTGTGGGGATTATTTCTCCCTGTGACAGTCGAGAAATGAGGCACAGAGAAGAGGCTTGCCAAATATCACTCAGCTAGTACTTTCTCTTTCTGTCAGGGCAGGCCACCTCTACACGTTCTATTGTGGCTCCTTCTGTCTCAGTCTCAGAACGAGAAGGTCCCTGGTTAAAGCAGGAGATAAAGAGTATCATGAATTGGTAGGGTAGGGTAGGGTAGGGTAGACTTATCAAGAGGCTTTGGAAGTTCTTAAAAATAATTTCTGGGTGGCTGGGTGACTCAGTCCGTTAAGTGTCTGACTCTTGATTTTGGCTCAGGTTATGATCTCAGGGTCCTGGGATCGAGCCCTGGGTTGGGCTCCTTGCTCAGCGGGGAGTCTGCTTCTCTCTCTCTCTTGGCCCCGCCCCCTGCTTGCACTTGCGCTTTCTTTCTTTCTCAAATAAATACATAAATCTTTAAAAAATAATAATAATCTCAGATACATAAGGATGACTGAGGAATTGACTGTCTTTGGGTTCCTTCTCTACCTGTAGGTTCCAGCTAGATCCGTACCACTCACAGAAGCCTTGACCCCAGTGCTGGGTGAATCCCAGGGCAGCAGCCCTCTCTGAGTGGACAGGGAGGAAGGGAGCCATAGCTGCCTTTTCCTTGTGCCTGGAAGGTTGGTGAAGGCTGCCCTACTCCAGGGCACCATGGCCTGAGGTGGACACTCACCCCTTCCCCATTAATACTGGTCTCCCTTCATACTCATGAGCACACCTGGATACTGGACACTTACCCAGTCCTTGGAGATTTTCCTGCATAGACATAAGCTTCTTGTCATAAATGGCCTGGGCCAGGGAGATGTCTTCTGAGAGAGAGTCCACTTTCCTGAAAACTGTATGGGAAATACAGATGAGAAACTGGGGCAGGGTCTTAGTTCAGAGAAATGGCAATCATTTATTGAGAAGGTATTTTTACCAGCCTCTCTGCCACCAAAACCTTTCACCCTTCTATGGGGCTTTTCAGTGGTGGTAAGGGAAGATGCTTCTTATGGCCAGAGTTCGTCATGCATTCCTTAAAAATATATATCTACATCTATCTATAGATCTAGGCAGATCTATATCTCTTTATACATCTCCCTTAAGTGTTTACGTGTATGTATACATATACTTGTGTGTATGTATGTATATGTATGTGTGTGTGTGTGTGTGTATACATATATATATATCTCCCTCCAGATTTTAAAACTAGGACCTGACCACAGGCTAGACTAGAATAGGGAAAATTAAGAAAAAAAAACACAAAAAGAATATAAAAATTATTTTTAATCCTACCACTGAGAGATAATAGCCATCAATATCTCCGTGTATCTCTTAGACTCTTACTTATCTCCATAACCATTCTGTAGTTACATAGATATATGTATACTCTTTTAGAAAACAACAACAGAAACCTGGAATGTTTAGAATATCTCATCTATTTTCTTTCATTTTGCTTCACTGGTATCATGTCATGGACATTTTCCTATTGAGGTTTAAATCACTTTTAAAATCATTAATTTTAATGTCTGTATCATACTCTATATAAATGACTCAGCGATTATATAAAAATCCCCTGTGGTTGGGGGACCCTTCTGAGCCTACAAATAAAACTTGATATGTAAATATGAGTAACACTTGTTCCTAGAAATAATCCTTATATTTGATGGTTGTGTGTATATGGTTATTCTCTTAGGATAAATTGCTTGAAGTAGAATTAATGGGTCGAAGGGTATTAATATTTTTGAAGTTGGACACATGGTTCCAAAGTGACCCCTAGGAAAGATTTTACCAGCTTATACCAGCTTCTCAGGGGCCAGTGCTGGCCAGGGGTTAGAGCACATCTGGGCAGCAGCAGGATCCCTGGCTTTCTCTAGCAAATGCCTGGCTGGATGGGGAAGTGAGAGGAGAGGACGGGGTAGACAAGATGCTTCCCACAGAGCCTACGAAGGTAAGTTCCGGGGGATGGAAAGTCCTCCAACAAGAGAGTTAGGGAATGCAACTTCTGGTCCACATTTGCCTCAGATTTGTTGGGTATCTTCAGGCAAGTCAGTTAATCTTTCTGCAGCTTGACTGAATCATCTGTAGAAGGAAAGTATGAAGCTAGATGACTTCTAATGTTCTTCTCAGCTCCAAAATTCCATTTTTTTGGAATCTCTGGCTTTTAATTAACATTGTACATCTCAGAGCTGTTGAGACTTAAATACCAGCAGTGACATGTTGAGAGATCCTGGGAACAGTTCCCTAGAGTTTATAGTATTTATTATTCCATTTGAGCCTTCCCCAAATTAAAATTGCTTATATAGATGGGGGGAACAGAGGTGTAGAGAGGCTGAATGACTTGGATTCCTATCCTAATGCTTTATAAAGTCTACCTCCAAGCCAATAGCCAAGGGCTCATTCATGTAATTCACCCTGTTCATTTCTTCACTGTGCATTTCAAGATCTGTAATCACATATTAATTTGCTTAGTGTTTTCCTTACTTTTTAGATCTTATTTTTTTCTCATCCTTTCAAAATTATGTCTTATAATATATACTAAAAAAAGTACACATATATAATTTATAAATAAATACATATATTTTACAGGTGTGAGATTATCATTTTTTTCTTTCCTAATATGTAAGCATAAAAATTTTCAAACACAGCAATCAAGACTTGGACGTGACTATCCTACTCGTACAGTGGGCAGTAGTGACTGTCTGCTTTCTATAATTAACATTTTACTATATTTACTTTCTTGTACATCTGTCCATTTTATCTTTTTATCCATTCATCAGCCCATCTAATTTTTTGATGTATTTTATTTTATTTTTTCTTAAAGATTTTATTTATTTATTTGACAGAGAGAGACACAGCAAGAGAGGGAACACAAGCAGGGGGAGTGGGAGAGGGAGAAGCAGGCTTCCCATGGAGCAGGGAGCCTGACTCGGGGCTCGATCCCAAGACCCTGGGATCATGACCCGAGCTGAAGGCAGCTGCTTAACCGACTGAGCCACCCAGGCGCCCCTGATGTATTTTAAATCAAACTTTTTATTGATGGGGTGCACGGTCAAAAAAAGTTCATAGGTTATTGCTCTAGGCCTAGGGTTGGCAAAGCAGGATCTGCACGCCGAATCTAACCCAGGGTTACTTTGTTGGAACAAAGCCATCTCCATTCATTTACGTATTGTCTCTGGCTTTACGATGGCAGAGTGGTTTTGACAATGACCATGTGTGGCCCGTAAATCCTAAAATATTTACTACCCTAGCCCTTTACAGGAAATTTGCCAAACCTTGCTCTAGATTATAAGCTCCATAAAGACAAGGCCTATATTTTATTAAGCAGTATATGCCCAGTGCCTATCACAGTTCTTGGCTTACAGTATGCATGCAACAGATAATCCAATTAAATGAATAAGTGGATTTTCCAAGTCCCTATGAGGAAGACTGATTTTGCTCAACCCTCTGGACTTTATCCACAGTCCTGACCATAGTACCTTGACTAGGACGGTCCACATGTATACTCACAAATCTCTAGTCATTCATTTGACGAATATTATTGAGCACCTACCAACCAGGTCAGGATGGTGTCAGCTCTACTCTAGGGACTTGGGATACCCAGGCTGGAGACAAAAACAAAAAGGAAGCCTAAAGTTCTCCCCGGATGCCCCGAATGCACTCCTCAACCACAAATTATTATGATCTTCTGCTCATTCACTCTGGATCTTAGGGCAAATCATTTCACCTTCCCAGATATGTGGAATGAGGTCGGCCTCCCATTTCGGGGCTCGTTGAGATGATTCGTGGATATCATGTATGCGCTAGGACCTGGCACCTGGTGGGCACCCCATCACTGTCCACACCCTCTGAAGTGGGTCGGCGCCTGTGTTCCACTCTGGGCTCAGGCCTGTGGCTCCCGGAGCTTTATTCATGGTCCTGCAGGTGTGGAGAGCTGAGGCCCTGTAAGGCCTGGCCAGGAACAGACTTGGGAAGTTCAGTCCTGTTTGCTACCTCATAATGGTGGACAGCAACTCCTCCCTCCTTCCCGGGCAGGATCTGGGCCCCTTTCTGAGAAGCCAAGCCCCATGAAGTGATTTAGTAGAAAGAAGTGGGGCTGAACGGGGTGAGGCGCTTGGAAAGTTCTTGAATTGAATTTTCAATGCTCTTTGAAGGGTTAGAATCCCCCAGACAAAATGGAGAATTGCTCTCTCTGATGGTGAAATGTGAGGGACTCACCTTGATGTTCCTATCACCTGGTACAAAGTAGGTGCTTGGCTTCTGTTGGATTAGTTAAAACCATCAGGACTCCTGGGACATGACTAGAGTGTCTATTCTAGTCATTACCATGCTGGCCTCTTGCCCTCAAGCCAAGAAAGCCAGTTGCTGAATATCTCTAGCCAGGCCCGGGAGCAGGTGCCTCCTAGACTGAGGCACCCCCGCCCCCCGCCCCCATTCCTCACTTGTCTCACCTGAGTCCCGGCCTTGTCCCCAATGCCTAGTCCATCGGAACAAACAAACTACTGGCCTCCCTTAGGAAAGACATCTGGATTTTCTCAATCTGAAGCTGACTGGCTTGGGACTGCAGCGAGAAGGCGTCAAATTCGTTTCCCTCCGTTTAGCATGATCTATTAGCATCCAGAAGGCAGAGGTTGCCCGAACCTGGCTGTGCGCCACCATCTGGGTTGGCTACCATAGCCATACAAGCTGTGGTGTGTATGACAGCCACCACACTCCAGGTCCCTGGCCTTCACCTGCAGGGCTCCGCTCTAACAAGCGAGGTCCAAGTGAGACTCAGGAATTTGCATTTTAACAAATACTCGGGATGACCTTGATGCAGGCAGGCATCCAACCTCACTTTGAGAAACGCTCACAAAGACCATGGAAGGGGCTTCGAAATTGCCCAATCCAGGGATCTCAGCCCTGGATGTACATTACCTGGGGTGGGGCCCATGCACCAGTATTTTTTCAAAGCTCCTAGGTGATTCTAACATGGAGCTGAAATGGGGAAACACGGGGCTGGTCCTGTCCTCTCATCTTACCAGTAGGAAAACAGAGGTCCCGAGAGGGGAAGTGCCTTGCTCAAAGCCACACAACTACTTACGGACTGGAAATCAGAGGCCAGTCTTTGAAGTCTGAATCAAGTATGAAGATTCCCCAGCCAGAAAGATGCTGGCCTACCCCGAGGCTGCGGGGCGCCTGCACTCACCCAGGGAGGCCAGCACGGCCACGGCCACTAGGAGCAGGGCCAGGAAGAGGTAAAGAATCCGCACCGATGTGTGCAAAGACAGGTTCTTCTGGCAGCGGCTGCAGCGGGGCCCCGGCCGGTCTGTTGGAGGACAAAGGAGACCAGTGGCTGAGGCTGCAGGTAAAGGTCCAGGTTCACGTTCCCGCTCCGAGCTATCTCATCACCTCTCAAACCAGCCTCAGAAGGGGAGTTGTTCCCCATCCTCTGCCCATGTCTGCCCATCTCACCGTGTTCTCTCTAGGTCCTCGAGCTTTTAGCAATAGAAGAGACCAGAGTCGGAGTCTTCAAAGAACACCCCCATCAATGCCATCCTCTCTCTTAGGGCAACATCAATGGGCCCAAGGTGTAGGGAAACACCTCTTCAGGAAGACACATTGGCCTTATGATGGTCCACAACATGAGGCAGCCGGCCTGTGTCACCATTGGGTGACTAACGTGTCCCACTGTGCCTAGGATATTCTGGGCTTTAGCCTCGAAAAATCTCCTATTGTGGGAATTCCTCAGTATGGGGCCAACCAGTCACACACCCTGGGAAACCCCTCAGCCCCCAAACGTCTCAGGTGACAAGGAGTTCTCCTGGAAACGGAACGAACGGTTTCAGCCCACCGGCTGGGTCCCTGGTATGGAAGAAGAAGGAAGCCAGGTGGCCAAGGTCCAGTGGGAATGCAACTGTGAAACTGTTGTGACATTTCTAAGGCAGATTCGACTTCAGCTGCACATTACGAGTACTGGGAACGTTTAAAACTCCTGATGCCCCTTTCCTACTCCAAACCAAAAGGAATCAGAATTTCCGAGGGCTGGTCACGGGCTTCCTGGGGTGATTACAATATACAGCATGGGTTGAGAATAGCTATGCTAGTCTATCCTGAAACCCACCCAGAAGCCCTCCTCTAAGTAACAGTTCAGGTGGCATTGGTGTCTGAGATTATCCATTATCCGTCAGGTGGGTCCAGAAGGTCAAGGGGATGAGCCACTTGGGTGGCATGGGATATGGTGAAGGGGACAGTTCTGGGCCAGTTAGAGGCCAGGCTCTGGGGGAGATGGCAGAGGTCCCTGACTGGTCTCAGGAGGAGCCCTGGAGACTGATGTCACTCGTGTCAAACTTTGACGTCATCTACACTGCATAACCAGGCCGATGCAACTCTGCCCTTCTACCCTCCAGGGAGCAGTGGAGCAAGGACAGCCAGGATTTTGAAGCCATGTGGAGAGATAAGTCACCAGCCTAGGGATGGGGACAAGGAGATCAGAGGGCAGCCCCCAGGGCCCTTACCCTCTGGTGTGCATGGGAAGGTCGGCATGTCCTCGTCGTCACCAGCCAGCTCCTCTTCTGTAACACACAACGCATCTCCGTCGCCGGTGGGCGACCTCACTGTGATGGAGCCGGTGCGATCAGACCCGGGGTGGGAACCTGGAGCCACACCCACCCCTCTCCAGCTGCCCCAATCCCCACACCCCAGGCCCACTCCTGCCCTTGAATCCAAGTCAGCCCGCTGGAGCTCCAGGTGGCCGGACAGTAAGCAGAGGAAAAGGGAAAGGAGGTAAGAATCAAGTGGCTGAGGAACTGAGATATCCCAACACATGTGGGTAAGGAGATGTTATGATCTCCCACAGGCTGGTAAAGATACACAGGCCAGCTCAACTGCCTGTTGTCTTCTGCACCTTGCTCAGACCCTTGGGGTGGAGTAAGAAGGAATAAGAGCCGGTTGTTTGATCCAGCTCAGCATCCTTCCATTTCCCGGCACGTGGTAACACAAGCCGAATTCCTTTGCTCCAAGGTCAAGGGTGAATCTGCAAGACTCTGCATCCAGCCCAGCTGGGGGCCTGCAGAGAGGAGGAAGTGGGAGCGAAGAGGATAGGAGATGGTCACAGACCTCTGCCTCACACACTGCCTCATCCGGGACCTGACAGGGTGTGGAAGGGACCACGGGAGGAGTAGGTCTCATGTGGGAAGGCTGATCTGGTAGTGGTTGCCTGGGATCATGTGTTCCTTAAATAAGACCTAGGTGATGGATTCCCTCATTCAGAAGAGTGCTCTTGTTCCCCAGACACCTCATCCCTCCTTCTCCTTACAAGACCTGGTCTTTTGTAAATGATGAGGAGAAAGATGCCCAAAATAGGCAGAGTGAGCCAAATTCCCAAGTGGGTGTTTAAGAATTGAGCTAACCAGTACTTTTGCCCTGGGAAGTGTGTGTGGGGCAGGGGGATGTGCAAGCTGATCATGACAACCAAATTCCCGGGAGATGTCTGTTGAGGGGATTTTTTACAACTATGCCTCAGGGCACCTGGGTGGCTCAGCGTGTTAAGCGTCTGCCTTCGGGTCAGGTCGTGATGTTGGGGTACTGGGATTGAACCCCACACTGGGCTCCCTGATCAGCGGGGAGCCTGCTTCTCCCTTTCCCTCAGCCTCTTCCCCCACTTGTGCTCGCTCTCTCTCTCAAATAAATAAAATTAAAAAAAAAACTATGCCTCAAAATCCAGAGGCAATAAGAGAAAAAACTGATATATTTGACTATATGATAATAAAATGCTTTTGCATGACCAAAAAACTGGGAGAAAATATTAACAGTACATATTACAGATAAAGGGCTAATATACCAAGTTTATAAAGAGCTTTAAAAAATTCAAGAAATGGAATGAATTCAGTAATCACAGGATACAAAATTAATGTACAGAAATCTACTGCATTTTTTTAAATGTAGGTTCCACACTGGGTGTGGAGCCCAATGCAGAGCTTGAACTCACGACCCTGAGATTGAGACCTGAGCTGAGATCAAGAGCCACCCAAGCACTCCTGTTGCATTTCTATACATTAATAATGAAGCAGCAAAAAGAGAAATTAAGGAATCAATCTCATTTACAATTGTGCCAAAACCAATAAGATACCTGGGAATGAACCTAACCAAAGAGGTGAAAGACCTATACTCTGAAAACCATAAAACACTGATGAAAGAAATTGAAGATGACACAAAAAAATGGAAAGACCTTCCATATTCATGGATTGGAAGAACAAATATTGTTAAAATGTCTATACTACCCAAAGCAATCTACACACTTAATGCAATTCCTATCAAAATACCAACAGCATTTTTCACAGAATGAGAATTAACAATCCTAAAATTTGTATGGATCCATGAAAGACCCTGAATAGTCAAAGCAATCTTGAAAAGAAAAACAAAACTGGGAATATCACAAAGCTAAATTAATCAAAATGGTATGGTACTGGCACAAAAATAGACACATAGATCAATGGAACAGAACAGAAAACCCAGAAATAAACCCACAATTATCCGGTCAATTTATTTTTGACATAGGAGGAAAGAATATGCAATGGGAAAAGGACAGTTTCTTCAACAAATGGTGTTGGGAAAACTGGACAGCTCCTTGTAAAACAATGAAACTGGGCCACTTTCTTACACCTTACACAAAAATAAACTCAAAATGGATTAAAGACCTAAATGTGAGACGCGAAACCATAAAAATCCTAGAAGAGAGTACAGGCAATAATTTCTCTGACATCAGCTGTTACGATCTTTTTATAGATTTGTTTCCTGAGATAAGGGAAACAAAAACAAAAATAAACTATTAGGACTACATCAAAATAAAAAGCCTCTGCATGGGGAAGGAAACAATCAACAAAACTAAAAGGCAACTTACAGAATGGGAGAAGATATTTGTAAATGACATACAGATAAAGGGTTAGTATCCAAAATATATAAAGAATGTATAAAACTCAACACCCAAAATATGAATAATCCAATTAAAATGGGCAGAAGACATGAACAGACATTTCTCCAGAAGAGACATCCAGATGGCTAACAGACACATGAAAAGATGCTCAATATCACTCATCATCAGGGAAATGCAAATCAAAACCACAATGAAATATCACCTCACTCCTGTCAGATGGCTAAAATCAACAATACAATAATCGTTAAGTGATGGTGAGGATGTGGAGAAAAAGGAACACTCATGCACTGTTGGTGGGAATGCAAACTGGTGCAGCCACTGTGGAAAACAGTATGGAGGTTCCTCAAAAAGTTAAAAATAGAACTACCCTATAACATTATGATCCAGTAATCACATTACTGGGTATTTACCCCAAAATACAAAAACACTAACTCAAACGGATATATGCACCCTGATGTTGACTGCACGTTATTTGTAACAGCCAGATTATGGAAGCAGCCCAAGTATCCATTGATAGATGAATGGATAAAGAAGATGTGATAGATATATATATGTCACATGGAATGGAAAATCATTCAGCCATAAAAAGAATGAAATCTTGCTATTTGCAACAGCATGGATGGAGCTAGACAGTATAATGCTAAGAGAAATAAGTCAGTCAGAGAAAGGCAAATGCCACATGATTTCATTTGTATATAGAATTTAAGAAATAAAACAAATGAGGGGTGCCTGGATGGCTCAGTTGGTTAAGCGTCTGACTTTGGCTCAGGTCATGATAGCAGAGTCCTGGGATTCAGCCCCAAGTCGGGCTCCCTGATCAGTGGGGAGTCTGCTTCTCCCTCTCCTTCTCCCTCTGCCCCTCCCCCTGCTCATGCTCTCTCTCAAAAAAATAAATAAAATCTTGAAAAAAGAGAAAAACATCCCCTAAACAAATGAAAAGATGTTCAACTTTATTCATAAGATAAATGCAATTTTTAATTTTTTAAAAAAGTTTATTTATTTATTTATTTTGGAGGTGGGGGAGGGACAGAGGGAGAGGGAGAGAGAGAATCTTAAGCAGCTCCACGCTGAGTGCAGAGCATGATGTGGGGCTCAATCTCACAACCCTGAGATCATGACCTGAGTGTAAATCAAGGGTCAGATGCTTAACCAACTGAGCTACCCAGGTGCTCCAAGGTAAATGCAATTTAAAACTACAGTGTGAAAACATTTCTCACCCATCAGATTGCCAAAAATGCAGAGGCTGACGATATACTCCATTGGTCACACTATGGGGCGTTGGGGTGGGAATGCAAATGGCCCAGACCTGGTGGAGGGAAATTTAACATATACATTTGCCCTTCGACCCTACAATCACACTTCTATGAATTTATCCATAATATACACCTCCAACAATCTGAAAACATATATGACAAAGTTATTCACTGCAGGATTATTTGTAATTGCAAAAACTGAGAACTATCTAAATGTTCAGCTACGGGAGATTGGTTAATATACTATGGTTATATACACACAGTGGGATTCTGTGCAGCTATACAAACAAATAAGGAGATCTCTATTCACTGATATGGAGTCATTTCCAGGGGATACTAAATACAAACAGCAAAGTGCAAAGGAGCATATATAGTATGCTATCTTTTTTGTGAGAAAGAAGGGAAAATAAGAAAACATGCATATATCTGCTTATCGGTAAAAGAAGAAACACAGGAAGGAAAAAAACAAAAAACAAAACGTTGTTTCCTATGAAGGATGGGGTGGGGGAAATGGGGTGGTAGGGACACAGAAGGAGTGGCATTTCTCTGAGTGAAACTTTTGGTATAGTTTTGACTTTTGAAAACATATTAATATTTTACCTTTTCAAAAAATTAAATTTTATTGATCAAAAAAAAAATACCCCACCTGGAACCAAATGAACTTTACTTACATTCTGAAGGAATATAATAAGCATACTGAAGTGGGGGGGCGTTGGGAAGGAAAGAAGAACTAATCTAATAAATGCGCTAAGATTATTTAATCTAAGTAAACTAAATTAGTTTTGACTATGCAATCTCTGGGATATGGCAGGGTATAACTGGGGAAGAAGTGCAAACAAATCTTAAATTTCTAAGGTAATTTTATTTATTATTGTAGCATGGGTAAAGCAATTCTGAAATTATTTTAGATTAATTCAAGACTGAACAAATGAGGGATGCCTGGATGGCTCAGTCGGTTAAGCGTCTGCCTTCGGCTCAGGTCATGATCCCAGGATCCTGGAATCGAGTTCCTCATTGAGTTCCTTGCTCAGCAGGGAGCCTGATTCTCCCTCTGCCTGCCGTTCCTCCAGCTTGTGTGTGCTCGCTCTCTCTGACAAATAAATAAATAAACTCTTAAAAAAAAAAAAAAAGACTGAGCAAATGAGTAAATGCTTTGATGTGGTTTGGACCCAGGGTTTTTCATTATGGAAAAGGGAACCCAGAATTACACTTCCAGAAATATGGAATGGGGAGATAAGAAAGAACCCTTGGGGATGGACTGAAATTGAAGGTATCGACATAAACTGATAAGGTGCTATATGTTAATTAGCATGTATATATTCACGCTTATATGCATACATAACATGTATATGTATCTGTATGTGTAGGTATACATATACATAAACTTTGCTGAAAGGTCTAGGAAGCAAAGACACTGAAATCACAATGAACACTCTGAGCAACCCAGATCTTGGTGGTTAATACCATTTCCCACTTGAAAAAAGCCAGGGATCCTTGGAGAAATGGCTGATTCTAGGGTTGGGATAGAAGGTAGGTAAAAGATGAATCTGGAACATCTTATTTCAGAAATTAAAAGAATACTAAAAAAAATGATAGGGGCATGTCATAAGGAAACAGAAACCATCCTGAAGATGTCCTCACTGGCCAACTCTGGAATAATTTGAGCCCTAAAATAATTAAGTATAATAATTCTATTGTAAGTCATTGAAAAAATAGGAATTCATGAGGGCGCCTGGGTGGCTCAGTTGGTTAAGCGACTGCCTTCGGCTCAGGTCATGATCCTGGAGTCCTGGGATCGAGTCCCGCATCGGGCTCCCTGCTCGGCAGGGAGTCTGCTTCTCCCTCTGACCCTCCTCCCTCTCATGCTCTCTGTCTCAAATAAATAAATAAAATCTTTTAAAAAAAAAAAAAAATAGGAATTCATGAATCCATACCACTGATAGATAGATAGATAGAAAGACAGAAAGATAGATAGATAGATAGATAGATAGATAGATAGATAGATGATAGATAGATAGTTAGATGATAGAAGGAACGGCTCTTCCTTTCTTTTTTTTTAAGTTCTTAGTTTATTAATCCTCTCTTGAAAAATCTGCACCATCACTGCAGATAAAGTCACCGCGGAATCTTTACACCTTCTGTTGTCCCGTTCCCAGCTCACTGTTTGCCAGCACCAACCCTGGCTTTGCAGTCCCTCTGACTTTCTCCATTCTGTTCTTGGACTCCTTTCCTTCCCATTTTCTCGGGGTCTTTTTCTTCTCATACAGGCTGTATCTTGCAAGTCTATGTTTGGGTTCATTTTCCTTTGCATAATCCAAGGATTCACAAGTCATGTCAACACCAGTTGTCTTACCACCACCAAAATGGGTTCTGAATCCAAATATAAAGAGGCTATCTGGTGTGGTGTTGTATATTTTGGCTAGATTTTCCCCGAATTTCTGTCTTAGGTACTGTTGCCTTTCCTAGGTGAAGAACATCAGTGGCCATTTGTTTCTGCTGAAATAGTCACTGGGTCAAAAACTTCCTCGTCTGGATAGTTAAATGTGTCGTTCATGATGGCGGCCGAGTTTTAAGCAGCCAGGGAGGAAAAGGGAAAGGCTCTTTCTTACAGTAGTGCAGGAGCTGGGAAATCAGCACTTTGCAGCCATTATAGTGAAGACCAAATCAGGTAAGAACCATCAACAGATCCTACCTTTAGGGAAAATTTTGACGAAGAGCAATATATACGCATGGTCTTAAAGTGTCTTCTTACAGACGACTTCTTAGTTATGAGGGAGGGGGGAAGCCCCAGTAATTATTTCATGGGGAAATCAGGCAACACTCCGATCAGGTGATCAAAATGAACATCACCTATGAGGGACAGATGGACACTGTGTGCCTCCAGATGGGACAGCTGAAGCAACACACACCGTCGTGCATGCAATTTATTGGCCAAGAATGCATAATCCCCAATCCAATCAGGAGCAAACATGAGAAAAACACAAAGTGAGGATCATCACATTAAAAGAAAGTATGTGGGAGGGGGACTGTCTTTGGCAAAAAATGTTAGTCATAAAAGACAATAAAGGTGAAAGAGACAAGATGACGAAATGCAATCCTTAACATTAGACTGGATCCTGTGCTGGAGAGAAAAGGCAATCCGCAGAGGAGAGTGTTGGCCAGCGATAACACTGGAATGCACACTGTAGGGTATATAAAGTATTAAAGCAAGTTCATGACGTTTACGACTGTACTCTGACATATTCCTATTCTTAGGAAATCCACCCTGAATGTTTAGAAGGGCCATGAGGTATGTGTTTCAGAAAAGATTATGTGTGTGTATACGTCTACTCATATGCGTATGCGCGTGTGCATGGACACTTCACTGAAAATCCTTGTGCATAAAATGTTACGCACAGGTAGGATCTTCTCAAGATAACTTCCTAAAAATAAATTGACTGGATCAGACTGAAAGGACATTTTAATGTTCTGGAAACAAACGAACAAACTGCCATCTGGAAAGGGCATGCGAATTACACTCCTGCCCACGCAGCATATGATAGACACTGACGTTCTGGTCCCTCCCGGGTGGTTCTTATCATAAAAATAAATGTTTTTACAAGTTTAACTCAAAGCCTCTCCGTATTTTATTTTGCACATTTAAAAGCGATTAAGAGGCTGACCATTATCAAGTGCTTACAAGCCATTCTTTTCCATGCATTGTCTATATGTAGCCTTTGCCCATTTTTCTGTTGAGCTGTGGATTGTGTGTGTGTGTGTGTGTGTGTGTGTGTGGCTTTCGTAAGAACATAACTTTTTTATCACGTGTCTTGCAGATGTTTCAATATATTTATTTCTAAAAGTGTTAAAGCTTGCGTGTGCACAGCTCCCTGGCCACAGTGCCGTCCCTGGGTGGGGTGGGGGGCAGGGGGAGGAGCGGGGAGGTGTGGAAGGTCATTCACACTGTACCCCCTGATTAAATGGCAGAATCCTGAGGAGTCTGTCTGGATTCAGGACTCTTTCTTCCAGAGGGGATTTCCTTGACTTTTGCCAAGTGCCAGGGGAACTACCAGTCTGGGACCACTGTGGTTTGAGTGATTAAACTGGGTTGCCCAAGTATGCACACTGAATATAAACTGGACCCCCGGCCCATGTGAGGGCAAGCTTGTATTTCCCTGGCACAGCCCTTTCCACCCTCTGGACCCTCTGGAGACATCTGGTTTCCTAGTCAGCTCTCTGGCAGGTGCATCCCCACCTCCTCCAACCTCTTGCCCCTCCCCTCCCCTTTTTTCCAAGGAGCAGACTGGTTCGGGGGGAGCTTCAAAATCTTTAACCAGAGGTATGGGCTTTGACCAATCAGAAAAGGCTGGGACAAGAAAACAAAATAAAACAGGTAGAATGGCTATCCCAGGGCTTCACAGGGTGACACAGTGTGACAGGCTTTCTCGTGGGGGTCTTTGGGCCGGTTGCCCCCCTCCTTGCGCCATTCGTAACCTTGTTCCTCCTGCACCCAAGACTCTAGGTTCCTGACATCCAGCTTCTGTATTTGTTGAATGTGGGTTTCAGCTCCTAACTGGAATTTTTTTTTCTTGGTCTTCAGAAACTTCCTCAGTTTTCTTTCAACTTTAGCTATGCATTTAGTAGTCCGCTTGTCGTTTACTACCTAAACTTCATAATCCAAGAATATTTTAAGCTGGGAACACTAGAAGTAGAAGCTTGAAGTTTTGTTTTTCTTTCTTCCCTTTTATAATGTGATAAAAATTTGGGTCCTGCCCTGTGACAATCTTCACAACAACCCTATAAACTTTACAGTCTAAAGTGTCACTTCTATGGACAAAAAGACTGAGGTTCAGAAAAGTTAAGACTGTTGCTTAACAGCACACAGACTATGCGGTGAAGCTGAGATCTGAACTCGGAAATATTTCCTGCCATACCAACTGCCTCCTCGGAGAAATGAGCGAAGGTCCCACAGGTGCGAGAAACCTGGCTTCTGCAACAAGGTGAGCGGGTAGAATTGAAGGGGGCTGGCGCCGCCCGAGCATGTGATGGGGGCTCAGGGGCTCTGGCCATGACCTGGAAGCAGCCTGAGTGGCCCTGAGACCTCATTTCCCAAACGCTGTGCAGCTGTGGCCACTGATCAGGGCGGGAGCCTAGAAGCAGAGGGGCAAGGACACTAGGTCAGTGAAGGCAGCCCTAAATGGGCTCAGGAGGGGAGGGATGGAGGGTGACCCCAAGTTAAAGATGCCGCCATCATGCCTTCTGCTTGTCCTCCAGATCACAGTTTATGCGTCACTTCCTCAGTGGCCTTCCTTGAGCTCCCAGACTGGACCCGTCCCTTGTTATAGATTCCTGGGCATGCTCTGTGTCGTCCCATTGTAGACAGCAATATACCTTTTATTATTTCTCCAACAGCTCTCTTCCCCAGTGTTTAAGATCTGAGGGCAGGGGATGTGTCTGTCTTGTTCTCTGCTTTATCCAAAGGCCCGAGTGCAGTGGATGGCACTGCAAAATGCTCAACAAACACGATTTTAAAGGAATCTATGAATGATTTTACATGATATGTCCAGTCACAAGTGGGTCTGGGCTTGCATGTGGACTCAGCGGGGAGCTTGGTCAAGAGACCAAGGCTAGTATCCCAGTCTCAAAGATTGAGCTAATTTGGGGGGGGGGGTGGAGAGCTGGGCTCATATCCAGTATTGCGTTTGGCCCTATGACTAGCCTGAGAGATAACAGGGTGGGAAGTCATTCTCCCCATTTTACAGGTGAGGAAACTGAGTTGGGGGCAGGGGGTTACCTCTTAACGCCTGGCTACAGTCACAGAGCCGGCCGTTGGCAAAACCTCCTGAATCCTGGCTGTTTTCCTTTCCACAGTAACAGCCTCCAGCTAGCGTCTCTCCGCTAGAGCGAGTGTGTTCTCATGAGTGTGTGCATGAGCGTGTGTGCGTGCACGTCTGGGAAGGGGGGTCCACTTGCAGAAGGAAGGCTGACATGGCAGCTACCACTGATCCCCTCATCAATAACCTAGGAAATCAACCTTGCCAGCACTGTGTTGTCTCAGGCTGCCATCCCGTCGTCAATCTACCAACAGTTCACAAGGGTAACTATGCCTGGGGGGGAGGGGGGGTTGGTTACCAGGATTGCCATCCCTTTCCCATAAATGTATGCCTCAGACGAGGCAGGCTCGGATCCCTTGGTACCTTCTGCGCTCCGTCTGACCAAAACCTCACCCTAACCACCCTCTCAGCCCCAGATGATCTCAGCCAGAACCATGCTGCGTGCTGTCAGATTTACCGCTGCCTTGGTCCCCAGGGGAGGTATTCCTTCCATTCGTTGGAGCAGAAAGGCCTTCCTGCCCCTGTTCCTCATTTCTCCCCACCCCTTGATGGTGCTTCTCTGCCCTCCCTTGGGACTCGGCCTCCTCCCTGTTCTGGCTCCAGGGCCAATTTCACCACTTGGCTGTTTATAGCCTTTGCAAGGGAGCTGGGAGGACTTAAATCAAGCGAGGCTGACACCGACCTTCAGCAAATGCCCTCACAAAAGCACACAGCTTTGTCATCACTTTGCTCTCCCATTGAGGGCCCCCAAAATTGGCAATCGTTAGCGAGTGGGAATTAAGAAAGACCCCGTTCTGGGACTTGGCAGCCCACGGGCAGGGAAATGACAGTTGCCAGCCTGGAACTTGGCTCTCTGTAGACGAGGGGCTCACAAGTGTTTGGCGCTGTTCCCTCTGTTGACATCTCAGCTCCGTAGCTCACGCCCTCCCTGATCCCCGAAGGGGTGTCCTCCTTTTTCTAATCCTTTGGACTTCCTGTTCACCAGCCCTGTGCTGCAGGCCTTGGGGACCCCTAATTTACCTACGTCTGGAATGCTCTAGCAACTCTCCACTTTAGCCTTGTTCATGTAAATGGGAACATAATCCAAAGCATTTGGGAGGCTTTTATAAGCCAAGCCCTTTGCAAGCCCAGGCTCATTATATTCACATTACACCAAGATTGTTCCGGTCGAGGACAGAGGAAGAAACAGACGGGGAGCACTGGGGAAAGCTTGGCTTGAGGATACAGAGGCTATGATTGATCAGAGGATGATTGATTAGACAGGAGTCTGTACTCCCTCTTCTTGCTGGGCCAAGGGGTGGCGGCGGCTGGATAGAGACGGGAAACGAATTTGCCTTCTGCTGCGATCTGACTTAGTGTTGGGTACACCAGCTTTACAAAGGGTTTTCAGAGACAGGGAGTGTGGGAAGGAGCTGACAATCACAGAGCCCATCTGTCATGGTACAAAGGCTTGGAGAGGTGAAGTGACCCGCCAGCTAGTTTGTAGTTCCTGAATGTCCAGGGATCGGAAGGCAGATCCAAACCCACGTACAGAGTACTCACGGGACCGCACACAGCTAAAGCTCAGCCAGGCTGCAGAGCTGGGATAAGCCCTTTCCATCCAGGCCAGACATCTCTTTACATCTCCTTGAGGTCTGCAATCTTCCTCAAGCCTCAGTCAGCCCCAGGCTGATCGCAGAGTGGGTGTTTAAGAAAGATGGGTTTGCTGACCCTTCGAGAAGGCCTGCATCCCTAGTTAACTCTTAACTTCCACTGTCTCGATTAAGAGCTCGTTTTTATTTAAAAAAAAAAAAAAGAAAGATTAATGACTTCAAATATGGTTTAAATTTGGTTTATTTAAGGTTCTCCATGACTAGGGGGCGTTGGGGAGTGCTAACGCATTGAGGATGCAAAGGCTTAAAGCAGCAGACTGAGGCTTGGCTTAGCATTAACATCCGGGGGCCTAGTGTTTGAATTGAAAAGGCACAAAGCGGGAGGGCACAGGAGAATGTAGGGTCTGCTTCCCCTGCCTTTCTCAGAACTAGAACAAGGCATAGGATATTCCTCTCCTAAAGCTAAAAGGCCTCTTGGGGGGAGGGTATTTTTTTCCAGTGGTGTCCCAATTAATTACCTTAGAATACCAGCAGCATTTTACGGCCCTCTAAAATAAGGCTGTGGCTCTTCCCTGTGCCATACATAAGTTATCAGTGAAATCGAGGACTTCCGGCAATGCCGAAAACTGAGGGGACCTGAGTGTCAGACATCACGGACTGCTAGGTGTCTGCAATGGCTGAAGGAGAGGCCATGTTGCAGGCGATGGGTAGCTAAAGGGAGGTTATATTTCCAGAAAGGGAACTAGGCTCCATTGCCTTCTTCTTTTTTTTTTTTAAAGATCTATTTATTTATTTGACAGAGAGAGACACAGCGAGAGAGGGAACACAAGCAGGGGGAGTGGGAGAGGGAGAAGCAGGCTTCCGGCCGAGCAGGGAGCCCAATGCGGGGCTCGATCCCAGGACTCTGGGATCATGACCTGAGCCGAAGGCAGATGCCCAACGACTGAGTCCACCCAGGCACCCTGGCTCCGTTGCCTTCTATCTTTTTTTCCTTCCTTTTCCCATTTTGCTGACTCCAGGATAAATTGTGACAAGAGGGGGTGGGCTTGGGAAAGGACACTGGAGAAGAGATGATGCCTGGACTGAAAGTCTCTGGGAAGGCACCGCTCTCACGGCAAACTTGGGACAGCAAGCTGTTCCAGTTAGCAAACATCTAAGCCAGTTTCTGCCTCCCCTGTTCCAGAGGCCCCAAGGGATTATAGCTGTCACGAGGGAATATCCCGGTCGCTGTGATAAAGAAGCCAGGTCTGTGAATGACCTACCAAAGGCACAGCCAGGCTCCCTACTCTTCATCTAGTGCTCTCTACACAAATTGCAGGCAGTGTGCTTTAAACAAACAAACAATCCAAGAGCCTTCGAAGGTCAGTGCTGCAATCTCAGACTCCTAAAGCAGTGGCAACCACTGAAGATTTGAAAGAGCCTCTGCTCCTCTCATTCCTAAGGTCATAACAGCCGACTCAAATATCAGGACAGCCACAAGGGAAACCACTTTTTTTTCTTAAGCCTCTGCTCCCACAGAGCCACGTAGAAAGTGTGATCGAAGGTGCATGTCTTGGCACATGGTTAGGCGTGACTGCTGACTCTGTTGGGGTTGAGCTCTGTTCCCTTCTCCCAGGGGGGTGGAAAACAGCCCGGACCTGTGAACAAACTGCTAACTTGCCTGTGGTTGCCGACTCCGGCTTTCTTTCGGTTGACCAAAAATATGGAGTTAATTCACTCCTCAGCCTTTCTGGGACTGCAATCTTCCGTCAGAGTCAGCAAGGGGGAGAGATTTGAGGAACTGAATAAAAGGTCTTTCTTTGGGAACTTCAAGGAACATATTTTGATGATTATCTTCTACGGAGTTCACAGAGTGGGTTTTCAAAACAGCCAATTGGGTCGGTAAAAATAAAGATTTCAGAGTCTTCTCAAGAGCCAATGCTATATTTAAAGTTGCAAAATAGCTGTAGTTTAAGGTTGGAGAATGTTATAATTAAGGTTGCAAAATTGTTTTCATTAGAACCCTCCCACCATTACCCCCTCCCCGCAGGCTTCCTGTGTGGATACATCTACAGTCCGGTGGGAATCGGTCTGCTCCTCTCTGCTCTAATGAATCTGGTCCTTCCCTTTCAGATTCTCCTGCTCATCAAGTCGTCGTGATCTGCTTCCATATAACAATCACCTCTTTTCTTCTCCTTCATTCCTAAAATCCCATTCGATGCTCTGGGACAGGTTTTCTCTCTCCTGCCACCTCTGTCTGAATCCTCTGAGCCAGCCCACAGCCTGCCTTCCACTGTTCTCCTGGTCACCACGCAGGCTGAGGGGAAACTCGCCCTTTCTCCTAAGCCCTCTCTGTCCCCAGGGACTTTCCTCCCCTTTCTCACCCTGCGTTTCCAACAGGAGCACTCAGCCTCTGGGTGGCACTATTCTTCATTAGACAGGATTTACCCGTGGGGTGTAGACTTTTGGCATCCTAAATGTCAGCAGTGGTCCCTGGTCATTGTGATAACTCCAAATGCCCACCCCATTTCTAGATACCGCTTCAAGGGGTGGTGTAGCCTCCAGTCAAGAAAACAACCCTGGTTATTCACTCCATGCAACAGACCCAACCCTCCCCCATCACATACACATTAGTCCTCCTTTGTGTAGACTGCAGCTCCTCTGGTCCCCCTGAACCCCCATATCCCATGGGAATGGGGAGGTGGGGTGGGAATCACCAGTTGCTTGATCTCTGTTGTCATTTCTGGATCTTTAAGCCCCTCACTCTCCTTGTGTTTCACCGCTTGAGGTCTCTGCTCTCTCTCTCGGAGACTCTCTTCCCTTCTCTCAGCTTCATGTGCAAACTAGAGAGCCCACCATCTACTCACAGAGCTGCTGTGGAAACCCAACGAGGTGACAAATGACAAGTACCTGGCCCACAGTAAATACTTGATAAATGGTCGTAGCTGTCATTTTTATTGGGATTTTTTTTTCGATCCTACTGGACTTGCTACTGTCATTTATTGTCCTTTCTCGGTGCCCCTTATGCTCAAGACCGATTTCCAACTTTCACGAAATCCATTTTTCAGGGCATCTAGGTGGCTCAGTCGGTTAAGCATCTGACGGTTAAACATCCGACTCTTGATTTCGACTTAGGTCATGATCTCAGGGTCATGAGATCGAGCCCCTTGTCGGGCTCTCTGCTGGGTGTGGAGCCAGCTTGGGATTCTCTCTCTCTCTCCCCCTTTGTCCCTCCCCCCCCCAAAAAGAAAGAAACCCATTTTTCAAACTATGTCCTGTGAACCACTCTGAAATTCCAAATTATTCTTTGTGAATAAAAAGTTCTTTGATCAAGTAAGTCTAGAAAATGCTGCATATTCTATTACCATCTTAGAAACTCACATTAACATAGTGAAGATTTTGACAAGTCCCGCAAAAAAAAAAAAAAAAAAAAAGCCCACTTCAATTTGTGTTTATTTTTATGTTTCTCAAACATTTGATGGTAGAACTTCCTGCCATTCTTGAAAAAAAAAGATGCATTAAATCCCATGGAACTGGTATTCAGAGGTGCACCAGCTTCGGGGAACACTGTTCTGGATAAGCACATCACCTGCACTGGATTTTTTTTTTTATCCTGTCTCCAGCTATCAACTTTAATGGAGGCAACATTTGTTGAAAATCCACTGGTTCTCTGGACCTCAGGGCTCCTAGGCCGGGGATCTATGGGTCTCTTCTCCGCCTCAACGACCATTCAGCCACTGCGCCCTCAGGAACAGAAAGTTCCCTGCGGTTCCATCTGTAGGATCTCAAGGACCTCTACCACTGCTCTTCCCACTCCCCGCTGCACTAAGCCTTTTCATTCCTCACTCCATTCTGCCATCAGTCTAGCCCCCCAGGATAAGCTTCAGCTCGCTGGAGCCGTTAGCTTTATCTTCTGGCCCTTGTGCCCTTCACCCTTTCAGCCTGTCTTCTCTGCACTGCTCGGGATGGCAGGGGGGAACCCAGCCCAGGGGGGAGCATGTCGGAGAGCAGTGTGGATTTGTCTTCAGTCAAGTTCTGCCACCTGGATCCTTGCTCGCTACTCCTCCTCTTCTCAGTCTGCTATTCCCCAAAGATGAACCTACTTCCTCCTTTTCTGAAAAGATCAAAATTCTCCACCTTCCTCAAACTCGCTGCGGGTATTACACCTCAAGCCCAGTGGGAATGAAGGGCCCGCTTGTGCCTTTGGAGCAAACTTCAGATGAGAATGCCTTTTGACTCCCCAAACCCCCTTCTAGGAGTTTTTTCCTCAGGGATACTTACACAATGAGGCAAAGATGGTTGTGTAAAAATTACCACTGCATGCTATGATGAACCCAAGGAAAAATGTAAATAACTCAAATGCCCATCAATAAGGGGTTAGTTAAATAAGTGATCATAAAAGTCGTATATGGAATATTATGCAACCATTTAAAAAATAGTGCAGCTCTCTATTTTTTGCCCAGGGAAGATATCTATATTCTATTGTTGAATTTTAAAAGTACATATACAGAATAACATGGAAAGTATAATCTTATCCATATGAAAAAAAAAAATCTGTGTGCAAATATACCCAGAAAGATTTCTGGAAGAATGTTCATTCAAATCTTGTCAATTATCTCGGAGGGGTAGGAGTTCCTGTAAGTACTTTTTTTTCCCCCTTTACTGAATTTTCCAAAAATTTTCATATGGCGTTTATATTATAAAAAGATTAAATGCAACAAGCCTATGTCTGTATATGTCATTTCTCCCTTCCCTCAGGTCCCCAAAAAGAGAGGCTTTCTTTTCTCCAAGGCAAAGCTTTCCTGCTGCTACCTCCTTCCTCACCACGTGACCCTTTCCCTCATCTTCTCTCCCTCTTCCTTCCAATGAGCACAGGCCGGCCCCACCTCAAAAACCCCTTCTTGCCTGGCCCTGCTTCTTACGGTCACTACTCAGTTCCCTTTTCCTGAAACTTCTCTAATGCGAGGTCTCCCTGCACCTTTGCTTCAGACCTACCCATTGCCCTCAGCCTGGGCAGTCTGGCTTTCTCGAATCAATTGACCCTGTTGACGAACGGTCAACGTTGTTGGCCATTTCCTCCTTCTTGGAACTCTCTCCTCTCAGCTTCTGTGACATGACCCACACAGTTCTCTGCCTGTGTCCCTTACCAATCCTGGCTCCTTCCTTCACTCATTTTCTTCCTCCCATTCTCTGGAAGTAGAGATTTTCCAATGTGCACTGAAGTCCTTAGAGCACATCCCCAGGGAGAAGCAGCAACAGGGCTGTCTCCTGACAAACCCTTCCAGGGCCGCTCCAAAATCAAAAGGACACAACAGGAAGTCCTTGGCATGGCACTCGAGGCCTCCTAGTCTTGTGGCTCCCCGAGTCTCTGACCCGACTCTCAACTCCAGGCAAATCTCCCTACCCATCACTAAACAGTTACAGATGAGAGAAACCCAGCTTTTCCCAACATTATTTCCTGTCTCTCCTGACAATCCCCTGAATGACTTCATCCAAGTTTTGCCCACCCTTCAACTCCTCCTGAAAGCCCCTCCAAGCAGCCCCAACTTGTAATGCTCTTTCTCCCCAGGATTCCTACCGAATCCACTGTATATGCCATTCATCTGTTCTGTTACTTCTTCTCCCTTCGTTATCTGGTTTTCCTCTTAAGTGTGTCTGTCTCGTCTGCCTGAGGGCAGAAACTATCAGAGTGTGGGGCAACATCCCAGAATAACCGATAGCTTAGCTTTAGGTTCAGCTGGACGTGAAGGTATCTCATCCAAGCCTTGAAGGAGGTGTCTGCAGGTCTCTATCGAGAGGTGGTTCAGGACACCGTCAGAAATACGCGTCCGGAGCCCAGTGTTGTAAACCTGGTATCACCAGCCTTTCCCCACGTGTCAAATCCACACGGCTGGGTAAGACTGTTCAAGAATGGGTGCCCCCTAAGAACCAGAGGCTCCACAGCTGATACCAGACTCATCCAGAAGAGGAGCAGCAAAGGAGGGAGACAGGAAAAGAACCAATCCTGGCAAAGGGTAAGCTCCTTGAGAGAAAGGATGTTGAGCTCTTTGCATCTTTCTTGGCCCTTAGGCGTAAATAGACATACAAGCTCTGACATTTGGCAGATGGTCAGTAAACATGAAATAGAAGCACGAGTCTTTATTGGAGGCCTACATTAGGTTCTGGGGATCCCATCCATGGTGTTCCTTTTGCCTTTCAGGATTTCAGCCCAGTGGGGGACTCAGATTTACCCACTGGCAGATGTAGCGGATACCTCCTAAGTGCCAGGCACTGGGAGAGAGTGAGGCAAGAAAAAGGCAGCCTGGGTCACCACATTCATGCACCTCACATTCTAACACTACCTTGGGGGCTCCACAGTCTTATTCTGAGAGAAACATAGATATAGATTAATAGATAGATGGATATATATCGTATATACACACACACACACACACACACACACACACACACCCTGTATGTACAGTGGAATATTACACGACCATGAAAAAGGATGAGACCCTGCCACTTGCAACAACATGGATGGATCTAGAGGGTATTATGCTAAGTGAAGTAAGTCAGACTGAGAAAGACAAATACCATATGATTTCACTTATACGCGGAAACCAGAAAAAAACCCCAAATGAATAAACAAAGAACAGAATCAAATCTATAAATACAGAGAACAAACAGATGGTTGCCAGAAGGGAGGTAGGTGAGGGGGGTGGGCAAAATGGGCGAAGGGGTGTAGGAGATACAGGCTTTCGGTTATGGAATGAATAAGTCATGAGCATAAAAGGCACAGCATAAGGAACAGAGTCAATGACATGGTAACAGTGTTGTGTGGTGACAGATGGGGGCGACACTTGTGGTGAGCCCAGCTCTGTTGTACACCTGAAACTAAGGTAACGTTGTGTGTCAACGCTACTCAAATAAAAATAAATAAATAAAGACACGCTCTCAGAAGGAGAAACAAGAGTAGAACGTTAGAGCTGGAAAGAACATTAAAGCTGATCCAGTCTACTTGCAGATGAGGAGGGCCAGGGAGTACCAATCACTTCGTCATAACTACTAGCTTATAAAGCTGGCGGGTGAGCGGACTAGTTCTAACCCTGGGCTTCAGTGCTCACAGCACAGACACACACACACGCACACACACACGTGCCCGCGCACACACACACGCGTGCACGCGCTAACTGAAGCACAGTCAAACACGGGCAGCGTATCTATGAGTGAGGAGGGGCACGGTCCGTCCTGCAGCTGTGCTCACAGGCCTCGCACCCAGCGCAGCTGCCTGGCCTTCATGAAGACTGCTAAGCTGTTCCAGCAAACATCTACCGAGAAGCAGAATTCTTTTTTCTCTCAAATCAGCTTTGGGATGTGAGTCTTCGGTTATCAAAATTACCCCAGCTGGATGGCAAGGTGAGCTCTGTGTGTGTGTGTCTCTAAGGGTTTGGAGCTAATCTCCATCATCTGAGCCCTCGGGTCCCCCCGAATTGAGCTGTTTAGTGGCTCTCTACGCCCTGCTCTTTACACATCAGCTCCTTTTCTTTTAGACTCAGGCTCCTTCCAGCGCCCGCGGTCTGGGGATGGGGGTCAGACTTTCAAAGGGGACCCAGTCTACCCGCTTGTGAGTGGGTACAATCCCCTCTGCCAAGCTGTGGGTGACAGCTTCTCCTGGGACCACACGGCTGTGCTCTGCAGCCCCGGCCGCCCTCTGTCCACGGAGTGCGGGCAGGGGTCTCTGATTCTGTAGGGAGGGGCTGTTCCCCCCATGCTTGGGGAACAGCGGGCTGCGCCTCTGCCCTGTATGAGCGGCTGAGGACAAGTCTCCCAGGGGCACAGAGTCGCCCTGCAGTGGGACTGCTTCCAGCCACCTCTCCACTGAGTCACTTCCGCTCCCCGAGCGGCACTCAGGCTCAGAGTTCCTGGGCTGAGTCACATTGCTTCAGGGCAGGATGGGCCTCAGGGACCACCCAGTAGGAGAACGAGGCCCAGAGAGGGAAACACTTTGACCAGAGCCTCACGTGGGGCCAGGAATAGAGCCTGTGTCTTTGACTCTCAAATCACAGTGGACCACGCTGCTTCTAAAGGTGGGGGGGGGGGCGCCTCATAGAGCTGGAAGGGCTCCCCCCACAGGACCCTCTCACCACAGGTGTGTAAACCATCCCACAGGTGGCTGTTAATGGCTCACACAAGCCAGTGGGAAGCTCCAAGATGGGCCTGTCACCAAGGGCCTGGTGGCAGCTTTTTGCCCCTCGGGTATGAGAAGGGCTATACCTGGGGCCAGGTACTAGCTGGTATCGAAAGATGTGGCTGCCTGGGAGGCCTGGCCAGAGGCAGGCAGGCAGGCGGGCAGGCAGGAGGGGCCCCGGGGTGGAAACAGCGTGGCTGGCAGAGTAGGCCCTGGCGCCTGGCCACCGATGGCCATGCTCCTCTGCAAATGCATTTTCTTGTTTAAGTACCGTCCTCACCAACGCCCCTCTCCCCCACAAAGCATAACATCACCGTGTTTTGCTTTGAGGGGGGAGGTGACTCTTTGCCAACAGATGTAATTCTCAGATTGGTGGGGCCTTTGGAGGAGGGTTGGAAGCCAGTTCCCCTTGGGGAAGGGCCAGTCTGGAAGGGCCGTCCTGCTTTGCTGGGCACTTTCCTTTTTCCATGTGGGTGAAAAAACGTCCTGATTTTTCATACTCCACAGATCCAAAGGCCAAATATTTGCTGTCTGCCCTGCTTTTTCCATCTCAGGTAGAGGCGGCAGCTCTTCCTGGCTCCTGGGGAGGATGAGGGAAGACCCTGGAGGGAGCTGTACTGGGAATCAACCTTTGTCTTCCCCTGCAGCCCTACAGCCCGTGCCCCTGGGATGTTATGGGAGATCATGGAAGGTTTCCCAGAGACTGGAGGAAAAACACATGGGAGCTGTCCCCAAAGGCCTCAGTGAACAGGAGTTTGGCCCCACGTGGTTGGTGAGGTTGTTGGTTGAGAATGGGGAAAAGGAGGTGAGAGGCACAGACCTTGGGAACCCAAGGAGGGAGCCCAGACTTCCAGCCAGCACGCCAGGAGGACCCGGAGACCTGCTAACATGGTACAGCCCGTCCTCCTCCAAATACTCATCCACACCAGCTTGTTTCTCTTCCACTCAGAGGAGTGGAATTGCCTCACTGGGTTTCAGGAAGGCAGGTCATGTGCTCCTAACTCCCTCCTCTATGGGAGCAGGATGTCTCCTCCATTTCAGAGGACTTCTGTCCTGTCTTGCCCTCACCAGATTTTCTCTTACAGTGTTTGTCAGGGATGTTGGTGGAGCCAAACCCTCCGAGTATGTGTAGCATCTTACCATCGTCACTAAGGTCCAGAGCAGTGTGGGCCCCAAGCCTGTGGTGAGATGTGGTCTAAGACCCTTCCAGAGGCTTCTGGGTACCGACCTACCCCAGGCCGGCTAACGGGGGTGGGTACAGCTCCATAGATGTGGTAGCTGAGAGCAGGAACTTCGTGGGTGAGGCTCCTCTCTGCAGCCAAGGGAACTCCCTGGCGCTGATTATAACTTGCTTGCCTCATCCCAGCCAGCCCAAGACACGGTGAGGCCATCGGAAGCCCAGACAGAGGGGCCAGAGGGAAGGAAGCGACAGAGAGGCAGGGGCATATTAGCCAGTCCTCTGGCCTGGAAGTCAGGCACCTGGGCCCTGGTCCCCCTGACTAGCCGTGACTCTTAAGCACGTTCCTTCTCCTATCCACAGGATCAGCAACATAATTTGTAGAGCCCAGTGCAAAATGAAAGCGTGAGGGGACCCTGTTTAAGAGTTATTAAGAATTTCAAGACATTAAACGTAGTATGTATGAGGCCTTCCGAGTGCAGGGACCTGTGGGGAGGCACAGGTTTGCACACCCAGGAAGCTGCTTCTATCTGTTTGGGCCTCAGTTTCTTCAACTATACAACATGGCAGCTGTATTCAGTCAGAGGTTTGTCTGTGAGCCCTTTCTTCACAGGAACCCTCAGCCCCTTCTATGTAAAAGACACAAACAGAGCTGCTTCTTCAACAACACCCGAGAGTAGAGTTTAAAGCCCTTTAGATGATCTCAAAGGTCTTTTTCAGTCCCCACATTCAGGAAGTCAAAGAAGTGGGGAGGTTCTCACTGCCAGGAGCCCAGCACCTGCCGGAGGTGCTAGGGAAGGATTACTGACAAGCACCAATGAGAGCATTCAAAACCTAAAAGGTTCCCTGTCCCATAGGATGATTCCAATGTCTGCTGCTCCCCTAGCCTGAAAATGAGTGTTAAGACAAAGTGTGCTCTTTCCCAGGCCTGAAGAAAGCCAGGCCCAGGTATGAGCACCTGGGACCAAGTCCCTTTCTTGTGTCCATCCCAGGACCTGGCTGCAAGGGCTACGGTGGGGATGATGACCCAGTGCCCTGGGGAGAGCTCAGGCCTGGACCACATGCCTTCCCTAGCCGCTGTGTCCCTGGGAGGTCAGAGGGTGGGTCAGCCAGGGTTCAGAGGTAGGAAGGACAGGGTCTGGCCTGAGGGACTTGGACCCAACAGGTCTCTCCTGAGGAAGGGGTTGAAGTTCCTGGAGGAGAATCCTAGGCCTGGCGCCCCGCAGAAGGCTAGGTAGGGGCTGCAGGAGCCTCTGAGATGGGTCCCCTGGATGGGGATTTAACGCGGCCAGAAGGTTGGGCTAGTGGCAACTTTTTGCGATGACCGGTTAAAGGGATCAGGAACTTCTCTGGAATTTACAACTGTTTTTAGGGATAGAGCAACGCACAGTGAGAAGAGGACTGTGAAGGAGCTGTGTGTGAACTCTCCCCCCCCTCCTTCTCCTCTCCCCCTCCTCTAGACTTCAGGGCTCCCGCGGTCCTCCCGACCAATGCCTTCCGCAGGAGGATCAGAGGGGTCGGGAGAGCCCGGAGCTCGCTCCCGGGGAGATGTCCCCTCCGCAGCCCCGCCGGCAGGAGAGGCGCCCGCCGCGCCCCGGGCGGGGGCGCGGGGGGGCGCGGGGGGCCCGCGGGGGGTCGCCTCGGGCCTCGCGCGCGCGGGGCTTACCTTTCATGGTCCCTCCTGCGGGGCCTCGGGAGCGCCCCGGGGCGGCGGCTCGAGCTGCCGAGTGGCCGGGGTTTGGGGGGGTGTGGGGGGAACCGGCGGCTCCTCGGCCGGAGCCCGCTCGCCGCCCTACGCGCCGCCCGCTCGAGCGCCCGGCTGCGGAGGCGGCGCGCCGAGGGGAGGGTCCGCGGGGTCGCAGCCGGGGGGCGCCGGGCCGCCCATCCCGCCGCCGCGGCCGCCGCCCGCGCGCTTCCCGCTGGAGGCCGGCGAGGTCTGCAGCCGGCCCCGCGCCCCGCGCTCCCCGCCTCCCGCCTCCCCCTCGCTCGCTGGCGCGCGCTCCCTCCCTCCTCGTCACTCCCTGGGCCCGGCCCAGATCCACTAGCTCGGTAGTTTCAAAAAACTGCCGCGGCCGGGCCTCTTTGTGCCGCCGCGGGTCCCCGAGCCCGGGCCCGCCGCTTCCCCCCACCCGCCCTGCGGCCGCGGCGCCCCCGGGGGACCGCGCGGGGACCCCCCCCCCCACCTCCCCAGCCGCCGCCCGCACGGGGGGCCGCCTCGTGGCTGGGCTGGGCCGGCGGGGGAGCGGGTCTCAGCCCCGGACGGACTCCTCACCCGTCTCAGGGGTAGAGGGGACTGGGGGGAAGGCAGGATCCCCGGCTTCCAGCCCCGGGCTGCCGGAGACTGGCCCCGCCTCAGCCCTGAAATTCCGCGTCCCCGCCAGCCCCTCAGTCTCGGGAAGGCCAGCGAGATTGGTCACCCTAGCTCTGCCGCGCTGGGTGGGTGACTTGGGGCGGCCGCTTCATGTCTCCAAACCTCGGTTTCCTGCAGGAGGGCGTTGGGCCCCAGGCGCTCCCAAATTCTGTGATTTTGTACAATGACATCGGAGGGAAACTGACCTCAAGCCAGGAGTTGTGACTCTTGTCAGAGGCTCTCCTCTGGGGTCCTCACATGTCATTCTTCATTAATGGAACATTTCCTGCCCACCTTCCATGTATCAGCCTCTGTGCCCAGCTCTGGGAGGGTGAGGAATATTCCATGAGGTTGCACCTGGTGAAGAAAGCCAACAAGGAAACTAGAAATGGTGCGGAGATGTGATGAACACTGTACCAGGGTAGTGCAGGGAGAGAGGGGACTGCATCCCAGGGGCAACCCAGCCTGGCCTTTCCCCACATCCCCACACTTCCATGCCCACCCCTGTTTGGTCCTAAGAGTAAAGCAGGTAGGGCCAAAGCAGAGACACTTTCTTCTAAGCCAGGAGCCGAGAAGGGGCCACGAAGGGTGGGGGGGGGGGGCAAGTTTCAGTTTGTAAAGCACATTCTCTCCATTCTCTCACCACAGCCTCTAGAGCAGGAGCCAGGACCCATGGTGCCCATTTTACAGAGGTGGAGCCTGAGGTTCAGAGAGGCTGTGGCCCACCTCGTAGTAGGTCACGATGTACTCCTTGAATCTGGATTCCGAGTCCACCTCAGCCTCCTGGGATTGCGGCATGGACCAGGAGAGCTGCTTCCTAAATACCAGGGGGATAGTCACATCAAAGGAATCCTTACCTAGTTTCCTCTGTGTTCATGTATTTCATCTTCCCTGCGGCCTTAGGAGACAAACACTACAAATGTCTTCATTTTTTAGTGGAGGAAACGGAGGGAAGGAGAGATTAATCATGTGCTCACTGTCACGTAGCTAGGAAGTGGAGACCTTGGGACTTGAACCCTGCAGGCTAAATCTGGCGCCTGTGTGGATCGCTACAGTATACCACACTGCTTCTCATAGCAGACACTCAAATACTTATTGACAGAAAGAACAGGCAAATGACCTTTAGTTTTCTCCATGCTTTCTTTAGCTGGCTTGATCCAAGACGTTTAGTGACCCTAACCCTGATGTGAGGGAAGGCCCCCACCCTTCTCCCTGACCCTTTGCATTTGGAGGGTGTATATAGCCTCTGGTATTGCTATGATATGCAAATGAATCAGCAAAGAAATGAAATAGGCCTGTGTCTGGCTGCACATGGGCCCTGAGTGAGCAGGGCTGGACCCCAGCCCTGAAGAGGTTCAGAGGATGAGCTCCAGTTCCGAAAGGATGCAGTTGGAGAGGGGACCCAGCAGTGTGGAGTGGCAAGTGTGAGTTGGCAGGCAGGAGGGGTCAAAGCACTGAGATAGTTCAGAGGGAAGGCAGAAAGATAAAGATAAAGGATGATCACAGATCGCAGATCAAGGGAGGAGCCAGGGATTTCCTAGAGATTACACCAGCCCTTGGGTGGAAAGTCTTCAGCTTCAATTTCAGGCATCTTCTACCAAAAGCTGGAGGGACGGACCCAGGGTCAACCGAAACAACCTCCTAGCTCTCCCACCCCAACCCTGCGCCAAGAGAACAGATGATGAGGGGCTATCAAGATGGGGCTCAGGCTGGGACTTGGGCACAGAGGCACAGAAGACACAGGTGGGGTGGGGTGGGATAGAGAGAAATGCTTAATATTGTTTATAACTTGGGCTGGGGGTGGGTGCATTTGACTGTGACACATGAGCCATACTTCTGTTGGAAGCCAGAGGAAATTGCTATAGGGCAAAGGTCATTTAGAGGGAAAAAAACCAGAATCACTAATGGTGGAGCCCTCTGTGTATTAATGAAGGTAGAGAGTCTCATGTCAGTTCTTGAGCAGTGCTGTGGTTCGCTCAGAACAGAAACCCCCAGGGAGCTCCCCCAGACTTGCTTTTGTCTTTTCTACTACAGACACAAAACGTCTCCTTCTCCTAAAGTTCAATTCCTCCCTCTGTGCTTTTGATCCTCTCCTCTCCCATCCTGTTCTTCACCAGCATTAGGACATTGCTTCCACTTTTCCTTCTTGGAATGTAACTTCAACCCCCAATGTTTGCTAAAATTGCTTCCTTCCTCTTAGTTGCCAGAATAATAGCCTTTTTGAAACGTGTATCGTCTTCAACCATTTTGTAGACTTAACACTGTATTCGTCAGGGTTCTCCAAAGAAACAGAACAAATAGCCAGGAAGAGGAGACCCAGGGAAGAATTAATATTGCAGCTCAAGTCCAAAGGCAGTCTACTGACAGAATTCCCTCTTTCCCTGGGGAGGTCAGTCTTTTTTTTTCTATTGAGGTCTTCAACTGATTAGATAAGGCCCACCACAGGATGGAGAGTAATCTGTTTGACTCAAAGTCTACTGATTTGAATGTCAACCTCAACTGAAAAAACACCTTCCCAGAAGCATCTACAATACTGTTTGACTAAATACCTGAGTACCGTGGCCTAGCCAAGTTGACATGTAAAATTAACCATCACAAACACAGTTCACAGTTCCTTCTTAAAGCTCTCTTCTCCCCTGGTTTCTCTGATCCTACATACCTCTGTTTCTTCTAAGCTTCTTTGACTTCTCTTTCTCTAATAGCTTCTCCTATTCAGTATATTTTCTAAATATGGGCATTCCCTAGCCTGACACTAGTCAGTATAAGTAACACTCACTGCTGTGACAACAAACCCTACATCCCACTATCTTAATACAACAAAAGTTTATTTCTCACTCACATCACAATCCCAGGTGGGCTGGGCAGTTCTCTTCCAGATGGTGACCCAGGGACCCAGGGACCTTCCATCTTGGGAAGAGAGGATGGAGGGCCATGCATAGCAGGATTTAACGGGTTGGGCTGATGTACAGCACTTGGACCCATATTCCACTGGCCAGAGCCTACCTAACAGCGAGGGGGCTTGAAAACAGAGTGAGCTGTGGGCCCCGGATGGAGAAGAGAAGCACCGACCAGTAGGTGCTGGCATTCTCTGCAGTCCATTCTCCCGGCCACTAAATATCTGTTTGCTTCTTTGTCTTCACACATAAAGCACATTCACTCCCCACCTCCTGCCTCGGGGTGGGGCTGTTCAACTCCACGTCCCGCCCAGACATTGCGTCGAGCTCACAGTCCAGGCTCTCCCTGTGATTCTGTCTTTTCTGTCAGCTCAAGTAGCTCCAATCTCAAATGGAGGAGCATGGATCAGATAACCACAATTAAAACGCCCATTTGGAAAAGGGAAAAGAGAGAGAGACAGAGTAGCTTTAGGTCTGTGGCTATTTTGAGACCCCCTCAGTTGCTCTAAAGGCCCCTAACCCTAGGATGGGGGAAGGTCTTTGCTTAGGCCCTCGTTCAACTCTCTGGAGGAGCTCTCTTGTTTATTATACCCTAGGCTCTGCTCTCTAGAAGAACCTTCCTGGCCTGCCACCCTCTTTGTATACATCTGAAGTGGGTGCTGGGGGCTGAGTCTTCCCTGGAGTTGCTCAGTTCTCCCAGCTCACTTCCCTCTGGAGCAGGGTTATTTTACAGCTCCCATAGTTGAGATAAAAAGTAAAAGTCTGGGCATGTGGGGTTTTTTATGTGTTCGGTTGGTTTTGGGGTTTGGGGGGTGTGTTTGTGTATGATCAAGTCCCTCAAAATTTTAGCAAAGTCTCATCTATTTGCTTCTAGTCGATTCCATGGGCTAGTGACCACACCTAGAGTTTTTTCTAGACATAGTTTCCAAACCTGCTTTATTTCCTTGTTTCTGTCCCCTGTGCCTCTTTCTGTCTCTCAAGGGGCAGGTTGCTACCTTGATGCTATAAGACTTGACTGGGAAGGTCATATCCTTAATCTGATATTTTCCCTGATGCTGGGTCTCAATGGGCCTTTTCTGCTGTTTGGGATCTAGAAGCCGTTGGTGTTTTCCTCCCTATCAGGCTTAAATTTTCTGAACTCTCTCTGTTCCCTTTTATTTCTCTTTGCAAACCATCCATTTCTCCTGAGCTCATCTTTTTCTAAGATTGCTTTGCCAAATATCACCAACAGCAGAGAACATAGGCTATCACTTTCTTTCCAACAAATGCCCCTGAGCGTCAGTAGGCATGTGGTCTGCTGTCCTAGATAGCACGGACACAGGTTACCAAATATGTTGCCACTGCATAATAAAGATTTTCATATTTTCAGCCTCTATTTGCAGGTTCTTTGCACCCTGCTACACAGTTGCTAAGCTATGCCACATATTTATGTTTTTATGACCGTGGAATCCCATTTCAAGAGAGTTTCTGTAGTAGTTAGAGCAAGTAGCGCTGGCTCTGATAAATAACTGCAAGACTTTAAAGACAGCACAGCAGTGGTTTATTTCTCACGTATTTCACAATCCATTGCAGGTTAGGTGGCTCACTTACAAATGTTGGCTGGAGGATCCAGCTTCTTCCGTCCTGAGATGCTGCCATCTTCAGTAGGTGGCCTCCCAGGTTGATGGAGAATGGAAAGAGAGGTCGGAGGATTGTGGATTGGAGATGAGCACAGCACAGACCTAGAAGAGGCACACAGTCACTGTCAGCCCCATTCCACCGCCAGATCTCAGTCACATGACCTCAACCAAAGGCAAGGGGGCAGGGAAATATCCCTTAGCTGGGTTACCGCGAGGAAAGGGGGAAACATGGATGCTGGTGAGACCTTCGGTGCATTAACAAATCCCTCTCCAGCCCAGACCTTAGCAAGGTTTTCGCCCTTACTCCCCCAATGAGCTCTCAAATGCCATGGATTAAAACTCCTTGCAGTGTGACCGCCTTGTTCATGCTGCCTTGTTAATCACCCAAATAATCATTCCTGGGAAGCTAAAGAGAGAAATATTTTTGGAAGGCAGGTATGCTCACCACCATACCATCAATGCTGCCCAGGAGTAAATTTTTGAAAGGACACAGAGGGCCAGTCCACGGTATTTCGTAACAGTGTTCCAGCAATGTCGGCCATCCAGGAAAACGTAAATCCCATTTTCCTATTGGACTCCATTTAAAATAAGAAATAGAATTTCCTGGGGGAAAAAAATCCATTGATATTTTCAGTTGAAGAGGTTTGCCTGGAGAAGTGTTAAATTGGCCTTCTTCGGCCCATTCTCTGAACTATGTGCTATTTTCACAATTCTTAAGTTTCCGATCTTTTATTGCTTTCCCCCAGAAATTCACCTAAGATTTCTCCCATGTGTATGGATTCTTGCCTCACTTCACATTTATCAGTATGAGAATTTTTGAGAATGTATAGTGGCTAAGAGGCGCCCTGCAATACCACTCCTTACCAGTGGGTGATGCTATATAATATGAATTCTTCTAGCTGGCAAATTCTTTTTTTTT
>NC_138370.1:41067490-41083843 GCF_054177405.1 Leptonychotes weddellii | reverse complement strand
ATAGATTCTTGCACGTCTCATTATACCAGTCTCAGTCTTGAGAATAGTTCGGTTCAGTTAAAAGGTTTTGTCTCATTTCAGGAGGTGGTCTTGCAGGTGGGCTCTCAAGGTTAGGCTTATATTGTGCAAGCAGTCAGGTAATAGGAGGAATTTATTACTCTTACTTCCATCAGACCCTGCAGGCAGAGATCTGGGAGACGGTAAGAATTCTTAACTTCTGCTGGCTTTTGTCATAGCTTCCAGGATCTCACAGTTGCAGCAGCCCCAGAGAGAGCAGTGTCCAGCCACTGAGGATTCCTTTGTTGTTGCCAGCTGTAGGGTGGAATAATTTTCTTTCATCCCTTCTAGTTTCTTTGATTGGTCTAATAATCAAATTGACCAGTGGCTCAGTCGGTTAAAGCTCTGACTTCGACTCAGGCCATGATTCCAAGAGTCTACATCATTAGTTTTTGATGTAGTGTTCCATGATTCATTGTTTGTGCATAACACCCAGTGCTCCGTGCAGAACGTGCCCTCTTTAATACCCATCCTCCCACCCCCTCCCCTCTAGAACCCTCAGTTTGTTTTTCAGAGTCCATCGTCTCTCATGGTTCATCTCCCCCTCCGATTTCCCCCTCTTCATTCTTCCCCTCCTGCTATCTTCTTTTTTTTTTTTTTTTAACATATACTGTATTATTTGTTTCAGAGGTACAGATCTGTGATTCAACAGTCTTGCACAATTCACAGTGCTCACCATAGCACATACCCTCCCCAGTGTCCATCACCCAGCCCCCCCATCCTTCCCACTCCCCTCCACTCCAGCAACCCTCAGTTTGTTTCCTGAAATTAAGAATTCCTCATTATCAGTGAGGTGATATGATAGATGTCTTTCTCTGATTGACTTAATTCGCTCAGCATAACGCCCTCCAGTTCCATCCATGTTGTTGCAAATGTCTAGCCTGCAAATTCTTAAAGGGAGCTTCATATTGTCAAATGGAACACCTTATTTTATGAACTCTGTAAGGGTGAAGTTCTAAGAAAAGCAGTTTGTTTTTATTTTTTAAAAGATTTTACTTTTAAAGCAATCCCTACACCCAACACGGGGCTTGAACTTAAAACCCCGAGGTCAAGAGTCACATGTTCTACCCACTGAACCAGCCAGGCGCCCCTAAAGCAGTTTAATTACAGAGATGCATCAGAGCTTGAACAGATCTTCCAGATTAATATAATAAGGTATTAGCAAAGATAAAATACTTAGCTTTTTCATCTGAATCAATTATAAATTCAGGAAGAATGTGGCAGACTTCATTTGGGGCTGGATATAGATGAAAGAAGAAGGAGAAGCCTCTTTTAGCCAAACCATCCACTAGATAATGGAAAGGGATCCCTGCAGGAACTCTGTAATTTGGATTACTGCAAAGAGGATGGGAAAAACACCTGTCTCCAGGTAAAGAAGAATCATACATATCAAAATGGAAAGACCAGAGCCAGAGGGACATGAAAGCTTTTGAGGAAGATATTTTCCAAAGGATTTGGTATACAGCAATTTCTTGATAGTAGGCCTTCAGGAGATTGGGCTTTTAATGTGATAAGAAGGGTCCTAATGGACATTCCTATTTATACTCCGGATGGAGGAGACCCAGAAGGCATGCTTATTTCTTTATTTCTCGTTCAAAACTGGAAGAACAAAATTCAGAACAACCTGGACAGGTGTCCACAGTACACTTATAAGATAAAATTCAAGGGGAAAAAAAGATAAAATTCAAGAAGAATAAATTTAAACCTTATATTTAAGATTCACCATCAGTTGCACTAACAAAGGATGAAGCTTAGTAATTCAGAGAAAAAGATGTAGTTGATATTTGGCCATGCACGGCTTTCATTCCCTTATTACACAAACACGTAGCAAGGAGCTGTGCTAGTGCTGGGGATAGGTTCCCTAACCTTGTGGATATTACAGTTTTGATATGAATCAAAAATAGGATAAGACTACCAAAAAAAAAACAAAACCAACTGGGATCTCAGATCTCAATAATTGAAAAACTGACTCAGGTAATTTAACAAGTATTTATTAAGCACCTACTGCATGCTGGGCCATGTCTTAGAGAATGGGAGCACAAAGCTGAATGGAAGTGGGTGAACAGTTGAACTCTAGTCGGATACATTTCAGTATACTATGCTTCGTCAAGATTTCTCTAACTTTTCCACCGCCACAATGACAGAAGTAGCAAAAATGGCTTTGAAATCTTCCCTCTTATTTTGAAAAATGATGTAAACGTTGCGTGCCATATCACGACGCAAAGATATGTGTTTGAATATAGAAGTAATGCTTTTCTGGGTTGGGGGAGGGTGTGGCGGCAGCCTGGGCAAGAACGAGGGTGAGGAATGTGGTGGAGGACTGCTGCTTTGGTACATTTTGTACTATTTGATCTTTGCAAATTCTACACATATCTCGCTTCAATAAAAGAAAACTTTATTTAGAAACAAAAATAATAGTTTAAATTACTTCTAGACCTATGTTATGCTTCTGAGTAGGAAGAAAGAATATAAAAATGTGAATTCTTCTAAAACCAGTATGTACATTCAGTGCAATTATAATTACAATACCATTTTTTTTTCAAACGGGACAAAATCAGAGTTCATACTGAAGAATTAATGTCCAAGAAGAGCATTAATTAATTTTTGTAAAGGAAGGGCGAGGGAGATTATCTTTTCAATATTAATTATTTTTTCAAGCTATGTAATGAAAACAGTATGTTACACAGGAATAAAAAAAATAAATCAGAGGAATAAACTAGAAAGTCCTAAAACAGATCCAAATTTATTTGGGAAACTTCACAGATGACAAACTGACATTTCAACTCAGAATGAATACGGTAGTTTATTTGATACATCATGTAGACATAATTGGCTGTAGGTCTGGGAAAAAATGAAATTACATCCTTGCCTCACCTCCCTCCTCCACACACACACCACAAACACACACACACAAAACACCTACCATGCACACACCATAAACACACACATACACACACACACATATCATGCCATACACATACACACACCCCACAAAAACACACACACATTCCATTTGGATTAAATATCTAAATATAAATATAAAAACAGAAAGCTAGAAGAAAATCAGGAGAATGACTGTCTATATTTTAGTGAGACATTCTTAAGCAGGTCAGGAGACTTAGAAACTATAAAGGGAAAACCAAATTTCACTACATAAAAATTTTAAGAGCCTCCATAATCAAAGGTAAAAGACACATAATAACTTGGTACAAACATTTGCACCACACATATAAAATTTATTTATTTCAAGTGATCCTATAAATTGATAGGAAAAAAGATCAAAGTCCAATAAAATAAGCAAACAATGTGAATAGGCAAGTGACAGAAGAGGAAACTTCATGTAAGAGTGGTTAATTGAGGGGCACCCGGCTGGCTCAGTAGGTGGAGCCTGTGACTCTTGACCTCGGGATTGTGGTTTCAAGCCCCACCCTGGGTGTAGAGATTACTTAAACATAGAATCTTAAAAAAAAAAAAAACGATTCATTGAAAACAATGAAACAGGCAAAGGGATTAAGGTGGCAAAATGTCATTTTCACAAACCAGATTGGCCAAAATTCGAAAGGCCAGCAGCATCCAGTCTGATGATCACATGGGGAAAGGACATTGTCAAAGAGAATGGGAGTTACCACTACCTTTTGGGAAAACCAGCAGGCAGTAAATACTAACGTGCAGACTACAATCCTCCTTTATCCTACACATTCCCTTTTCCCCAGCAATCCCAATGTGAGAGTCTAACTCAGGGCAATAAAGGCACCTGCATATTAGGGATACCTGTGGAAGGCTGTTTATTGTGTCAAGTTTATAGTGACAGAAAAAAATTGGAATAGGGCAATGGCTGAATAAAATATGTAGCTTTGGAAAAGCATGGTTTATATCTATCTACGTATGACCGGGAGGGATATCCCCAATATCCGTGATATTGTGGAAAAGAGCAAGCAATATGTATAATACGATTTTCAATGTATTTTGAAAAAGAAAAGAGGGGCGCCTGGGTGGCTCAGTCGTTAAGCGTCTGCCTTCGGCCCAGGTCATGATCCCAGGGTCCTGGGATCGAGCCCCGCATCGGGCTCCCGGCTCAGCGGGAAGCCTGCTTCTCCCTCTCCCCCCGCTTGTGTTCCCTCTCTCTCTGTCAAATAAATAAAATCTTAAAAAAAAAAAAAAAAGAAAAGAAAAAGGCAAAATCCCTTATTTGTTTAGATATGTAATACAGATTATGTATATATATTACATATACAGACATACATTCTAAATATAAATTCATGTATGAGTAGACATCCGTTACTTTCCAAGCATGAGATTTAGGGAGAAACTGAATAAAGACAGAAAGAAAGGAAGAAATGAAGGAAGGAAGACAAGGAAGGGAAATGGATTACTCTCTAAAGATTAACTTTTTGCCCTAATCTGAATAAAACTGCAGTCAGTTGCTTCTGTGTCTTTGTGTACTCTCAGCGCCCCACAGCCTGCCCCAGGGGTCAGTGTAAACCAGTTGGAGAAGCACAGTGTGTTACACCATGTTAGAAAAGTAAGCAGAGGGTGCCTTGGGGGCACAGGGAGTTTCGTATTAAATCACACGTTGTGTCTCGGGGCCCTCCCGCCTGGCTGCCCAAAGCTGGGTCTTGTGTTTGTCCCTAAAGCCACACCAGAAGAGCAGGGACAAAATGGAGCACCCTTGGGTCAGGGAGGAGCACAATGAGGTATCTGGTAACCTCACTCTATGAGAAGGGACTGAAGGACCTGTATAAAGAAATATGTCTGGGGCACCTGGGTGGTTCAGTCGGTTAAGCGTCTGACTCTTGATTTGGGTTCAGGTCGTGCTCTCAGGGTCGTGAGATGGAGCCCCTAACTGGGCTCTGCGCTCAGTGGGGAGTCTGCTTCAGATTCTCTCTCTCCCTCTGCCCCTCCCCCAACTCATGCTCTCTCTAAATAAATAAGAAAAATCTTAAAAAAGAAAAGAAATGGGGCGCCTGGGTGGCTCAGTCGTTAAGCGTCTGCCTTCGGCTCAGGTCATGATCCCAGGGTCCTGGGATCGAGCCCCGCGTCGGGTTCCCTGCTCCGCGGGAAGCCTGCTTCTCCCTTTCCCGCTCCCCCTGCTTGTGTTCCCTGTCTCGCTGTGTCTCTCTCTGTCAAATAAATAAATAAAATCTTTAAAAAAAAAGAAAAGAAAAGAAAAGAAAGAAACATATCTAAGTTGAGATAGAATCATTGTTTTCAAATGTTTGAAGGGCTATCCTGTAGAGGAGGGCTAATTAACATATAGCACCTTAGAAATAAGATGAGGGACAGAGAAGTGATAAAGGGGCAGATTTCAGCTCAGGGTAAGCAAAACCGGCTAAGATTCTTTTGACCCCTAATTTTGTCTTTTACAAAATAGAAAAATACCACATACTCTTAACAGTGACATAGAGATACAGTGAGGATCAACGGGCACAGTGTAAGCCAGTAACTTGTAAACTGGAAAACAGGGGTCCTCAACTTTGGCTGTGCATTAAAACTACCTGGAGAGGGACGCCTGGGTGGCTCAGTCAGTTAAGCGTCTGCCTTTGGCTCAGGTCATGATCCCAGGGTCCTGGGATCGAGCCCCACATCGGGTTCCTTGCTCAGCGGGGAGCCTGCTTCTCCCTCCCCTGTACCCCCCCGCCCCGCTTGTGCTCTCCCTGTCTCTCTCTCTGATTAAATAAGTAAAATCTTAACAAAACAAAGCAAAACAAAACAAACTACCTGGAGAATATGAAAAGTCCTGATGCTTTCTCTGGCTGCACCCCAGCTTGATTCAGTCATAACCTCTGGTGGTGGGACTCAGGCACTGGTAAGTTTTAAAGCTCCTCAGGTGATTCCATTGTATAGTCCCATTGAAAACCACGGATCTAAAATAATAACTACTTGGATTCCCGGTGGCTGTGGAAAAAGTAGGTTTGCCCTGAGACAGATCAGGGGCCAATTAAAAATACACCCATTGGGGCACCTGGGTGGCTCAGTCTGTTGAGCAGCTGATTCGGCTCAGGTCATGATTTCCAGGTCCTGGGATGGAGTCCCATGTCAGGCTCTGCATTCAGCGGGGAGTCTGCTCCAGCATTCTCTCTCTCTCTCCTTCTTCCTCTGCTTCCCCCCACCTCTGAAATAAATAAATAAAGCTTTTAAAAATGCCCACTAACCAAAGAATTGGAGCTAAATGTTAGAGTTGACCAACTCTGGAGTAAAATCTAGACCATATAGTCAGTCAACAGCAAGTGTAACAGTGAAGATATTTTAAGTAATATTTGTCTACTTCAGAGGTCCATGACAAGCAACTTGGAGGAGGCTAGCTTCATATTTTTTCCCAAAAAAGTATTCCCTAGATGGGAGGATAGGGAAATGCAACTGATGGAGTGAAACTTTCTGTATGTTGGGGAGGCCCTGAAAAAGCATTCAGGACACCTCTGCATCAGCTGTGGGCTGAGTTTACTGTATATAATTGTATTATGCGTGATTTTTTTCATAGGTCTGTAATCGACGGAATATCCCCGTTCCACAGTTCGAGCCTGGAGAGGCATTATTAATAGCAGGCCACGGGGTCCTTACTGCTCTTGTCCATTTCTAGCTTGTCCCAGCTATATCGGCGCTGGTTAACCTGTCATGCTGGTGGCACCGAGCTGGACAGTGTGGCCGTGATGGGGATGCATGACAAAGATACCGCACAGCAGGGGAGAGATGGTGGGGCAAAGCACACAGAGATCAATCAGATAAATCGGTAAACGTAAAGCTCTTTACTTTCCCCCTCCCCCCTCCCCAGGGTCCCCTGTTCCAGGAAAAAAAATCAAGTTACAAACCCCAAACTGATTGCACAAGTCCAAGATGGGTGCAAAATGATTAAACAGCTGCATCTGCCAAAAAGATGATGAATTCTATATGAATCAGCCGAATGACTCAGCAGCTGAACAAAAGCTCATCTAGAGCATTTGAGCAAGGGAAAAGGTGGTCAGCTCTCCCTGGTACTGGCAGGTTCTCAGCTGGGCTCAGAGCCTCAAGAGAGGCAAGGTCCAGAAAGCTGAAGGGCTGGGGAGGAATCCACAAACAAGGACAGGGCAGGCAGCCACAAGCCCGGAGATCACTGGGAGAAGCACTTAGCTCTGCCTTCAAATATCTGAAGGACTAGCAAAGGGGAGATGGGTTGGGTTTTCCTGTATGGTTCCAAAGGACAAAACTGGGCTTGGGGCCCTTGCAGGAGCCTGCCTCTGAGAACCTAACGCTATCATTAGCTTTTCTAGACAGCTGTTTGCATACAGGGAGTAAGCTCCCAGTCACTGGGGGGCATTCAAACAGAGGCAGGATGATCACCTGGGGGGAACGTTGCTGGTGGTGGTGGGGAGTCAGCGCTGAAGTATGGTGTGAGAGCTTTCAAAATTCCCACTTCCCCCCTTAAAGTTTAATCTTCTGAGCCTTGTTTGCTTAGTAGCTAGAGTAATCAAGTAATCATTCCTAGGGGACCACAGTCCTGGCTGTGAATCGTGTTATTTTCTTCCAAATCTCTTCTTCCTCTCCTCCCTTCCCCGACTTCAGCTGACTAAGGCAGATCTCCTTGCCTGTCCTCCAATGTCTGATTTTTACAAATATAATTATCACAGAATTGTGCCTCCTGTGCCAGATGGGGGGGGGGGGGCACAGAACAGAAAAGTTACAAGGAATGTGCTCAAAAACAGCTCCTGTGACCTCAGCCATTGATATGCTAAGGAGGAGGCAGTTTCCATAGAAAATGTAGCTTTTACTGATAATTAGACTTTTTTCTTTTTTTTTGAGAAAAATAAAAGGAAGCCTCAGGAGAGAAATATTGTTCCACATTTTCACTGGATTTTTTTTCCTTCTGGGCTGATTTTCTCAACACTTGGCATTGTCTCAGGTGAGGTTGAATGGGACCTTAGAGATGACACCTACCTTCCAGATTCTTTGTTGTCCACAGGGAAGAGGCTGAGGCCCAGAAGGCAAAGTGGTTGTCCAAGGTCACCCAGCACCTTAGGGCAGAGCTGAGACTGTAGTCAGAAATCCATGCAACCAGCTCAAGTGCCCCAACTTCTTCATAGGCCTAGAAGCTGCATCCGTGCTCCCTCCGGAAAAAGGGTGGGGTCCCAGTTGTCCCCGGACCTTGGGCAACCAGGGACTGGAACTCAAGCTGTATTTCTTGAAGTTGTGAGCGGAAAAACTCAGCCCCTGACCATACAGGTCTCTTCTCCCCTAAAGGCTTCCGTCTCACATGGTTTTCAAAGTTGGCCACCCAAACCAGGTTGCCTACACCCCCTCTGCCTATCCATCTCCCCCCCTCGGTGTGAGAACCACCTGCAGGCAGCTTGACTTTTCACCTGGAGTGCAAATGTCCTGGGGGTCCAGAGTGGGTGGCTCTGTTTCCTTCCCAAGAAGTAGCTATACCTGAGGGACGTCTGGGTTGGTGGCCTCCCTGCCTGGGGGTGACGAGAAGTCTCCCATCTCTGTCACACCAAAGCGCCCTGCCAAAGGGAGTCTAGAAATAAGCTCCTCCTGTCAGCAGAGGGAACTGAGACAGACCGAGCTGAGTGAGCCCCCTTGCAAAGAGGACCTGCACATAATTTGCAAGGCCGGGTGCAAGATGAAAATTCAGGACCCCTTGTTCAACAACTATGAGGAATTTCAAGACTGCATCAAGAGCCCTCAAGCCAAGTGTGGGGCTGCCGAATACCACACCGTGAAGCCCGCCCAGCTCTGGGCCCCAAGTGGATGGGGAGAATAACTGCTTAAGGTTTAGGAATCAAGGAGCCAGGGGGACGTTCTGGTTCCCCAAATGTATGCTCTGTTCACCCCTAAAAATACACTTCTGTTTCTTCCTGGCCAGCAGGTGCACCAAAGGCCCACGGGATCTCTGTGATGGGGGGAGAAGTCGGTATTTCTTTCTCCCTCTGTGTTCTTCTCTCCCACAACACCCTCTCCATCCCACCCTCATTATTTCTGATGCTTTTCTACTTAAGTGGAACAAGGCTCACGTTCAATGTGAAAGAACTGTGCGATTTTATTTTGGACTGGGAACCGGCCGGGAGCGCAGTGGACCCCTGGAACCCTGTGGAGGGGTCGCCAAGCTGCGCAAGTTAGCTCGAGCTCTCCCCTCCTGGGGGCACTGTCACCCAGCTCTGAGCCGCCGGCGAGTGGGGAGCGGTGCACGGCAGCACCCCGGCGCCGCCCATCTCCGTGCAGATGCCCTGCCTCCCCCGCACCCCCCCCCCACCCTACGCGCGCCCCCCGCCCGGTGCTGCCCGAGAGCGCCCCCCCTACCCCGCCTCCGCATCCCCTCCGGCGCCAGCTTCCAGAAAGCTCCCGGTGAATTCCACAGCATTCTTTGGGCGTGAGTCATGCAGGTTTGCAGCCAGCCCCAAAGGGGGTGTAGACGAGACAGAGCGCTATAAATACGCGCGCCTCACGGTGCTCACCACGCGGTGTCGCCAGGAGCTGCGCACGGTCGCCGGGCGCCGCTGACCGGTGAGATGTCCCCACCTCTCCTACCCGGCGCAGAGCCCCACCGGGACCCAGGGCGGGCAGGGGTGGCAACCAGGAGAGGACAGGAAGATCGCTGGTACTCCCTGAGCTGTCTGAGCTGCGCTTTGGATGGAGTCGGGGAACCAGGGAAGGGAGGTGGCCCGAGCCCCATCACCAGGCCGCCGAGCTGGAAGCAGAATTGCTGGGCGGTGGCGCTCAGGCCGGGACTCCGGAGCTCCCGTACTCGCTAGCTCCAGCCACAATTCTGTGGGGTAACTAGGACAGGTGTAATGACCCTCCTTTTGCAAAGATGGGGAACCGAGACTTGGAGAACTAATGCCAGAGGCCCGGACCTTCCTGTGGCATCCTCCTTGTCCAGGTACTGAGCTCCAGTGGTGGTTGTCAGCTTGCCTGCTTGGGTCATCTTGTCTGCTCCCGAAATCCGTAGTTCTCTCCATAGGGTGTTTATAAGTGTGTTTTGATTTAAGTACATGTTGCAACCACTTAAATCCCACTCTTTCTGCTTCCTAATGCACCAGGATACATCAGAGAAAAGTCACAATCGCCATCAGATCGCAGACATCTGCTCCAACGGTCGCATTTTATAGATGATAATCTGAGGCCTGGAGAGGTTTAGGATCCTCTGCCAAGATAAACAGCATGTAGGTGTCAGAATCAGGACTAGAACTGAAACCTTGATCTTCCAGAATTTCTGGACCTAATAAAAAAAAAAAAGAAGAAGAAGCTGCTTATTATGCTTATTTTTAAAGAGAGATTGGGAATTTAAGAATAAGGACAGATAAAATGATAGGGTGCCGGCTGGAGTCTTCATTATAATAACAGTGGGAAATGACATACAATGTAAATGCCCAACCTTGTGGGATGGCAAAATAGAGGACACCAAAACCCTTTGACTTTGTCCCCCCCCACTCTCTGACTAATGACTAATGACCAGGACTGCAGGACACCTCTGCAGCCTCAGAGGTGTGCATTTAAAGACTATTTGAAGATAGTGGGTGTAAGGGATCTGATTGCACACAAATGCATAGAAAATAGAAGGAGATCTACCACAGTGTTGCGTCTGGATGGTATGAATTACAGGTGCCTCGTTTTTCTTTTCGGTTTGGTTTCTACATTTGGGGAGGCAGTAGGATAGGAGCTTGGGCCTTGGGCTTTAAAAAACCGTGGAGCAGCCCAGCTGCGTGACTGCTTGGCTTAGGTCTCTGCGTGCTTCCCGTGGCTCCATCTGCACGGGTGAAGCGTCCTTGGGGGAAAGAGGCTGCCTGGCGGAGGTGGGGAGTGGAGGACCTTGGCAGGGCTTGTCCCAGTCAGAGCAGTTGGCAGCCGGGTGCCCAGGCCCGAGCTGAGAGGAGAGGAGAATCGGCGCATACGGAGGGCAGTTCCAGTGCTGTCCTTGGAAGAGCAGTGTCAATGTCACGTTCTGAGTTGGAGTCCGCATTGTTATAAGACCCCCCGCCCCCGGTGATTCCTAGGTGCTCTAAAGGAGCAAAGCCCCACAGGGAGGGACCACAGGTTCCTGGGTCCCTCTGAAACATGCCACCTCCTTCCACTTCCCCGAAAGATAGTGCCAATGCCCACAGCTGGTCCTAGGTCAGATTTCGAATAGTCAGAATTTACTATGACTATCTAAGACCCCTGTGTTTGCAGAAGGCATTCAGGTCTCGGAGGTCCACGCTGGGGCCATTTTACAGATGAAGACACTGAGGCTCAGATTTAAGTGACATGGTGTCAGGGAAGGAAACTGGACTGAAGGTTGGGAGGGCTGGGTTGTCCTCCTGGGGTTGCCAGCCTGCTGCGGGCCTGGGGAGCCCCATGCTGTCTCTGGGTTTGACCTCCCCTTGGAGGCAGAGGGATTGGGCCAGGAGACTGCTCCCCATGGCCCAAGCTCCTGGTGGGAGACTGTACTGGCTGCTGGGTTTCCAGACTCCTCAGTCAGTGCTCTTGCCTTCAGCTCTCTTTTCTTCAGGGCCCAATGCCCTGTCTCCTGGTCCAGACCTATTTCAGAGGCTCTTGTATGAATTTCTGAGAAGTATCCCGGGGCCTCTCCCCGATAGCTGGGTGTTCTTGCTGGCTTTCTCTCTCTGGCGTGGCTAAAGCTCTGTTTCTGTCTGAGGCATTTCAGGCCTTAGTGAGCAGCTAGGGCAGAGCCCGTGAGCCCTGGGCCTTCTATCAGGCCTGAAATAGCCACCCACCCTGTCTTTGGGGAAGGCAATGACCCACTCTCTTCTCCCATGCTGCTCCTTTGCTCTGCGTGGCTGGTTTGGGAAGCACAGCTTGGCCGCTTGACTAATGACTTTCTGGGCGAGGCTTCCTTTATTTATGTGCTACCAAATACGTCCCTATGGGCCTGCCGAGCTGAGGGCAGTTTTTAGTGTTCACAGTTTCGGGAAGGGGGGACCCCACCTCCCTGTTCTGTTAGGGGAAATGAGAGAATTCAGATAAACAGTGGTGCGGGGCGGGGGCGGGGAGAGGGAGGAGGCCAGAAGACGAGCTGCTGGGGAGAGGGTTTCTGTTTTATGCAACAGCTCCAGCTTCTGGGAAAGGGTCCATTGTGTAAGACTGGGCTGTCCTGGGCTCCCAGCAGTCAGCTGAGTGGTGGCAGGGGCACTTTGGCAGGGCACGCTACTGTGGGCTCAAAGGGGAGAGCCACGGGAAACGGACCTGGCGGCAGAGGGGCCCATCCATCCAGAGGAAACTTCTTCTGGGGAGGCGTGGGGTCCACCCTTTAACTCTTTGACTTTGCCCCCCCCACTCTCTGAAGACAATTGCTCCCTGTTCTACTGCATTTATACCCCAAATCTGTGCAGGGATATAGATCTCAGGTCTCATGCGAGGGATGGCAAATGACCTTTATTTTCCTCTGCCAACCCCCGAAGGGCTGGCTCTCACTGCCTCAGAGTCTTGAAAGGCCGTTTTAGGGGGTGTTGAGGCTTGGTGGAAAAAAAGGGGATTTTTCTTTTGTGATGGATTGGGAACGCCTGCTGTGGGCCCGATTTAGTGATGCACACAGCACAAGGAGGGGGGTCTACGCAGTCCCCACATCAGGGCTGGGGAAGGAGAGGGGCCAATGAGTCAGCCCAGAGAGGTGTTCTGAGGGTTTATTTGACATGAGCAGGTATCAGATAGACATCCTTCCTGGATGCAGAAAGCACATGCTCAGGCTTAGTCAGCGATTCTGGGGCGGCCGGGGGGGGGGGGGGCTGGGGGGGAGGGCTGGACCTGAGCCCAGAGCTCTGACTCCAGAGTTCTCGTTTCTTCTGTATTAGGCATCTTCTCCTACTGTTCCTCCCTGTAGCCACTTTCTTTTGAAGGGGTCCAGGGGCAAGACTGAGCTTTTCTCCCAGTTTCCCTGGGGGATAAAAACACAGTAATGGCAGCCGAGGGGCCAGCTGAGGGCAGGGCCTCCGTGGGGCTCTGGAGAAGCTGCTGTAGGCTGCAGGCCGGGCCGGAAACCAGCAGCCTGGCTAGCTGTTACCATGACAGTCTCCTGTTCTCTACAAACAGAGGCCTGCTGGGATTCCAGAATTGGAGAGGGAGGCGCCATGAAGACTGTCCTGCTGCTGGTGGGGCTGCTGCTGACCTGGGAGAATGGACGGGTTCTGGGAGACCAGATGGTCTCAGACACAGAGCTCCAGGGTAAGTGGAGCAGGTGTTCCCTGTCCTAGCACACTTCCTCTCTGCCGGGCCTGAAGCGGTAGAGACCGTTTGGTCCTGTGCATCCCATCTGCTTTGCTCAGGCTGGCCCCTCTCAGAGCCTCCTCCCCCGCCCAGCTACCTGGTCTATGTCCTTGGCCGTTAGGTGGGCTTCTGGGCATTTTTCAGGTGTATCCCCAGCACTTTCTGGCCGCTGCATCCCTTTTCACCGGTCTGCTTGTTCCGGGGCCCACGCCTCCTCCGGGAAGCCTGCCTCATTCGAGACTTTGTGAGTTTCCATTTTTGAGTCTCCATAGCACCTACTATATGTACCCTACACCTTTCCACCTAGAAACCCAATGCTCCATATCCAGGTAAGAGGAAATGTCCTGCAGAGCCTAGCTTTGAGGTCCCCTCCTCTGCCAGGCCTTTCCTGAAGCCCCCCCACCCCCCGCCCTCCTCCCCATGCTTGTCCTAAAAGCTGACTGGTTCTCTGGGGTCGTAGTTAAAAACTCAAACTTGGGAGATCAGACTTGGGTATGTGTCTGGCTCTGTGACTCCCTAGCTGTATTAACCCGGGGCAAGGATCTGATCTCACTCTGCTGCTTTTTCGTCGTCGTCGGTGCAGGGGGGGATGACCTCAGTGCAGAGAGCATTGCATAAAAGGGCATGTGATCTGGCCGGCTCAGTGCTTGGCCCAGGAGAACCACCAGAAAAGCCTTAGCTGTTACTTCTTCAGTACCTCGGTGACACTGTCTCATTGCATTTGCCACACGGCATTGTGTCTTGATCATGGTCTCCTGTGGAACGGTGCCATTAATTCATCTTTGTGTCCCCTATCACGTGGAACCATGGAATAAGGAAGTTCAGATGTTTGGTAAAACGGACTCCCAGAAACACTTGTGTCCAAAATAAGATTTTACATTTTGATGTTTGAACAGTTATGCTTCCAGAATATTTTTTTAAAAATTTTTCTTTTAAGTCCCATATAGTGTATTATTAGCTTCAGGGGTAGAGATCAGTGGTTCATCAGTTGCATATAAGACCCAGTGCTCAGTCCATCACCTGCCCTCCTGAATGCCCGTCACCCAGTTACCCCATCCCCCCACCCTTCTCCCCTCCAGCAAACCTCAGTTTCTTTGCTATGATTAAGAGTCTCTCATGCTTTGTCTCCCTCTCTGATTTCATCTTGTTTTATTTTTCCTTCCCTTCCCCTGTGCTCCTCTGTTCTGTTTCTCAGGATATTTTTTTCCGTGGAAGTGTTCTCGTGCAGCTGGGCAGGCTCGTTCTCCAGAGCCGCAGGGGCATCATGCTGCTCGCTGTCCCTCCCCTGGGGTGTGCCTGGGCCAGTGCTTTGTGCTCCCTGAGCAACTAGCGTAATCGCTATTTGGGCCCTGGGTCCACAATAAGCCCCATGACGGGCCCCTGGGTCAGGGCAAAGCTGGGGCCGGAAGGCTGCCTGCCGGGGTGGGTGCTCCCAGCCTTGACAGCCCCTAGACCGAACTGGCCTTCCAGACCATCCCAGCTGGTTCTAGGGTGATATCCCCAGCACCATCTCTGCCTCTCTCTTCACTCTCCCTCCCTGCCCTTCTCTTGCAGAAATGTCCACCGAGGGGAGTAAGTACATTAATAAGGAAATTAAAAATGCTCTCAAGGGGGTGAAACAGATAAAGACCCTAATAGAACAAACAAACGAGGAGCGCAAATCACTGCTCAGCAACTTGGAAGAAGCCAAGAAGAAGAAAGAGGTAAGGAGGAGCCAGCTGACTGCACCCGCCCCCCGCCCCCACCTGAGTTCCCCTGCTGGAGGGGAGTGGTCATCACCCTTCTGGTGCCCTGCTGGGTTGTCATGGTGACGCTCAGCCCTTTCAGGCTAGTGTCTGCTGATGCTGGGGCTGTAGTTAAGAAAAGAGGGAAGGTTTCTTTGCTTTTGAAAGCTTCAAGGGGTTGGATCTTGGATCTGGTTTCTTACCAGCCTGGCCCAGGGCCTGATGATGACCGATTATTCACTTCAATAGATTTTTCTAAACCCTGACTATGCAAGCTCCAAGGTAGACTCTGGTTTGGGTCTGTCCTGGGTCAGGAGGGGGATGGTACCCTACCTTCAGGAAGCTTACCGAGTAGGGCAATAACTTTGGGGTTAAGGCAGGTACACACTGCCGTACCCCCATGGCTTTCTAGAGTTCTGAGTACTTCATAAAGAGACATTTAAGTCGGATAGTGAAAATAGTGGGTCTAGCCTGTGCTTAATGATTCAACAAAACTAAAACACCATAATGGAATAAACGACTTATTTTAAAAAAGTCAGTAGTCTCCTTAAGGGTATCCTAAAAACCTACTCCCATTGCCTCCCTACCCCTAATGAAGGAGATGCTAAGACAGGTCACCTGCCACCTTCATGACCCATAATGCATAGTAAAGTGTTTTAAAGGCTCTGAGAAGTTCTGTAGTAAAGAAGTTCGTAGAACTTCATTTAACCCTGTGTTTTCCAAACCAAATTGATCAGGAAATCCTTTTTTCTCCCCATGATAGCTTTTTTTTAATAAAGATTTTATTTATTTATTTGAGATGGAGTGAGAGGGAGTGCACATGACTGGGGGTAGGGAGGGGGGCAGAGGGAGATGGATAAGCAGGCTCCCCGCTGAGCAGGGAGCCTGCCATGGAGCTTGATCCCAGGACCCTGAGATCATGACCCGAGCCAAAGGCAGACGCTTAACCTACTGAGCCACCCAGGCACTCCTCTCCCCATCATAGCTTTTAGCACAATTCCCTAGAAGCCACTTAGGGAAATGCTGGCCGATTCAGCAGTTTCTTTTGACACTTAATGCCCTTCCTTGGTATCAGTGTTTTTCTTCACCATTCTTTGTTTTTGGTTTTTTTTTTTACTTTTTATGTTATGTTAATCACCATACATTACATTATTAGTTTTTGATGTAGTGTTCCATGATTCATTGTTTTCGTATAACACCCAGTGCTCCATTCATTACGTGCCCTCTTTAATACCCATCCCCAGGCTAACCCATGCCCCCACCCCCCTCCCCTCTAGAACCCTCAGTTTGTTTCTCAGAGTCCATAGTCTCTCATGGTTCACCTCCCCCTCCAATTTCCCCCCCTTCATTTTTCCCTTCCTACTATCTTCTTCTTTTTTTTAACATATAATGTATTATTTGT
>NC_138370.1:41040546-41066990 GCF_054177405.1 Leptonychotes weddellii | reverse complement strand
GATGCGGGACTCGATCCCGGGACTCCAGGATCATGACCTGAGCCGAAGGCAGTCGCTTAACCGACTGAGCCACCCAGGCGCCCCATTTTTGAGATTTTAATACAAATACACTATAATCATTTACGGTAATCCTTTACAGTAAATGCAGTGTGCAAAGATCTGTTTTCCCCTGACTTGCTAGGGTTTGATGTACCATCCTTGAGATATTTTTTGAAAAAAATCAGGGAAAGAAAATCAGTAGTTTTTAAAGAGATAGTGGGTAGTTGCCAGCTCTTACTGATCAGACAACCTGCAGTGGGCATTCCAGGACCCAAAGCAGTCCCCTGTGTCTTCTCTGCCCCCCTGGTGAGCTGGGTGACCAGCCATGATGGGCAGATGGACCAAGGATCCTGGCCAGCTCTCTATGTCATGGACTGTTGGCACTAGATTTCTAGCTCTGCAGATATGCTCAAAAGACAGGCTTGGAGAATTTTCCAGAGCCACAGACTCAGAGGAGGAAGAACCTAGGTTTAAGAGTTAAAGCTCTGGATTCAATCCTGGCCCCATAAATCATTCTGTGTCTTTAAGCAAGTGATTTACTTTTGTGGACCTCAATTTCATCCCTGGTAATACTTAAGGTAGAAGAGATGTGATTATTGGAGAGAGTGGATATCCACAGCACCTGAGTAGTGTGTGGTACCTAGTTTCTCTCCGGAAATGATCCCTCGGGGGACTAGCACAGCGAGAGTAGCTCCAGGTCTGAGCACATAGACTGAGATCAGTGTTTCTCAAAGTGTGGTCAACGTCCTTTCACCAGTCTCCAAGGAGGTAAGGGCCTTGCACCCAAAGGTGAATCAGTGATGTCACTAAGAGGACACTGGTTAGTCCAGTTGCCAGTGTTTTCCAGAGCAAGACTTTGTCGATGAAGGAAGCTGCGTGTTGATTTACATTCTGGGGCGAGCTCTGTATTTTGTTACAGACTGACGACACACGGCATGTGGCTGGGCATTTAGAGTATCTCCGCTTTGGGTCCTGGCTCCATGAACTGATTTCCATTCATGTTTTTATCCTTTTTTAGCCTTCCCTTCACATTTCTGCCTTGTTTTTTCCCCATCTCCGGGCAGACTGTTCTTCCAACAACCCCGCTCAGGTCCAGCTGCGACAGGAACTTAATAATTCCCTCCAGATTGCTGAGAAGTTCACCAGGCTGTACGAGGAGCTGCTGCAGTCCTATCAGGAGAAGATGTTCAACACGTCCTCCCTGCTGAAGCAGCTGAATGAGCAGTTTAGTTGGGTGTCCCAGCTGGCTAATCTCACTCAAAGTGAAGACCCATTCTATCTCCAGGTCACAACGGTGAGTCACGTCCTGGCCACACACTGAAGCTCGGTGGGGCGGGTATGGTCTGGCGGCGATATGACCCTCCCCTGAAAGCAAAATGGGAGGAAGATATTAAAGGGGGCACTTAAGCTTTGGATCGAGCATTTGCCATATGGCAGGAAACATAAAAACTTTGAAGTACATTGATGCATGGAAGCCTCATCTCCCGGTGAGGTGTAGAATGCCATGACCCCATTTTTTTTTTTTTTAGAAAGGGGCAAAGGGAGAGGGAGAAAAAGAATCTTAAGCAAGCCCCATGCCCCAGCGTGGAGCCCAAGGTGGGGCTCGATCTCACGACCCCGAGATCATGACCTGAGCTGAAATCAAGAGTCAGATGCCAACAGGCACCCAGGTGCCCCCATTGTGACCCCATTCATGGTTGAAGAAAGTGAGAGATTCAACAGCTTGCCCTAGGTTTAAGAACTGACAGGTGGCTTACCTAGGCATTAGAACCTGTCTGCCTGGCTGAAAAGCCTGTGCTTTTCCCACGAGGGTGCCTCGCTGCCCTGTGACACGTAGCTTGGCTCATGAATTGGTGTGTTACCCTCTACCAGTAATAGAAAGCCTCTCTCTAGTGCTGGGAAGCTTTTTTTTGTTTTTCTTGCCCCGATTCCTTTTCTGCCACTGGCCCAACCAGGGGCTGCCCAAAGAAAACATGGTGGCTTAAAAACCAGTTTTCCTCTGGGAGTGCTCCCCATGGGCTGGTCATTTGCAGATAGGATTGACTCCTACAAACAAGCATCTCTGAATTAGGGCCCTCCTGCTCATGGAATGTTACGGATGTCAAACTGAGTAAAAAGCAAAGCGGTCACCTGACCACATCTGAGCCTGGCTTTTGTTGCAAAAGGAGTCCATTTTGACCAATATTTCAGTCCTTCTCTTACCCTTTCTCCTCCTAGGTGGGGTCCCAGACTTCTGACTCCAGCGTTCCCACTGGGGTCACTAAGGTGGTTGTGAAGCTCTTCGATTCCGACCCCATCACTGTGATGATCCCAGAAGACGTCTCCAGGAACAATCCTAAATTTATGGAGACTGTGGCAGAGAAAGCCCTTCAGGAATACCGCCATAAGAACCGGTGAGTACGCAGGCCTCAGCTGTGCTCCGTCCCTGCCCAGCAGGGCCCTGGGACCCAGAAAAAAGGCCGCGCAGATCCAGCCTGGGAACGATTGCTCCTATAGCCAGAGCCCAGGCACGAAGCCAGAAAAATCTCTGGAAATTCTAATTTTCCTTTGGAGGATGTTCTTTCTTTGTTGAGAAGCATTTATCCGTGAGTGTCCAGCCCTCACCTTCCATTCTCCTCCATTTTGTTTTCAGGGAGGAATGAGATGTGACCACTGCCTCTCCAAATAGGGGGCTGCCTGAGTTCCGTTGCCCCCGAGATGAGTGATAGGCCCCTAGAGAGAGCTCCGCATGTCACTGAGTGGACCGGGCCTTGCCTCGAGGCCCTTCTGTCCCCTCACCCAGCCTTTCCTCCCTCCGGACTCCGCACCGTAACGCCGCGTTCGCTGATCATGGGAAGAACTCCTGTGTGCCACTAACTCAATAAAACCGCCAGTAATCTGAACGCTCTGGGTGTCCTGCTTTTATACTGGGTTTTTCCATCTCCCACGAGCCTTCATTTTGGTATGGAAAAAAAAAAAGTAGAAAAGAAAAGCACTAGCTAAGATGGTATAAGGACTATCACATAATTGAGAATAAAAGGAGTGCGACAAAGTTAAACCAAGGATTTCTTGCTTTTAGGAGCAGAAATGTGTTCTTAATGGCCAAGTAAAATACATTTCTGAAAAGTGAATCTTGTCCATTCCATTATAAAACGGTTGCTGTATTCTGATTAGGGTGGGTGAGATCTCCTGAAGGAACACATTGAAAATAAGATTGAAGAGGCGATAATAGGGGCTCCTGGGTGGCTCAGATGGTTAAGCATCTGCCTTCAGCTCGGGTCATGATCTCGGGGTCCTGGGATCGAGCCCCGCATCGGGCTCCCTGCTGAGCGGGGAGCCTGCTTCTCCCTCTGCCTCTGCCCCTCCCCCTGTTTGTGCTCTCTCTCTCTCTGTCAAATAAAAAAAAAGAAGAGGGGGGCGCCTGGGTGGCTCAGTCGTTAAGCGTCTGCCTTTGGCTCAGGTCATGATTCCAGGTCCTGGGATGGAGCCCCGCATCCGGCTCCCTGCTCAGCGGGAAGCCTGCTTCTCCCTCTCCCACTCCCCCTGCTTGTGTTCCCTCTCTCGCTGTGTCTCTCTCTCTGTCAAATAAATAAATAACATCTTTAAAAAAAAAAAGAGGAAGAGATAATAAGGCATTCTGGGTATTTTAATACCCAGTTGGTATTTTCTTAATGGAATCTATTGTCCCCCAAAGACAAAATGAGGCAATTTCCTTTTTACTTGTAAGGGTTTGGAATTCCTGTGACACCTTCCTGACTGTGGCATTGTTTGTCTGCTGTCAGTCCATAAAACCTTCCTATCTTGCCCTTGACCACAATTTCTCGTCTACTTGGATTTTTCCTGGTGGCATATTTACCACTTAGTCCGATATAGCCGGGCTGCAGTACCCCGTGCTGCCAGAAGATGGCCCTGCCTCATCGTGGTTCTTCCCCCAACATTGAGTTAGGAAGCCTTACCATCTCTGAGTGTTTTCTTTTTTTTTTTTTTTAAGATTTTATTTATTTGACAGCAAGAGACACAGCGAGAGAGGGAACACAAGCAGGCGGAGTGGGAGAGGGAGAAGCAGGCTTCCCACTGAGCAGGGAGCCCGATGCGGGGCTCGATCCCAGGACCCTGGGATCATGACCTGAGCTGAAGGCAGATGCTTAACGACTGAGCCACCCAGGCGCCCCTTCTGAGTGTTTTCTAACTATAGAATTCTTTTCATCAAATATACCTCACATGAAGAAAACACATCTGGCTGCATTCCAGGTTTGTAGCAAAGTCCACATATTAATTAAACGCTTAGAATGTTCTTAGGTCACTGTTCCTCATCTTTAAGTTCTAAGTACCTCTGCCGCACAAGTAACACTCCAAGGCTGAGCTCATCAGAGAAGCTGCTATTTTCATATTGCTCTCAAGGAAATTCAGAATCAAGTTAGTATGAGTCACTTAATGACATATATTAAGTAGGGGCATGGGTTCAGAAGGCGTTTGCTAAAATGACCATCTTTGTAAGTCATACATCACATTAATGTCACATCCTATTTCAAAATTTACTTTTTATTTTCTGATTATGTCACTAGCTTCTGGCAGCCACTATATCCAAATGTTGCTTCTTTTTATGCAATCTACTTCACACTGTCCTAGGCTAGCACCTTAAAAGACAGACTAAAGCTGACTCCAAAGTTTGCTGGGAGCCCATGTGTCTATCCTCTTTTCCCTTTTGCTCAGTGGCCTTGTTGAGGGTGCTTGGATGTCTCTCCATCCCTGACAGGAGTCCTAGCCTGAGGCACTCCAGACCAAGGCAGGGCACAAGATCACCAAGGTGCAGGGCTCAGATGTGCGTGGGGAATTCTGGCAGGGAGACGATGGCTAATGAGCCCTTGGTTTCTGGCCTCTAGGAAGCTTGTGGCAAAGGGGGAGTGGGGCTTGATGTTCTCAGAAGAGAGGGCTTGGCACCTGACTAGCAAGGGGGGAGTGCCACCAACCCTGCGGTTAGACCCTATGGTGACCCTCAGTGTCCTTCTGCCAGAAAATTGTAATAAAAAATAATCTCTGCTGGGCGCCTGGGTGGCTCAGTTGGTTAAGCAACTGCCTTCGGCTCAGGTCATGATCCTGGAGTCCCGAGATCGAGTTCCGCATCGGGCTCACTGCTCAGCGAGAAGCCTGCTTCTCCCTCTGACCCTCCCCCCTCTCATGTACTCTCTCTCATTCTCGCTCTCTCAAATAAATAAATAAATCTTTAAAAAAAAAAAAAATCTCTGCTCACTGCATGGTGAAATGACACCAGAATTATGCAGTGTATGGCTTGTGCAACTGTACTAGTACCCTTAGGCCAGCCAAAGCACTTCTACCACTTGAGCCAATTGTTTCATGTCATCTCATTAGGTCCCACAGTTACTCTCCAGGCTGGGGTTATTTCCCCCACATTACAAAGGCTTCCAGGAGTAGCCTTCATTAGAAAAGCAGAAGGCCTAGATGAGAGAACATTGACCGTTGTTCCTCATGGCCCCCAGAGGCTACTGAAGGGGACCTCAGGTTGCCCACCCTTCACCGTGAAGAAGTGGTGGGGAATAGGGGAGGGGAGGGAGCCAGGAAGCTGCCCATGTGTGCAGAGCAGAGCTCACCACTAAGTGGTGGGGTTGGGGGTGATTGAAAGGCCATTTGGCTCAGGCTTCACTTTCCCAAAGGGCCTCCAGATGGGCTTCAACATCATCCCCACTGGGGTTACACTTTGGTCATGAAGTTCTAGTGACAGGATCAAAGGAAAATGCTCATCATTTAACAGTACCATTGTCTCATCCAGAGCGGGCTGGAGGCTTCGATGCTGGCAGGGGCTTAAGGAGGACACAGGGGCTGCTCTCCAAGGGTGCCCAAGTGAAGTTCAAAGCCAGCCCAGGGAGACCATCATCTGGCAGTAGCAGTCTCAGTGATCAGAGCAAGATACCACCCTGCCTCAGATAACCTCAGGCAGCTTGAGCATAGAGAGTGGCGGGGCGGAGGGTCCAGAGCCAGACCGTGCCCCTTCCCACTCTGCTCTGGACTGTCAGAACCTGGGATGCAGGGGTGTGTGGGAGGGGAGTGTGTAAGAGGGTAGAGTGTGCCCCTCACCTCCTTCACCCCACCTCTGATGGGGGAGGGGAAGAGTTTTGATTACGATGTTAGTTGACATTCTAAAGTAAATAAAACCGGCTGTTTTCCCAACTGTGATGTTTCCAGGAAGTAGAACAGTGTGATTGAGATGTGATTTAGTGATGGGAACAGTCCTTAGAATGAATACGATTATTTCATGTTTGTGCCCCTAAATGAGTTGAAACTCCACAATGGACAGATTCCAGGAGCTCTTAGCCACGATCAAGCACGAGGCTCAGACTGGAGCCCAGACCTGGAGTGTGCCGGGGAGAGGGCATTAGCAGTGAAGGTACAGAGAGAATGAGGACCATTTATTCACAATCGTGCGGCTGGAAAGTGGCAGAGTTGGGACCGAACTCGGGTCTAATTCCGGGGCTCGTGGGGACCTCACCACCACCCTTTAGCGGCTCGGGCCTCCCACCTTAATCTCCTATCCAGACCCAGCATTGCCTGTCATTTGCTAGCTGTAAGAGAGCAGCTCGGCAAACCCAGGAAATATTAAATAGTTCTAAAGACAGCGTGGGAAGGACTTGGGTCGGCAGATCTGATTGATAGAACCGATGGTAACCGATGATTGGCAAATCAGTTAGTGCACAATCTGTAAAAGCCGGACCTCAGGGAACAAATGGACAAGGTGAATAATGGACTCTCCATATGCCTCTGGGATATTCTCAACCCCTTGGTCATAATCCTCCTCGTTTATGACATGGCTCAGAGCAGGGTGGGCAACAGCAGCTGGGCCGGTTCCCTGATGGTCAACAGTTGCCTTCAGCCCATCTGGGTCACTCCAGGGTCAGGGAGGCACTTACTCAGGCTAGGAAGGGGACGGAGAGGATAATCCCATTACCGGACTGCCCTCATTTGTTGCCTCCAGCAACCCAGGAAGCAAAGACGCTGACCTTGAACTAGTACCAGACATGCGCCCACAACCTCCTCTTGATCTCAGTCCCTCTCTGGTACCCAATTCAGTAAAAACTAATACCTGACTCAGTCTGACCTCAAAGAAGGCACGTGTCACAGGGGTGGGGTGACGGGTGGACCACCTACTTCATTCAGCCTTATATCCACAAGAAGACTTTGGACCTCTTTGCGTATGACTTCACGTATATAAAATCAGAGATGAGCTAACAGCGTCAAAGGACGGTATTCATTTGCCAAACTCAAGCCTGCATCCAATCGCCAGCCCACCTGCATGGAGTGCACAAGCTGTTGGCCTTTAAAATAATAGCCTGCAATGATCTTGAACCCAGGACAGTGTTAGCCAGCTCTGCGTGTGTAAAGACATTCATTTGTGGATGTCAAAAGTGAAAAAAAAAACCAAAAACACATTTTGATAATTTTCTGGAAATGTCTAGATGTCACTTGATCTTCTGAAAGGACCTGCCACATGGGGGAGAAAACCAGGGTCAAAACCAAGATAAGGCAGTCTTTACAGCTTTGCTCAGACCCTGCCTTATTGCATTGCTTCCCTTTTAGTCCGGGGGGGGGGGTCCCTCAAGGACCCTTGGGATTAGGGTGCTTGTAGCTATTTTTCCAGCTTCCACTCTCCCTTCCTTGGATAGCTCTTGCCTTTGGCCGCATTTTAGTAACTGGAGACCTACAAGTGAGATCTTCCTTGTAGGGTGCCCAGATACCTCTTCTAAATTTGAAACGTAGGGTTGCATAGAGAACCCTTCCCTCTCAGCAACCCCCCAGTGGCTCCCTTCCCTCAGGGTCTGCTCCCTTCCCTGTGGTGTTCCTGGCCCCTTTAAAGTTGGGGACTAGCCCGCCACCCCTGTGTAGGCCAGGCACAGGCTGCTTTGTTTCCACCTGGGTACCTTGGCTGGTTCCGGACAGCTGCCACCAGGGGGCGCCATGAGTCCCTGTTCTGGGGCTGACTGTGCGTGCCGACCCTGAGAGAAGGACCAGTTCTGCTGCAGCTCTATCGGCCAGGCGGCCAGGCGGGTGGGCTTCGCTGTCCCCTCCCTCAAGTCAGCCCTACCTATGCACCCCCTTGTCTATCTTCTTGCCCCTGTCCATGCAGGTGGCCAGGTTGACTCAGCCAATTTGGCGTTATCCCCGTGCAGAGACTCCTGCAAGTGAAGTGAGGGGGCATCTGTCTTGGGCCTTTAAATGTCTCACATCTTTGCATTTGGGGAGACTTTCTGGGCGGAGGTGCATCCCTTCTGAGACCCCCAGAGCTCACGCGGACCCCTCCCATTCTCAGCTGTGCCCCTGTGGGGCGAGGGGCCAGGTGGCCACCCCGAGGGGAGAAGCCGCCCACAGTTCAATTACTCCACTTGGTAAGATTTGCACCTTTTCTTTTGGCTGGTGAGCTCGCACCCCAGATTTAACCTCGAGAGCCCTCATGGCCCAACGGTGGCCCTGATGTTGTGTCATAATGTAGCTTCCCAGGGGCCCAAGGGAGACGCCATTCCTCAACCTTCCATCTGTCTCTTGAGATGGTGTGGGCAATCACCGTCCACTGTTAGAAGCCCAGCGTCAGAGCACAGGTTTGGGGCCTCAGCACCTGTGATTTTCCAAATCTCTTGAGATGAGAGTGTTTGCCACAGAAGGCAGAGCTGGCTTCTGCGACCTGAGGCTTCCACTGGGAGAGAAGAGAGGCCAGCCAGTGGGAATCTGAGACATAAGTGGCAAGGAGGAAATCGGGAAGGAGAGAAAAAGTGGATCTGTATCAGCGATGCCCTCAGGAGCCCAATTTATGGCTTGCGGGACACAACATTCAATATCGAAAGGATTCTGCAATGATAATTTTTTGGGAAGGATGACCTTCAGGCATCCGAAGATCCCAAATCAAAGGAAGAGTAAATTATATTCATCAAAAGCCTGAGCCAGAAAAGACATCTGAGTTCTCGGATAATTAGAAAGTCTATTTCCACAACATTCTTTTGCCCTAGCATTCCAGGACTTGAAGTTTTACTGCATCTCAAGGTTTCAGACTTAAGACATTGCGCTGTGTGTCCCTCAGTATGTGTACTTCTCCCGCTGCAGAACAAACGTGCCACTCTTTCCTAGAGCGGAAATGTCATTTAAAGATTTGGAAAGTAAAATATTACTCAAAACTTTAAAACACAGTTACATAATGAAATAGAATGCAACATCTGTAGATTTTAGAAATGAAATTCAAAAAAATAAAATTCAAAAAAAAATAGAAATGAAATTCAAACTCTCAAAAATGTAGGGCTGCAAGACAGACCTCAGTTGAAAGGTTTGAAGACACTGCTTTTCCTAACTTGCTGTGTGATGTTGGACAAATTCCTTCACCTCTCTGAGCCTAGGTTTCCTCCTCTGTAGAACCTGAGAGTGATTGGATTTCCAAAGCCTCAGAGTTTTGCCTGCTATGCTTTTCTTTTTATTAACTTTACTCATTCCTTATGTATCAGTCAGCGTCCTCTGGAGAAACAGAACCAGTGCACAGTTCATACCCATTCAAGAAGTCGGCTATTATTTTCCCAGGCCTGAAATCCGTGGGGCAGCCCCACAGTCTGGAAACTCAGAAACTCTTGAGGCAGAATTCATTCTTCTTCCAGAAACCTCAATTTTTGCTTTTAAGTCTTTCAACTGACTGCACAAGGCCCACCCACATTTTTTAGGGTAATTTCCTTTACGTCAAGTCACTTGATTGTAGGTATTAACCACATGTACAAAACATCTTCAGATCAATACCTAGATTAAATAACTCACGGGGCGCCTGGGTGGCTCAGTTGGTTAAGCGACTGCCTTCGGCTCAGGTCATGATCCTGGAGTCCCGGGATCGAGTCCCGCATCGGGCTCCCTGCTCGGCGGGGGGTCTGCCTCTCCCTCTGCCCTCTTCCCTCTCGTGCTCTGTCTCTCATTCTCTCTCTCTCAAATAAATAAATAAAATCTTTAAAAAAAAATTGCTAAAAAAAATAAATAACTCAGTATTGGAGTCTAGTTGACAACATAAAACGAGCTGTCACGCCTGTCATACACACTTGGGGGGGCCAGGGAGGGCACGACCTGTGTGGTGCTCAGAAGGACCCTAAGCTTAATTCAACCATCACCACCGTCCATCTCCAGAACTTTCTCATTGTCCACGACTGAAACTGTCCCCAGTAACTCCCCACTCCCTCACCACCAGCCCCCTGCAACCCCCATTCCCACTTTCCAGCTCTATGAATCTATGCTAAGTGGGATCACACAGTGTCTTTTTGTGCCTGGTTTATTTCATTTAGCATGATGCCCATGAGGTTCATCCATCTTGTCACCTGTCAACATTTCCTTCCTTTTCAAGTTTGACCACTACTCTGCTGTGTGTATACTACCCATTCTACTTATCCATTCATCTGTGCACAGTTGGCTCGCTTCTTCCTTTTGACAGTTGTGAATGCTGCTGAACATGCTGTACAAATCTGTCTTCAAGTCCCTACTTTCAGTTTTTCTGGGCATATACCCAGGAGTGCAACTGCTGGATCATGTGGTAACTCTGGTTTAATTTTCTGAGCACCCGCCATACTGTTTTCCAGAATGGCTGCGCCAGGTTATGCTCCCACCAGTGAAGCCCAACAGTTCTTCCCACGCCCTTCACACTTGTTTTTTTTAAATAATGATCCTAATGGGTATAAAGTGATATCTCATTGTTTTTGTTTACACTTCCTTAATGATTAGTGGAGCATCTTTTCTTGTGCTCATGGGCCATTTGGAAATCTTCGGTGACGTGTTTATTCAAGTCCTTTGGCCACTTAAACATTTTGGTTGTTGAATTTTGAGATTAGAGTATCAATTTCTTGAGGCCAGGAACTGTTTTACTGTCCTGTCAATTCCCCAAAGCACTTGACACCCTAGTAGATATTCAGTGAATATTCACAAAAGAATGGCCCCAGAGGCTGATAGGTCAGAGGCCAATTGGAACTAAATTTGTAAAAGGATATGAAGAACATTTTCCAGGCAGGCCCAAGACCATTACCTCTGGAGGGAAGCCAGGAAACGAGTGAGGCTCCTGTTCCCAAAGAATAACGTGGAGATGAAGAGGTGGGGGGCAGAGAGTGAATAATTCTTGGTCTTTATTTAAAGAAGGCGAGGAGTAGGCCCACTCCCCACACATCCCCTGAAATAGACGTTTGAAGGTCAGGTGATGGAAGTCAGGTGGACAGACAGAAACTGGAAGAGGGCAGCCCCAGAGCACTTGAGAAACCCTCAAAGGTGTAGGAGGAAGTACACACGACAACTGTGCCCAAACACATGTTATTAGGGGCCCGGGAGTCACAGACCCCTAGCTGGAAGGCGGAACCCGTGAATGACCGAATCCCCAACCTCTTAAGCGTAACATTTTGGGGTTTCTCTATTTTCTGGGAAAACAGAATGTGGTGACTGTAGGTTCAGGAAAAGGGACTGCCGCATATAAATGAAGTCCATGGAGACTTGGGTGCTCTTTGCGAGGGGTTGTTGTGAAGATATAGAAATTAGGAAAACAAGGAGCCCTGCGCAGATCCAGGCTCATGGCTGGGGTTGGTCGGCAGCAGAGGGCCCGCAGAGAGAGGTCTGCTCCCCTCCAGGCCCGTGGGACGTTGAGCCTTCAGCCTCACTGGAGGTGGGCCTGAGGGATGAGATGGGGTGGGCTCATTTCTGCTTCAGTAGAACACCTTCTCCAGATACGCATTCAGGAACATCCCGGTGGGGTCCAGCTTCTCTCGGATGGCACAGAACTTCGAAAAGGCTGGGTACATTTTCTCAAAGTCCTTCCGGGTGCAGTTGTGGGCCTGTGGAAGCAACCAGACACAATTGGCCTTATTCCCTGGGGCTGGCATCTCAGTGCGGCTGCAACCGGGCAACCCTGAGTCTGTACACCTGCATACACGACACTCCTATCCCCGGACACACGCAGGCAGGCATGCAAAATGCACCCCTACCTACCCGTGCACGCGTGTGCACACACATACCCAGGCACAGGCATGCACGCGTGGGCGCACACACGTAATGTAGAGACCCAAACAGGAGAGAGGAAGTTCTGGGAAGGTAAAGAAGGAAGGTGTTACAGTGTTTACATGAAACTCTGCATTCCCTTTGGCACCCCCCAGTGTGACAGTGGAGAGGGCTCTGGTCCCAATTCTACTGCTAATTAGTAAGTCAGTCTCATCATCTCTGAGAGACTCTCAGTTCCCTATCTGTTAAAGGGGTTCACGGACTCCTGCCTTATCCTGCTCATGGGGTTTCTACGGGAATCAAATGCAATTTAGGATGAGAAATTTCTCTGAACACTCCAAGGGAGTTGTCACCAAGTACACCAAGTACTGAGCTGTTGGAACATGGATGCAGGGGGCAGCTGGGTCTGGGTAATGCGGTAGAACCCTTCCTTCCTGTGACTCGCTCAGCCCCTGGATCCCAATTTCTGAGCCTTGGGCAGGCCGAGGACCAGGGAAGAGAGGCACCCTCTGGGAACCCCCAGCTCATAGCAGCTGCCCGGCCGAGGGCCCCGTGAGCCTCTCGCTGGCAAATCCTACCTTGGCCCAGTGGGGCCTGCCCCCGACCTTCTTCATGATGGTCTCGTAGGTCAGCCAGTAGTCCAGCCGGGGCACGTCCTTGCCATAGGGCCTGGTGGGGAGCAGAAGGAGGTGAGGCCCTGTCCCTGCCCTGAGCATCCCAGCACAGTAATGTGGTACCTTCTCCCTGCCAGGCCCAGCATGTGGTTTAGAGATCAAGCCGGTGGCTCAGCCCACAGGACATGGACAGCAGTGCAACCTGAGGGTTTTTGCTCATTGCTCATCACCAGAGGGATTTCATAAAGGGTTGCTTTCTCTCACATATTTTATAGCTGGCATTGAAAATTACCATGAGTTTAAATATACATACACACGAACACATCTTTATGGTGTAACATATAAAATATGCCATCTTCTTTTCTAATGCCATGGAAATCTTCCTTCCTTCCTTCCTTTGAGAGTAAGAGAGAAAATGGGGGAAGGGCAGAGGGAGAGGGAGAGGAGAGAAAATCTCATCACCTAGTCAGTCAGTCCTCACTGCCCAACCAAGTCAGACTTACTGACAGAAAAAGTCTAAGTCAAAACTTCTCAAAATTCAAATAAACACGATGCATACCCATGGCAACTTTCTCACTTCTGATTTGCATTCACAGGTACGGAGAAGACAGACAGAGGGACAGGCAGGTAAGGTTGAGCCAGAAGTCTGTCCCTGAGTGAAAGAAGCTGCTTCCCATTCAATGCATCTTTCCAAAACTCTCTCTTCTGGCTTTTCATGACACCTTTCTGGAACAGTGCATTCTTTCATCTTCCCTTAGACATCCTCTAGGTTTGAGGTTTTTACAAGCTGGAGAAATACATCATAGTAAGATTCAAGCTGGGCAAAAGCTATTTTTTCTTTTGCGAGGTCAGAAGAGGGCTATTATCAATGACAGGTGGGAAGAGGAGGCAGAAGGAAGACACATTTTACAGGACATTTTTTAAGAGATGAACTTCTTGAACTGTGCACGTGTCCGTAAGCCTTCTCCTGGAGACTGCTATGTATAACTAACTAGGAAAAAGATAATGCCGCTGTGAGCGTTCGGTATCTGCACAGCACCTGGAGGTGGTGGTCCGGATGGGCAAATGCATCCAGGTAGACAGCTCAAATGCAGCATGATCCTCTTTTCTGCTAAACCTAAACCTGGCCTCAGAATCCTTCTCAACACAGCGTTCCAGGCTCTCAGAACCATCAACCAGTGTAAGCACACGAGATCGCACGCCTGAAAGATGGGTGAGCAGAGGGGTCCTTCCAAAGCGGAGGGGCTGCCTCCCGCACCCCAGCCCCAGCCCCACCGCTCCCAGTGAGCCGGTCACCTGTACATGATGATGTTCATGTAGCAGCTGTCCCTCTGGAAGCAGGGGCTTAGCAGGATGTCATCCCCGCGGGTGAAGCGGACCTCCACGGGGTAGTGGGCCACCATCTTGGGGTGGGCCTCCAGCATGGCCTTCAGTTCCAGCAAGGCCTCCTTGGTCTTCTCTCTGCACTCGGCCGGGGGGACAGAACCCAGACCTCAGGGAGGGGTCTCCGGGAGCCCTCACACAGGGCTCTGCCAGGCCCCCCAGCCCGCGCTGGGGACGGGGGCTCCCTGCGTGGAAGGAGGCCCACGCCGGTGGCTGCTAAGGAGAGCCTGAGAATGTGTCTCCTGAGGAGCTGCTATGGCTCCTGGTTCGGCCCTGGACCCCCACCCAGTCCCGGGCTCCCCTTGGGTGTCTGGCCACAGCTGTCCCACACCCCAGGCCTCTTCCTTTTCTGACAAAATCCGATTCTAATACTTCCACTTGTTCTAATATCCCCCCTGGGACAGTAATGCCTCAGGCCTTCAACGCAGTGACAGGGGCATCCCCTAAGCCCTGGGCACCATCACCCCCTTTTCCTGAAGAGAGATAGAGGGAGGGAACCAGTCTGAGACAAAGCTGTCATGAGTTCTGGGGCTATAGACCTAGCTTAGGTCCTCACCGGGCATCCCTCTAACGGCAGAGTACCTGCCCCTAGCATGCCAGGCGGGCTCTGTCCAGAAGCTGGGCAGGAAGGCCCACACTCCAAGCCCATATGCTGGGACCCACCCTCGGGGCTGGAGAGGGATTGACAGGAGAACAGAGGGCACTCTGCGATTGGTGTCCCCTCACAGGAAGAACGGCTAGGTACAAGGGTGCCAGAAGGGGACTCAGCCTCCAGTGTGCCCCCTACTGATAATGGGTAGGACTGGAAACCTGGCTGACAGTGTTATGTGCCGGGGCTGTGGCAAGGACCCAAGGGGGTCTCTTCGACCCCGACCCCCTGCAGCCTGGCCCGCACAGTCCCCACCTGGGGATGGCCCAGTCCTGGACGTGCTGCTTGAAACGGCACTCGTAGCTGAATATCTTGTAGCTGAGGTTGCTGCTCTCCTTCTTCCTGGTGAACAGGAGCCAGAAGAAGCAGCGATTGATCCAGCCCACGAGGCCCGGCAGGAAGGAGCTGGAGGGGCAGCACAGAGGGGCAATAAATAATCATATTATCGGGGCGCCTGGGCGGCTCAGTCGGTTAAGCGTCTGCCTTCTGCTCAGGTCATGATCCCGGGGTCCTGGGATCGAGTCCTGCATCGGGCTCCCTGCTCAGTAGGGAGCCTGCTTCTCCCTGTCCCTGCTTGTGCGCTCTGAAAAATAAAATCTTTAAAAAAAAAAGATAATCCTATTATCCAGCATTTAGTGAGTCCCAGCGGTGTGCTTACAAACCATAGGCTGAGTTCCTTACAAACCTCCTCTACGGACTCTGTCGCTTCCCCTTCTCCAGAGCTCAGAAACCTTCTTGGGGACGCAGATGTGTCCCCACGTCACCCTTCCGACCCTGCTAGAAGCCCCTTCTGGATAGCCCACAGGCATGCCCTACTCTGTCACTGACGACTACCTTGTTTTCAGTGTTTGGGTTTTTTTTTCATTCTTAATTGTGGCAAAAAATACGTTCACATTAAATTCACCATCTTAGCCATTTTTAAGTGTGATGCTGAGCAGTGTTAATTATATTCACGTTGTTGTGGAGTGAATCTCCGGAAACTTGCAAAAGCTGAAATTCTGTCCCCAGTAAACAACTCCCCATGCCCTTGTCCCCCTGCCCCTGGCAACCCCCATTCTGCTTTCTGTGTCCATGAATTTGACTGCTCTCGGGGCCTCACACAAGTGCAATCGTACAGTATTTGCCTTTTGCTACTGGCTTCTTTCCCTCAGCATCTTGTCCTCCAGGTTCATCCATGTATGTAGCCTGTGTCAAAACTTCCTTTTTTAAGGCCGAGTAACATGCCATTGTAGGTAGAGACCACATGTCGGACCCGTGGGCTGCCTCCACCTTTTGGCTAATGTGAATAATGCTGCTGTGAACATGGGTGTGCAAATCTCTCTTTAAGTCTCTGCTTTCAATTCTTTTAGATACATACCCAAAGGGGACACAGGCCCTGAGGCTGGTTGCGGGAGCCTGTCCAGGCACCCCGTTCATGAACCCAGTTCCTGCCCGCTCGGGCTCCTGCGAGCTGAACTGGCTCGAATCACATCAGTGGTAGTTCATGCCCTCCTGGAATCACTCAAGACTCCTGGTCACAAGGTTTGGTCTGGCTTCTCCCTGCCTGTGGGTGGCTTCTGCTTAGAGGTACCCTCTCCAGACACCTGTCCCTGTCCCTTGTCACTTCCCTGCCATCTCATTGCCTGTCAAAAATCCATCCCAGCTGCTCAGAGCACCTCACGGGGGGTACAGATAACAGCAGACTCAGGGCCTTTGCATCCTGCCCCTTGGATGGGGCACCAGAAGCTATTGTGAGAAGGGAGGGAAGTAAGGTCTAGGGAACACCTTTCATGCAGACTCGATATTGACTCCTCCAAACAACCCAACTGTTGCTGGAGGCTCTACTTTATACATGGGTAAGCCACAGCTCAGAGAGGCTGAGTGATTTACCCAGAGTCACACAGCAGGAATATGAAGGGGTGAGGATCAGAGTCCAGGTCCACTTGAATCCATAGCTCATGCTCCTCCCATGGTCCCAAGCTGCCAAGTTTCCTGGGACTCAGAAAGGGTACCTGGGTACATGCCGCAGGGGCGGGGTGGGAGAAGGATGTCGTCTGTTTCAAGGCAGATGCTCTCTGGTGTCTCAGAGGCCACCTGGCCGTGGTGGGGCTTCCAATGGCCCCTGGGCACAGGGTATTCTAACCAGAGGAGCTGAGCTTGGCCTCAGCCCTGGCTCGCCCTCCAGGGACCTGTTCCCAACGGACAGCCTGCCTTTTTGTCCTGGTCAGCTCTGGCCACCACCATCACTCTTACAGCGGACCATAACTGAACTCCTCAAAGACAGGCACCAAGCTTTTCAACTGGCACTTCTTTCTTTCTTTCTTTTTTAAGATTTTATTTATCCATTTGACAGAGAGAGAGTACAAGCAGGGGGAGCGGCAGGCAGAGGGAGAGGGAGAAGCAGGCTCCCCGCTGAGCGGGGAGCCCGACGTGGGCTCGATCCCAGGACCCTGGGATCATGACCTGAGCCAAAGGCAGTCGCCCAACCGACTGAGCCCCCCAGGCACCCCTTTATTTGGTGTTTCTTACACAGATATCCCGGAGCCTCCCGTAAGTGCCAGGCACTGTTTGGGGCACTGGGGACAGAGTGTGATGGGACAGACAAGGTCCCCGCCCTTGCAGGGACACAGTGAGTCTTGTTGAAAGCAGCCATTAAACCACCAAGTACAATCTGTTATTCACTTCTCATTCCCGCCCCTTCGGGCACACAGCTTAGTGAGCGCTGCAGAGCTGCCAGGGTGAGACGGGTGGACAGGTTTCCAGAAGCAGCTAAGCCAGAGCCACATGGGCTGAGCTCGGAGGCTGCGAAGCTCTCACAGAGCATCCACTCAGGCCCGGAAGGGGCAGCAGTGATTTAGAGCCCAACTTATTTGGGTGCTCACTGGGCTCGGGCTCCCTGGACACACACACAGAAAGCTGCTGAGAGGCCATGATGGAAGGTGGAGAGAAAGCCTCACCCAGCACTTTCCACACGCTCCCATCCATATTCTGCTGGAGCAGTGGCCCCCAGGCGGGCTTCCTCACGGCTCCCTGTCCCTTCCCTGCTCAGATGCAATGAGTCCTGGCTTGCATTTCACTCTCATAACACCTTCCAAGCAGTTAGTCACCCTAGCGTGGGTCCCAGGCGGTGTCACCCCAGGGGAGGCCAACTCTTCCCCAGATGCCCGGATGCAGACCTACGGTGCCGAAGGTCTCAGCTGCGTCCAGCATCTAGGACTGACAAGAACTCCAGCTAGTTCCGCACGTCCTGTCATCAGTCCCACCCTTGATGGGCTTTTATGCCCTTTTGTTAGGGAAGGATTTCTTAATAAGACACAGAAGTCCCCAAGGTGAAAGAAGAGATGGCTAAATTTCACTATATTAACATTAAATACATCTACACATCAAAAAAAGAAAAAGCCATAAAAGTGAAAAACAACACAAACAGGGAGATGTTGCAACACAAAAACTGAGTGCCCAAAATATATCAATAAAACCTTACAGGACAGTAAAAAAAAAAAAAAAAAGTAGCCACCAAATTTTTTAAAAGGGCAAAATACATAAATAGGTGCTTCACAGGCGAGAAATCCGAAGGATCAATAAAATGAAAAACTGTGCACCCGTATGAGTAAGCGTGGAAATAAGAATTCAAAATCACAGTAAGATACTATTTAATACATGTCACATGAAAATGTAAAAGCCTGACAATTCCAATTTTGACTGGCTTGCAGAGCACAGAGAATCTGATAGTGCCCAGCGAGGTAACTTGGTATATAACCACTTGGGAGACCAATTGGATTTGGGAGAACAATTGGATCTGATTAAGGCTGAAGATACACTCGATGGCCCAGGAATTCCACTGGTGAGTATTCCATGCATGACAAATTCCACTCAGGACAAAAAAAAGAAAAAGGGGCACCAGGAGCAATAGTTGAGACTGTTCACAGTAATATCATTTGTAACGGAAAAAAAAAAAAATCCTGGAAAGAACCCAAATAGAATCTGAGTATGGATAAACACATCATGAACAGTGTAATGTGAGTAATTAATAGCTATCCATATCAACATGGGTAATTGTCACTATTGAAGCTGAATAACCAAATCAAATTATTTCAGGATTCATAAAACTAAAAAGCAAGGGAATGATAAGCATGAAGTTCAGGGCGGTGATTACTTCTTGGTAATCCCTTGGAGGCTGTGATTTGGGACTTCACAAAGAGCTCTCCAATTTTATTTGTGTTGTTTCATTTCTTAAGCTGGTGGTAACCACATGGGTGCTTATTACATGATTTTTTATACTTTATGTTTTCTGTATTATTTTGCATGTATAAACTATTTCAAAAAATTATATGACGCCATTCCATGTCTTGGCTGGATGCAAAGTTACCATTCAAGGCCCCATGAAACAAACCTTCCCCATCGCTCAGAGTTCCATGTATACCGGCAGACACGGGGCCTGAGCATAAGCACAGATTTTAGGCTGGGAAGGAGGTAGAAAATAGGACAGTATGAGAACATTTACATCATCTGGGGGCCAGATAGTGGAGCCTGAGCATTGGTATTTTTTAAAAAGCTTCTCAGGTGATTTGAATGTATAGGCAGGGTTGAAAATCACTGATCTAGACCCAGGACACAGAACCAACTTACATGCATAAAGGCCAGGGTGTCATTCTTCTTCTTCTTCTTCTTTTTTTTTTTTAAGATTTTATTTGTCAAGAGAGCACAAAGCAGGGGGAGCGGCAGGCAGAGAGGCAGAAGCAGACTCCCCGCTGAACAGGCAGCCCATTGTGAGACTTGATCCCAGGACCCTGGGATCATAACCTGAGCCGAAGGCAGCCACTTAACCGACTGAGCCACCCAAGCTGAAGGCAGCTGCTTAACCAACTGAGCCACCCAGGTGTCCCCAGGGTGTCATTCTTCTGATGGACCACATCCTCAATAGCATATAGCAGATACTGGAAAAAGGTACCCTTGCATTCCTACCTGACCCAGAGCAGGAACTCCAGTAAATAGAATCCGATGGCATAGTCCCAAAACCAGCTGGCAGAAGAGGAGGGGGGCTGGGAAGAAGAATCTGTGATCAGTTCAGGGCCAGAGCTCAGCTGCCTTCATATATATATAAATACATATACATATACATTTAAATTTGTTAGTTACCATAGAATGCATTATTGGTTTCTGGAGTAGGAATCAGTGGCTGCCTTCTGACCTATGCATCACAGTGTCCCCTTGAGAGAGATGTGTCCCAGGAGTGGCTGCATGTGTGTGTTTGGGGGGGGTGACCCACCTATCAGGACAATTGAGAGCCTCACTTCTTGGTGACACAGCCAAATCTCGTGCCCCTTTCATTTCATGTGTATTTATGTATGTATTTATTCTGCACAAGACAAAGATGTACATCTGTCCCTCCTCTTCTGGGCCCATGAGGCAGGTGTCCAGCGAACCCCTTGCCAGCCCCTAACACACAATGAGTGTCATTGCTTTTGCTTGACTTGTCCCATGAACATTCATCCTAAGTGATGGCTTTGTGTTCTGCCAAGAAGCAGCCCATTTGCTAAGGGGCGAGACAAAACTATTGATTCCTTCACTTGTCCGGTTGGGGGTGGGAAAGATGGGGGTGTTGGAGGGAAGGTGGAGGTGTATTAGGTGGTTAGAGGTATAGCCCAGCCGCCTTGAACTCATCTTATCCTATCCCGTCCTGCCAATACTTCTGCTTCCCTCTCCCACATCTAGGCTGTCCCTTGACCTCACTCCTACACATCCCTACCTGTGGTCACATTGCACCCTTATGGGCCAACTTTCCTTCCTCCTTCCACCCTCCCACCGTTTCGGTTTCTGTCCTCATGCTCAGTGATGTTCACTCTTGCTTTCCCTCTCACACCTCACTGATCATCGGGACAATGACAAATGTCAGCCACCCTGGGGACTGCAGGCTCTGTGTAAGGATGGGAATGATGCTGTTGCTACCTTGTTGGTGTGGTCCTGGTAGATGACGCTGACATTCTCGCTGTGCGGGAACCACAGGAAGCGAAAATATTCAGATTTCTTCAGGTGGCTGTCCAGGTTGTTAAGAACCTGACCTCGGCAGGAGAAAGGGAAGACTGTGTTAGTTACAGGACGATGGTGGGAAAGTACTGGGAGTCAGGGCCTGGGGGTGCGTCAGTTTCTCCCTGTCAAGAGAAAATACTTAAAATTGTCCTAACGTTGTCAACTGACATGGAATGTGGCTTGTAATATGCCGGACATTAAAATGGTCCTTTTGCATGTTGACTTCCCCACGCAGCTCAGAGGATAGAAATGATTTCTTATTTGTCTTGGCTGGAACAATTCCTAGCCATATGAGTTTGGGCGAGGCACCTAACATCCCCGTGCCTCAGGTTCCTCATCTATAAAATGGGACTAATACCAATACCCATGTCGGGGCTGGTATAAAGATGAAACTCACTAATGGTGTCGCAAACATGGTAAGCACTGCACATGGTAAGCAACTGCTGCTGTTGCTGCCCCCGTATTGTCACTGTCATCACCATCATCCTTGTCACCATCATCTTTTATCCCCATAATGCCTAACACATCACAGATCCTTAATAAAACGAACAGAAGAATCCCGCTCTACTACGACTCATCATTGCACTCCTGGAGATGACACCACAGAACAAACCATGTCTCCCTAAAACCCATCAAGCAGACACAGGACAATTTCTGAGACAAGGGTAGATAGACTGGGGCTTTGACAGGGAGCTGGGAGGTGGAGGAAAAGCACCACTGGTCTTGGAGTAAGTTCTGGATTTGAGCCCTGCTCCGCAGCTTACTAGCTGCATGACCTTGAAGGAGCCATGTACCCTGAACTTTGGTTTTCCCATCAATAACAGGTGAGCATTTGTGCAACGAAATGACAATCTACATCAAAGCTCCCAAGTACAGTGACTACCATGTGGCACGTGCCCAAGGAACAGTTTGGTTCTGGATTTGATCAATGCTGGGACACACACATCGATATACCAAGTCCTATTCCCCCAAAATTCCCTAGCTGTAACTTACAGAAGCCCTTTGAGGCCTGTGGGTTGCATCTCCCCACCTGTAGAATGAAGACAGTAATACCTTTCCTTCCTTCCTTCCTTCCTTCTAGGGCTGTTGTGAGGAGCAGGGGAAATCATGGATTTAAAAGCACTTTATAAGCTGGAAACTCACCATGTGAGTGAGGGAGGACAGAGTGTCAGGGAAAACAGGAAAAAAAAAAAAAAACTTATTGACCAAACACACTGTGGGGAATTTGGTACCTAGCATAGACAAATGGCTGGATCCAATCATGCGTCAATACAGTGTCTATAAAGAGTTTGGTGAGCTTGAGAGAGGCTGGCCACATCTGATCAGCAAGGAAGGTGAAATCAAGATGAAGCACTGAGATGAACCCATCTAGAACTTAAGTTTGGCGTGTCTGAGAGCAGTGGAACTTTGGAATTCTGGGTCTTTGTCATGACTGTCAGGGAGGCCCCCCGACTTGCTAACCAGTGCATGGTACAGTCAGGGATACAAGGATGGGTGGACGATTGTTGCATTCAAGCGGCGTGGCTGTCATCCTAACCCTCCCCCACCCCACTCTGACTCCAACCCGTTGGTCCCCTATCGTATTTCTTCCAGTGTCTCCCCAGCTTCCTCTTGTGACCCACTGCTGCTGCTGTGATGTAGTACACGCCCTTCTTAGCTGTCAACCATACTCTTGCCCTGGCCTCATAATATCCCCCCTTTCTCATCTCTCCAGACAACATCTCCAGAGAACATCCAAAGCACAGCTCAGAAATCCCCAGCAGCTCTTGATTTCCTACAGAATAAAACCCACACAACTTTGTTCAGCATCTGTGACCTCCGTCCACGAACACCGTCCAATACAACGGCCACTGGCCACAAGTGGCCACTGAGCACCTGAAAAGTGACTTACCTGAATTGCGATGTATATAACTGAAATGTTCCTCATAAAGCCATCTCCTCCCATTCTAAGTGGCTTCTACCTATATTGCATCCATCCCAGAACTGTACTGTAGTTATTGAAGCTTCCGTCTGTCTCTGAAATTGGGCAACATTCTCTTGTACGTCAGGGACTATCTCATCCAGCTTTGGCTCCCCCTGCTAGAGCAGAGATCAGCAAAATTTTTTGTAAAGAACCAGATAGGAAATATCTTAGGTTTTGGGGGCCATATGGTCTCTGTTGCAACTATTGAACTCTGCCGTGGCAGCATGAAAGCAGCCACAGACAATACATTAACAATGAGCGTGGCTGTGTGCCAATAAACCTTTATTTACAGAAACAGGCAGTGAGACAGATTTTGCCTGTGAGCTGTAGTTTCTCAATCCCTTGCCTTAAGCTGCCAGCACAATGCCTTGCACAGAAAATGTTGGAGTACCCTATCCCTCCATATTTGAAGAGGAAGGCCTTTTCTGCTATGCTGAAGGCCCAGGAAAAGTTTAGGATGAAATCCCAGGGCCCCCGTCGTTATCACTTCCATCCTGACAGGGTGTTGGACCCATGGTCCAAAGGCTCTCAGGTAGGAAGCCTCTGGGCAGAGCTGATCTTCCCCCTGGGAGAGCCAAGAACACAGCCTGCTGGCTTGGCCTGGAGGAGTGGCTGGGACACTGGAAAGGAGAAAACCCCCCAACTCCTCATGGTTTGCATCCCGGACCCTCCCACTCTATTGCCCAGAATCCCAGTAATAAATGTAATGGCGTTTTCAGCTTCCTACCTAGAATGGAGTGATGAAGGGTCAAACCCCCATTACATTTTGTGCCTCTCCCTGCCATTGTTTTCCTCCCTGCATGAGAGAAACAAGACTTATCTCCCCCGCCCCCCACTCACACACATAATTATAAGCTTCTAGAGGCATGAACCATTCATAATCAAGCTCTGGACTCTCCATCGCCCCTAACTGAGCACGAAGTGGCTGCTGAATGGTGGTGGAACGGTGACCCCCACCCCTACACACACACTGTAAATTAAACTCTCTCCTTCAGGACCCACAAACCATCCTAACGAGGAGGATGGTCCCTAGGATCATGGACTTCCTTGATCGGACTTGTGTTTCCTGGGAGCACTATCACAACCATCTGGGTCCCAAAGGAATCCCTCCCTTGGCACATTACTGACATGAAGGGTTCTAGAGGTTCTGTTCCCCCCCCCGGCCCCCCCAACCCCGATTTAGATGTTGTGGCACTGCTGAGTTGGCTTTTGGGAACTGGCTATCAGGCTGTGAGCAGAGGGCTCCAAGTTGACTGGGGTGGGGGGTGGGTCTCAGCCTCAGCGGACAGCCACACCAGGGAGTGGCTGTCATCCGGATGCTGCTGACCAGGTCGGTGACACGCTGGGACCAATCCTGCTTCCTGGGGTGCTGCAGGAGGGGGGATGTGGCAGCCAGCTGTCCTTATCACATCTCATTATGCTTTGGGGGGCATAAAGGGCAAAAAGGTTGACAACAATTTCGAAAATCTTCACGCCTTCTAACTGGTTGAGATCCCATACCGACCAAATGACAGGAGTCTAAAATGCTGAGACTTTGTCAGAAAAGCCGTGAAGGCTGCCCCTTTCTTGGCACCACAAAACTGGACGAGCCAACTTTCCCTGCCCCACCTGCCTGCATCTAGATACACTGATTGCAACTCTCCCTGAGGCCCAGGAATGACCGTTTCCCCTCATATAGCTGTGAGCAGCATTCAGAAATCATGCTGTAATGTATTTAAGGGACTCAGTAATGTTGTATCTGAGATGGACCACCACACAGCATGGTGGGAGGAGATGGGGTAAATCCCAGGAAGGATGGATTTTTAATAAACTGCTGATCAACTGACCTTGAGTTACCTTGTATTGAGCACTGCCATGTATTTTGTGGATGCTGGGGAACAAGAGACCTCAGATAAAATCCCTGCCCTCCAGAAACGAATCACTGAGCCGCAGAAGCGGGGGAGGGACATTTCAAGAAGTGGTGACAATGTCCATGAGCAAAGCAGTGTGACCAGCACCCCTAGCCTAGAAAGTACAGCATTGACTGGGATTCTGGGCTCTACCCACACAGCAGGTGTCTCTGGGTAATATTCTCTGTGAGTAAAGTCAGAGAGAGGAGGCATTGGGGGTTCCTCTCTCTGACACTCTAAAGAAAAGCAAAGGGGGTTCGCCTGCTGTGTTTCCTTGAGTCCTGACATCCCATGGGGGCAGTGGAGGTCTTATCCCCACCACAAAGGTACGGAATCCAAGCTCAGGGAAGTGAGGGGACTTCTCCAGACCCAGACAGGGTCAGTGGAGACACCAGGCTTCAAACCTGGTGGTGTGACTTGGAGAGGTATTCCCAACCTCTACACCACACCCCTCATGCTGGGTGTATTTGGGCTCTTCTGGAGATCAAGGCTGGAAGACCCATGGTAGGTTATATTTATAGACACGTGCTGGATGGAAGGCAGGGAAGGAGGAGAAAAGGGAAGGAAAGACATGTAAGGGAAGGAAAAATGGTGGAGCAGCTAGCTCTTCAAACCCAACTTTATGCACAAGAAGCAATTGTCATTCTCCTTTGTCCTGGCTTCCTGTCATCCTACTCCTCAAATGCTCCTCCTGTAGCTCAGGACCAGCCAACCTGGTGGCCTTGGCCGTCAGGGACAAGCCCGTGCCCAGAGAGGACATGATGCTGGGGAGCTGCCCAGACATAGAGGTAAACACTCAGGGCAGCAGTCTGCCACCCCAATGGAGGTGGGACAGTTTCCGGGAACCTAAATGGCCAGAAATTACGGGTATGGGTTTGTTTCCTTTGAGGGGAGCAAGGTCGTGTTGTGTGGCTCTCTATATCCACTTAGCTCTTCTTCCTAAACATTCAAAGCCTCTCGACGGTGCCCTTTAAAGGCTGCTTTGAGTGGAGAGAGCAAAAGCAAATTGAATATGGGGCCATTTATTGCACACACCCCTTGGAATAAATCACAGAGCTGCAAATGCCACTGACCTTCTGTGGCAGTCCTTTGTTTCTGGCCTGAGAGTGTGGGGAAGGCTGTGGGCGGAATTTGATGGAAGCCGATGATGGGGCTTCTCAGAGAGCCAGGCTGGCTCTGTAGCCCTGTAGTTCACAGAAAGGGGGAGATCCACAGAGAGCTTGCTGCTCCATGAGCCCTCTCGGGGTGAGCTGGGGTCTATGCGGGAGCTGTGGGGGTGTTCCTCACGGGGCTCGTGCCTTTCCCTGGGGGTAGGGCCCAAGCACTTGCTCCAAAGGAGAGAAACAATAATGCCAGAGGTGACCCTTGCCTCCAGGGTGTGGCGAGCGGATGGGGGGAGAGCTTCGCATCCAAGCACTGCTCTGACTTACAGAATGTCGGGGCTGAGAAAGACATTAGGGGCCATCTGCTTTGACTCTGCTTTTAAAAGGTAAAGAAATTGGGCACCCCAAATGTGAGGCATTTGCTCAGTCAGGGTGGCAGGGGACCCTATTCAAACAGGGTAGCAGCACAGCCAGATGGGGGCCCTGCCTCCCTCCCCAGAGACCTTTCATTACATCCTGTTGAGTGTTTACTGCCGTGTAACTGTGTGTGTGTGTTTAGGTGTGTCTGTGTGCGCCTACTTTGTCTTTTAGGGGAGGAGACTGCAACTGCTATTTCTCATGTGTCATCATGGCTTTTCAAAATCAAAGTTGGAAGCTATGAGAAGAATGTAGCCCATTGCCTAGAGTCACTTAGAATTTTCAAGGATGTAGTGTCTAAGTTAGAAGTCTCCATGTTGAGGTAAGTTGAAGGCAAAAAAATCCTTGAGCTCTCAACAGACACAGAGGCCAGCCAGCGTGTGTGTGTGTGTGTGTGTGTGTGTG
>NC_138370.1:40958898-41040046 GCF_054177405.1 Leptonychotes weddellii | reverse complement strand
CTTTAAAAAAAAAAAAAAAGAGAGATGATCACACCACAGAGGGTGGTCAATAGAAGAATGCAGGTGCTATTCACAATAGCCCAAATGTGGAAGCACCCAAATGCCGGTCAGCTGATGAACACACACACAACAGACGGTATGTTCATACGATGGAAGCCTAGGTCATAAAAAGGAACAAAGTGCTGACACCTGCTATAGCATGGATGAATCCTGAAAACATGCAAAATGAAAGATGCCAGACACACAAAAACTACACATTGTGGGATTCGATATATATGAAATATCCAGAATAGGTAAATCTGTGGGGGCAGAGAGCAGATTAATGGTTGTTGGGGGGGAGACGGGGGGAAGGGAGAAGAGGGAGTGATCGCTAATGGTACAGGGTTTCCTTTTGGGGTACTCAAAATGTTCTGCAGTGATGTAGCGGTGTTCGTTGTACAACTCTGCGAATATACTAAAATTCACCAAAATGAACATTTTCAAAGGATGAATTCTACAGTAATGAGCACTATATTTCAAAAGAGCTGTTATTAAAAAAATAAATAGACACCTTGTGGATTAGTAAAAAAAATAAATAAATAGCCAACTTTTTGGACAATGACAAAGGCCAGAACATGGATATGGTTCCAGTGGCAAGAAGGACGCTGAAGTCAAAGATAGGAGTGAAGTGTTGAATGTTTTGTAACAGGGGGAGTAGGAGAAAAGGGTGGTGCCCTCATGAATGGGATCAGTGCTTTTACAGAAGAGATCCCAGAGTGCTCTCTCTCCCCTTCCACCATGTGAGGACACAGCAAGAAAGCATCATCTATGAACCTGGAAGCAGATTCCTATCAGACACCAAATCTGCCAGCACCTTGGTCTTAGACTTTCCAGGCTCCAAAACTGTGAGAAATAAATGTCTGTTGTTTACAAGCCACCCAATCTGTGGTGTTTTTGTTATAGCATCCCCATGGACTAAGACAACCAAATTGCTCTTTTCCCATCTTTTTTTCTGTGTATATACAGATCACCTGTGTTATCTCTGGGTACAGAAAATAGGGGTAATCTTTACTTCTTTTTGACATTTTGCTATATTTTCCAAATTTCCTACCATAAGTATGTACTAGCTATTGAATGTTATAAAGTACTTTGAATTGGGTGGTGACGTCTGCTGGGTGTTTTATGTGCCCTCCCTCATGGTAGGGGGTGGGGAAGCGACTTTCATCCCCAAAATATGTGTAGATTTAAGACTCCATTCCTCTAGTACTGGGGGTTGTATGTAAGTGATGAATCACTGAATTCTACCCCAGAAACCAATATTGTACTGTTAACTACCTAAAATTTAAATTAAAAAATAAAAAAAAAATGACTCCATTCCTCCATCTGAATGGAGTGCAAGTCATCAAAGTCATCTGTGAAAAATGTGGAAGCAACCCAAATGTCCATCTGTGGACGGATGGATAAGCGAATGTGTTGTATACATACAGTGAAGTATTATTTAGCCTTAAAAAAGAAAAAAAATCTGACATGTCTATGGACATGGATGAACCTTAAAAACATTATGCTAAGTGAAATAAGCCAAACACCAAAGGACAAATATCGTATGATTCACTTATTTGACTACGTAGGGTAGTGAAATTGATAGAGCAGCTGGGAAGAGGCAGGGAGTGGGGAGCTAGTGTTTAATGGGGGCAGAGTTTCAGTTGGGGAAGATGGAAAGCTGTGGAGATGGATGGTGATGATGATTGCACGATGAAGTCAATGTTCTTCATGACACTGAACCGTACACTTAAACATGCTTAAAACAGTAAATTACGCACATTTTGCCACAATAAAAAAATACTTGGGGAAGAAAAACAGGTAATAAATACTCCAAATTCATCAAAAAAAAAAAAAAGGAGTCAGCTGTGTTCCTGGGAATCAATCACCTTAGGGCTGAGACAAAAAAGAGAACAGGAAATAGATCCTAGCACTGAACTCCTACAATGGGCTCTGAAGTTGAGACAAAATTTGACAGGGGCTTGGGAAGAGAAGCAGAAGTCACTATTGTGAGCTCCTTGTGGACACAAACTGTGTCTCATTCACCTGTTGTCTCAGCCCCAAGCACAGCCCTTATAACAGGGGTTTGCTTTGTGTGTTCTAGGTATGTCGGGTCACCCATGAATGGTGCCCAGGAGAGGAAGAGGGTTCTGGAAGAATCTATGGAGACCCAGGCTTACGGCTTAGTTTAGGGAGCAAGATGACATTGAACACTTCTTCCATAATCTTATTATTTATTCTTCTCTTTACTCATTCATCTTTCCACCTCCTCTTTCACACCTTTGACCTCATTTGAGCCTCATATCACCTCTAGAAGGGGAAGGGGGAGAGATTTTATTATCTCTTTTATATAAATAAAAGAAATACTGATGCTCAGAAAAGATTTGCTCAGGGATGTATAGTTCAAAATCAATACAGTTGGGATTCAAACTCAGGTCTTCAGCTTCTTTTTTTTTTTTAAAGATTTTATTTATTTTTTTTTAGAAAGCGAGTGAGAGGGAAACAGCATGAGAGGGGAGAGGGTCAGAGGGAGAAGCAGGCTCCCCGCCGAGCCGGGAGCCCGATGTGGGGCTCGATCCCAGGACCCTGGGATCATGACCTGAGCCGAAGGCAGACGCTTAACCATCTGAGCCACCCAGGCGCCCCAGGTCTTCAGCTTCTAAACTATAATCTGGTAAAGTGCTACCCAGTGCCACTAACTAGAAGGGCAATTTGTATGGGCAACTCATTCCTATACTTACATTTGCAGATCCTCGCTCTATTGACTGGCACTGCTGAGCCATTGTCAGGACTGAGATCTGTGGCAGATGGGTGGTGAGAAGAGAAAGGTGTCCCACCCCACAGCCATGTTTGCCTGGATCCAGGGTTCAAGGAGTTTCCACTATATGCAGATTCATTCACTCCTCCTTCCAACCCCTACCATGGCCACAAATCTCAAGGCTATGACCTGTTTCACCTTTCAACCAAGTGCACTAAATAAAAGATTTTTTTCCCCATTAGTGGCAATAGGAGAAAAAAAAAAAGAAATCCAGGCATGCTGAAATTGCATCATATAAAGAACCAACCAGAGATCTGTTGGACCCTCCGGAAGAATGTGCAAATAAGTCAATCGATCCTAGAGGATGTAGTCCTACAAGAACCGTCAAATTTACATCCTTTGTAATTAGCCCACGAAGATAATTTCATTACTTTGTCACTGGAAACCAAAGGAGAATTATCCCAGTAATTGGAGTTACCTTCTGCCTAAGAAAGATATTAAAAGAGAAAGAGCCCTGGACCCTTTGATCCTTTAAGCGGCTGGATTGGCAGCTTTGGGGGAGGGGATGGCTGTGGGGTGATGTCCCTGCTTGTAAAATGGGTCTGGGTAATTGGGACGCACAGGGAAATCTACATAAAGGACACTATGTATGTAAAAGGCTCAGACACCAAGATCCCCACTATCGCTGCTGATGCACTTGGATGACCAGACCACCCCCCACCCCCACGCCGACCTCCTGAGTCCTGGTTCCCTGAAGTCAAGGTAATTTGGCCTCTTTGTCCATCTTCCTACTGCAGCTGATTTTCGGCTTCCCGCCCACCAGGTCACTTTCTATTCTTTTCACAAACATCACCTTCTCCAGGAAGCCTGCTTAGATTCCACCAGCTCCTCTCTGCCATCCAGCACCCCGCCCCCCCACATGAGAGTCCCAGCTCTCTCCCAACTGTCAATACCCCAAAGAAAGCCCCTTGATTAGAGGAAATGATACTGTTTCTTCTTCCAAATAATTTCATGCCAGGTGCTTAGGGGAGAGAGACCATATTTCTAGCTTGTATATCTGCTCTGCTCCATACCCTGCTCAGTCACAGAAGCCTAATATCTCAAGGTCAGAAGGAATCTTAAAGGTCATCTGGATTAGCACATCAGCTGATGTAGGAAACCTCTCTGACAAATTCCAGCCTCAGAAAAACCCCAGCAATGAAGAACTTGCTACCTTCCAAGTCAATGAATACCATTGATGTCTGTTAGTCTTTACTAAAAGATATAGAATATTTACTTCATGAGTAAATAAATGAAGGAATAGTACACAGAAGCAGATTTGATATAGGAATACCACTAACTCCTGAGACTGAGCTACCCCAGTAGAAGGGGTTGACTGTCACTGGCCTTTGAACAGCCCTCGCAGGGACAACCAGAAGATGAAAATTCTTCTAGGAGCAGGTGACTTCCAGCATTCTGACATACTCCCTTCCCAAAGTACCCAGAAGCCACTAATCTGCCAATATCCCCCTTGTCCCCACCCCCACAATGCCCCTACCCCCACATCCCCTGACGCAAGCTTTGGAGGCACCTTTCTTACCTGTGGCGACAGAAGAAGAAAGGCCTTTGAGAGAACACGGAACCAGCCTGGATCGGAAGTCCTGGTCAGCCAACAAAAGTCCCCCCCAAATGGAAAAGCAGGTGCAAAGCAGAGCAGGGTGACTTCATTTTATGGTCACCCCGATGCTGGAGCAGGACACGCCATGGCGGATGAGGGCGACCTGACTCTGAGAGTCAAGTTGGCTTCCTGGAGAGGGCTGGGCAAGTTCTGCCGGCTGGTCGGTTTGCCTGGGGCTCCCAGCTCTGGCGGCCAGAGAGCCTTCCTGCAGGTGCTAAGGGGGAGGGCGTCATAAAGAGCCTGGCACAAAGGCTTCTGCAGGTAACAGCCAAAGCCAGTCCACAGGAGGGACCGCTGACTTGACCAGCACACAGACTCATGCTCTCATTCTCTCTCTCTCTCCCTCTCTAACACACACACACACACACACACACACACACCCTCTCTGGAGGGGAGAAGGAGGAGCCTGTGACTATTCAGTCTGTGTCCAGTGGGAGACAGACAACAGATTTGCTTTCCCTCTGTCCAGTTATTAAGATGCTTCTCTCTTTGCTCCGAAGGATCCTGTGTTCTGGGATCACTGCCTGGACCCCCAGACCTCACAGGTGGGAGATCTCCTGGGTCCTGGGTCCTGGGTCCTGGGTCTGGGTGTCAAGAGAGCAGTATAATTACAAGTAGAATAGGACTGAGGACAGAGTCCTCAGTCAGCCAGCCTATGATCTCTCCTTCCCTTCTCCTCTGGAGGAAAACCCCTCTCCCCCCGGCCTGCTGTCTGCAGGACCATCGGCTTCCTCATGCTGCCAGCTGGTTTGGCTGCAGCTTGCCTGTCACCTCCTCAGCCTCCCTGCCTGTGACTTTGCCTTCAATTCCCCAGAGAAGCAAGGTCAAGGTCATCCTCCAAACTGTAAACCAACACTTGCCTCCTTCTCTCACCAGGAGTGTTGTCCTCCTCCTCTCCTTCCTGCACAGGGAAGCTTGGCCCCTGTGATCTTGATGGAGTCCCCATCTATTAAATATCCCCAGGGTTTTTCCTATCTTTACCACTCCTCCTGCTGGAACCTTTTCCTCAGCCCATAAATAAGGTCATCCTCCATCCTAAAAACATGCTTCGAGGTCTGCCTCCCCCTCAAACCACTTGTTATCTCATCTCCCTTATTTTGTTTAAAAGCAAAGGGCCCTAGGGGGTCCTGGGTGGCTCAGTCGGTTAAATGTCTACCTTCGGCTCAGGTCATGTTCCCAGGGTCCTGGGATTGAGCCCCACATCAGGCTCTCTGCTCAGCAGGGAATCTGCTTCTCCCTCTGCCTGCCACTCCCCCTGCTTGTGCAGTCTCTCTCTCTCTCTGACAAAGACATAAATAAAATCTTAAAAAAAAAAAACTACAAAGGGCCCTAAATAACCTCCAGGTTATTTGCTCCTTAAAAGCTGTGTGGGTTTTTGCGCAGTGAAGGAAACCATCAACAAAATGAAAAGGCAACCTACTGAATGAGAGAAGATATTTACAAATGATATATCTGATAAGGGTATCCAAGATATATAAAGAACTCATACAACTAATAGCAAAAAAAAAACAAAAAACCAAAAAACCCACAAATAATCTGATTAAAAATAGGCAGAGGAATCAAATAGAAATATCTTCAAAGAAGACATATAAATGGCCAACAAAGATGCTCAATATCACTCGTCATCAGGGAAATGGAAATCAAAGCCACAGTGAGATACCACCTCACACCAGTCAGAATGGCTAGAATCAAAAAGACAAGAAACAACAAGTGTTGGTGTGGATGTGGAGAAAACAGAAACCTTGTGCGCTGTTGGTGAGAATGTAAATTGGTGCAGCCACTGTGAAAAAGAGTATGGAGTTTCCTCAAAAAATTAAAAATAGAAATACCTTACAACCCAGCAATTCTACTTCTGGGTATTTATGGGGAAAAAACGAAAACACTAATTGGAGAAGATACATGCCCCCCTATGCAGCATTATTTACAATAGCCAAGAAATGGAAGCAATCTCAGTGTCCATTAACGGATAAATGGATAAAGAAGATGTGATATATACATACGATGGAATATTACTCAGCCATAAAAAAGAATGAAATCTCGCCATTCACAACATCGATGGAGCTAGAGGGTATTATGCTAAGTGAAATAAGTCAGACAGAGAAAGACAAACACCATACGATTACACTTATATGTGGAATCTAAAAAACAAAACAGACAAACAAGCAAACAGAAAACAAAACAGACTCATAAATACAGAGAAGAAACTGGTGGTTGATGGAGGGGTGGGATGGGGGATGGGCAAAATAGGTGAATGGCATTAAGAGGTACAAACTTCCAGAGATAAAATAAGTAAGTCACAGGTACAGCATAGGGCATATAGTCAATAATTTTGTAATACCTTTTATGGTGACAGATGGTAACTACACTTATTGTGGTGAGCACTTTATAATGTATATAATGGTCAAATCATTATGTGGTTCACCTAAAACCAATATAATACTATGTGTCAAATATACTTCAAAAAAACAAAGCTGTATAGTTTTTGATAGGTTTCTAGAGCTTTCTGTGCCTCAGTTTCCTTATACATAAAATGAGGATGTGAATATTGGTTCCCACTTCACAGGCTGGATGTTAAGAGTGAATGAGTTAGCATAAATAAAGGGCTTAGGATAGTGAAATAAGGCATGCTATATATATATGTGTGTGTGAATATATGGGACATGTATGTGTATAAGTATATATATATATTTACACATATGTACATGATTGCTAGTATTATCTTCTAAGAAAATTAAAAGACATGAAATACAAAAGAATTCACTAAACACCTATATTCTCACTGCCCATAATTAACAAATGTTAATATTTCACCACATGTATTTGCATATGGAGGGGTATGTGTGTGTGTGTGTGTGTGTGTGTAAGGAAGGAAAGAATCATAGCTTATATCAACTAGGATTCTTGGCTGCAACCTATTGATGAATTTAAGCAGAAATGGATTTTATTAAAGGACAATGGGTAGTTCATAGGAGCACTTAGAAAGCTGGAGAACCCGCTCAGGGCACAGGTGAGAACAAGGGAAACATCAGCCAGACCAGAGCCCAGCTCACAAGCCATTCACCTGCATGATGGGCCTTGTGCTGCCGTGGGACTGGATGCAAAGCCTCGCAACGTCTGTCGCTAGGACTGCTGTCACTGCTATCTGTGGAAACGAGCCTCTCCTGCTGCTGCCAGAATTAATCCTCCCCTGTCCCTGCTTCTTTGTGTCACTAACCCCCAACACAACAGGGGGGACAGATGCATCTGATTAAGCATGTGCCTATGAACGAGGTGCAAGGAATGTTGAGGAAGCAGGAATCTGGGGTTTTGAGCTCCTTGTGGAAAGTGGGCTCTGCCACCTTCAAGGTGAGAACATTCCCAAAATATTTGATAGGAGTTTTAAATGCTGGAAAGCTCCCCCAAATCTAGCTTTTTGGCTCCTAACATCAGTGCACACCCAACTTTCCATAATTACACTTCAAAAAAAGAATGCTTACATCTAACTGTTCAAAAAGTTGTCCCCGGAATTTGTTTTAATTCGGTATGGCAAGACATGCAGACACAAGAATGATTGTCGTGAAGGAAGAAGTTTATACTCACAGATCCCTGGAAATAATCACAGTGTGCCATGCAGGGCCACACAGGGAAGCACCAGGGCTCAGCCAGGGGGCAGAAAAGGCAAAGGAGAAAGCATGGCCCAGAGCATTTTTTTTTAAGATTTTAATTTATTTGTCAGAGAGAGAGAGCACAAGTAGGGGGAGTAGCAGGCAGAGGGAGAGCTGAGACTCTGAGCAGGGAGCCCAATGTGGGGCTCGATCCCAGGACCGTGGGATCATGACCTGAGCTGAAGGCAGACACCCAACCAACTGAGCCACCCAGGCGTCCGCATGGCCCAGAGTATTTATTGGAGTTTCTGCAAGAGAGGCAAGGCAGGCCAGGGTAAGCAGCTTAGAATTGGATGGTTTGAGCAATTTTGGCAGGTTGTGGGTACAGGGACAGTCTCTAGTTGTCCAGTACCTGGCTGTCGGGTGCTTTTGTGCAGGGTAATGTTGGCTTGGTGTGCGAAAGATAAAGGAAGTGGTTGGAGATGTTGACTCAGGACTGTTTGGAGGGTTTGTAATATGATTTTTGTGCCTCCATTGAAACTGGATCACAGGGATGATGTGAACAAGTGTGGCTGTTAGTTTGGCCTCATGAGTAATCGTTGCCAACTAGGCAAACACAGAATCTAAGAAAACACATTTAGAGCACTAACATGAGGCAGCCATTCCTCACAGAAATAAAAGTGCCCGTATCCCTAGGGCTCATCAGTTACTCCCTCCAACTCTATATCTAGCCTCTCTGAGCAATGCGCAAACTTGCTCTCATCCTGACACAATGTCATCTTGAAATTCTGTCTCCTATGGAGTAAATCATAAAGTTCATCAAAAGCATACTGCGTATAAAGTAATGGGGTGGGCAGAAAATGAAATAAATTAACCAAGTAAGGAAGAAAATATTGGCTGGTACAGCCCTCATTGTTGTAAAAGATCATTAGGTTAGAGTTGGTATTTACAGCTTTCCCCTTCACCCATTCTCCAGAAGAAGCATCTATTCCATAAAAGACAAACTGCTACCCCCTCCATTATGGAAGGAGTTCATTGTAATCAGCTTGCCACCAGGTGGCTAATATGAGCCTCTGGGCTCAGGCACCCTATCTAGAGCTTGGGATTTGTCACTGCTGCTGGGGAGCTGGGAATTTGGCAATGGCAGCAGTAGGCATCACATAGGGAATGGTATCTGCCATTAGAATCACCTAATTAAGTTTACAACGATGAATTGACACTCTGCAAGATGCATCCATCCTAGGTAAAGTTTGGTGGTAATCAAAAGTCCCTGCATAATTCTGGTCTTTGATGGTGGTTCTAACCCTTAGGATTCTCCCAGAGACATGTTATGGATTTTATTTATTACTTTGTTATAGAGGCTTCATCTTGGTTCTTCCTCTCAAGACTGACAATGATGTGCCACGTGCTGAGAAGTTTCCTTAACTCAAGTCTTGTCACCCAAGGTCAAACCACTTCCCACGGCTCCTATAATCAAGATAATAGTCCTCCCACACCAGTGTTTTTCTCAAGGCCTTGGAGGAGTGTCTCATGAGTTCTCTCACATTAGGAAGAAGGTCATACATAAAAAAAAAATCCATTCCAACATTTCTGTTTCGACAAGTCTTCCCTTCCACTATACTAATTTCTGGTGTCTCATAGTAACTTTGCGTGGGCTGCCATTGAACAAACCGTGAATACCACCCTGTGATGGTTAATTTTTTTTTTTAAGATTTTATTTATTTATCTGAGAGAGAGTGAGTATAAGTGGGGGGGGGGAGAGGGGGAGGGAGAAGCGGACTCCCCAGTAAGCAGGGAGACCGACATGGGGCTCTATCCCAGGACCCTGAGATCATGACCTGAGCTGAAGGCAGACGCTGAACCTACTGAGCCCCCAGTTGCCCCTGATAATCCATTTTTATGCATGATCACCAAATTGTGAATATCAATGATCAGAATCCTGCAGTTTTGGGGTGTGTTTGTGTCTCCTCCCAGGTTTGTCCCTGGAACCTGTCTGCCGGGACATGTGGGGACCTAAACCTGGTTAAAGTCCAGAGGCAATGAGGATGGGTAGGGTGGGGCATGTAGAAAGTTGGCTTACCTGGCCCATGATAAATCCTTCAGGTGAGGCTGTTGTAGGAATTTCAGCTAAGGTAGGAACAAGTTCATCAGCTAGAGAAAGAAAAATAACTTCCCCTGCTTCCTGGTTTTTGTCATGGGACTCTTCCCAGTTCTTAGAGTCTCACTTCTTTTCCATCAGTGCTATGAATTAAACCGATGCAATAATTAGGCAAATCACAGGATTTTGAAATCAAATTCTTTTGAACTTGGATTGAAGCCATCTTGTCAGTTATCCATTTATTGCCTGTCCTCTCTGAATGTACCTTCAATATATGCTTTTTAAAGCATTTCTTCTTTAAAGTGTACACAATAGTAAGCTTTCTCAGTGAAGAGTTCCAGAGGGACATTGCAGGAGGATGAGAGAGAGGTTTCCTGCAATTTCTAGCGCAGGTGGGGGCACCTTTCAGCCTCAGCCTGGCAATCACGTCTCTGCAGCCATTTTGACACACAAACCAGAGCCCCAAGGAGCCTGCATGGAGCCACCTGTCCAGATTCCCCTGGCAAGCCCCTGCAAGGGCTACATGCAGCTGACTATGGCCAGAGGGTCCCATGTGAGGAAGACTGCGGGACAAATAATTTAGAGAAGGCCAGTTGAGATAAGCAAGAGAGCGGTTGTAAATAAAGAAGAGAAAGGGTCCAAGGACTGACTTTAATTTAGAGATGAGGAAAATGAGGAGGAGCTAGCAGAGGAAACCAAGCAAGAGCAGTTTGCCGAGGAAGTGAGACCACCCCCTGCAAGAGAGGGTACTAGAGGCCAAGTACAGAGAGTGTCATCAGGAAGAAGAATGAGCAATCAGGCCAAATGCTAATGCCAAATCAGACGTGGTTAAGGTATAGAATGACCTACAGATTTGGCAATGCAGAGGTTTTCTGTGATGCTAGGAAGAAGATTTTCAAGGAAAGGATAAAGAGAAAAGCATGATTCAAATGAGTTCGGGGGAGAATGGGCCAAGAAGGCTTAGAGTCAATGAGCCTCAACAACTCTGAAAGACTTTTGCTGGAAAAGAAGGAAATAAGATGGCAGTGGGAGAGAAATGTGGGCTCTCCATAGATTTATTCATTTTTTTTTTAATAAGTGAAGTTACAGACTGTTGGTGTCTCAGTCTACTTGAGTTGCCATAACAAAATACCAAAGACTGGGTGGCTTAAAGTACAGAAATTTCTCTCTCACAGTTCTGTGGGCTGGAAGTTCAAGATCAAGGTGCCAGCAGGGGGGGGGGGGGTTCATTCTGAGGCCTCTTGGCATGTAGGTGGCCATCATCTTGCTTTGTGCTTACATGACCTCTCTGTGTCTGCACAGAACAAGAGAGCAAGCTTTCTGGTGTCTTTTTTTATAAGGACACTAATCCCATCATGAGGCCCATCCACATGACCTCATCTAACCCCAATTTCCTCCCAAAAGCCCTACCTCCAAATACCATCATACTGGGGGTTGGAGCTTCAACATACAGATCTGGGGGGGAGGAGACACATACATCCAGTCCATAACAGTTGGCATGTGAATGGGATGATCCAGGAGAGGACATCATGGATGATGGAGTGAGAAGTTGTCCTTCTGCCTACAAGGGTACCAAATTCAATGCCTCAGTGGAAGAGTCAACCTTAGGCAGGAGCAGAGGCAGCTGTTCAGGGTAGCTGGAGAGAAGGTACAGGTACAGGTAGATGAATCAATAGAGAGGTGGGAGTTTGTGGAAGTTTTCTGATTGCTCCAATTTTCTCAGTGAAATGGGAAGCAAAGAGACTGGCCGAGAGCGAGGATGGATGGAAAGCATTGGAGACTGAGGGGAGAAAGGAATGTGTCCTTTGGTCTCCCAGGAGATCAGGAGAGAGAGCTGACTAGGGAAGAGTAGTAGAGTAGTTGGGTCCAGAGTGGTACAATCGGCTGAGGTGAGGTTAATGTTATGGGTCTTAGGGAGGATTTGGGAGCAGCGATAAGGACTAAAAAGGTCTTCCCCCTCTCCCCCTGTCAGTGGCACACAAGGGGAGGAAGTGAGAAGAGGGAAAGTAGGTGCCTCAGAGGAGAGCCACATTTGAGATCGAGCAAGAAGAGCAAGAGAATAGAAAAGAGGTTGAGGAAAAGAGTGGATCTTGCTGATAATGACCCTGAAGTTCCAGAGGGCATGGTGAGTTCCAGAAGGTTCCAGAAGGCACAGTAAGAAGGGTTTTGGGAATTGGTAAGTGGTGAGAGGTGCCTATGCTGGCTGATTTAGGCAGAGAATATATTTAATGATAGGCTATTGGTGAGGCTCTTAGGAAGCTTGGAGAACCAAACTTGGAAAACCAGCAGTAGAGAAGGCCAACACCAAATTCACACACCAGAACCAGCCTTGGGAACACACCACTGTTCCTGTTGCTGAATGCTGAGGCCTGTATCATTCCTGCCAGCTGGGACCCCTGGATACTGCTGCTGTCCCAAAACTGCCAACCCAAACCCTCTCCTCTGTCCCTCTTCCCTTTACCAGCTCCTGCTATCTGGGTGCATCTGATTTGCTGAGCCTAACTCACAGAGCTTCACCCTAGCTCAAGGCAGGCTCACAGAATCTCAGGGAGGACAAGAGAAGCAGGCTTGGAAACTACACAGCCAAGAACAACGTAGTGACAGCAAACCATGCCATTACAATTTTTACGAAGCCATCACTGGGCCACTGCATCCATATCAAGTATCCAGGACTAGACTGGAGAAGCTCCATACTATCCTCTCCAGAAAAACTAGATGCGTCTGCTTTGCCATTGTTGGTACATTTGTTACCCAAATCTCAGGCCAGAAGGTTGATGGGAAGAGCCCAAGTCATATGAGCAGCATTAAGGAAGCCCAGGAAAAATGGTGTTTGTGGAGTCTAGCTTGCGAAGGTAGAACTCAAAATGTGAGAACTATCAAAATAGATGTTTGAAGGATACTGTGCATCTCTGAATGACAGATGTCCACTGTAGAGTAGGATTTCTCAAATATAGGAAGAGGTTATAGATGTTTGGCAGTCAAAACAAAAAACCAACTAAGAAAAATGACAAGTAGCCTCGATAAATATTACTAACGTCATTCTCATTGCCCCAGAAGCAACTAGAAATTCCTTGAATTCATCATTCCACTACAATGGAAGCTTCTTTGTCCCTAATTTTGTCTGTTGTATTTTCCAATGAATCCCAAGTGCCCAGAAAGTGCTTAATACATAATTTTCTGAATGAATTAAAGAAATTCATTTGCTGCACTAAAGAAAGACAAAGCATCAGGTGGAATGTGGGTTTAAAAAACTACCAGAGACAACTTTAATTTCACTTGATTCAAACACCTACAGTAGGAGAGGCAGCAGTGTGAGATCCTTTCTCAACCAGCAGAAATTAAATAGAGTTTTAAAATAGGGTTGGAAAACCAAGGTCTAGCAGGTGGTGGGAAAGGGTGCAGTGGCAGGAAATCCAAAACAAAACCAGATAGAAGTTTATGTGAGTTCATTGCGAATCTAGTGATTAGCATGAGGTGTAATTTCTGCATTTGCACTACCACATTCTCCATGTTTTTATGATTTCATGCTATCACCTCAAATGCATTTGATAAATATTAAAATTAGCAGACAAAAGGGTTGCGATTTACATTTTAAAAAGATACCCTGTTTCCAGAGCCCAGCTGAGTGAGCTCTAACCTTCCTCTATGTTGGCTGGCAGAAAACCTAGGGGAAGTGTGACCCATGAGAGCAGAGCACAGTAAAAGGATTGAGACCACTAAACCTTGTCTAAGCAGTTCAGCCAGGAAGTTCTGTAACTCATACGGTATTACAAAATATTGCAGACTAGATCACTTTATCAGTGTAACCGCTCCTGAATAAACAAAGGTCCCTGTAGGAGCTTCATAGTTTCCTCTTAACCCGCAATGATCCCCATCTTAAAATGGGGTCTCGTGTTCTGTGTTTCTTACTTTCCTTCTCAAAAGGGGGATTTATAAAATCCAATTCTGTCAATGTGCCCTTCCTCTTTGCTTTGTTGTGTTTACAAACATATACGGATATGTATTCCTAAATGGTACACCAGTGAGGCAGCAGAAATCCCTCTAGTTATTAAATAGAGAGAGCTTTAATACGGGATATTAGGAACCTACAAAACCTTTGAAAGTAGTGGAGAAGTCAGCTCCCGGGTGAGCCTTTAAGAAAGACGGCCAAAAAACACCACTGAACCTGAAGCTATTACCTCTGCCCTAATCAACGGGACACCACTGGGACTGAGTTCAAGAGCACACAGCTTACAGGGGAGCGGGGAATCCAGAAGCAACTCCAAGTTCTTTGGGCTAAGTAATTAAGTGAATGGGGGTGCCATTGAGTAAGACTAGGAACGTACTGGGGAGAACAAGCCTGAGAGGTGGGAATGCAGCAAGAGTTCTGTTTTGGTCATGATAAATTCGAGATACCTGTTGGACATTCAAGAGGAGATGTGGAGTAGGAGGTTGGATATGCAAGTTTGGAGACCAAAGGAAAGTCTAAGTTGGAGATTTAATTTAAGAGGGTTCATACTCTACAAGCCATGTTGCAATTTGTTTATTTAATTATTATTTTTTTAAGGCTCAGTTTTGCTTTTGAGATCACCAACTTCATGAGAGATTGTTGTAGTCACTTGTTTACCTCTCTCAAACCCAGGTAATCTAGCTCCTATCTCCAAAACCACTAATAAAAGTGTTCTGAAGGAGGTCGCCCAGTGTCATCCAAATCCAAAATCGAATGGCTTTTTCCAGTTACCTCTGCTAAATTTGGCATTGTTGACTACATACTTCCTACTTCCTACTTTGTAGGGGTGGATTTCAGAAAGCACTAATAACAGCCTCAGGCAGATCCCGGATGAAGTTAGGAGGCAAGAGACGTAAGCATGGTCATAGTTCACCTGAGCAAAACACCCAAAGTGGACTCATTTTTCTTCTTCTCCAGATTGATAATTGGTAGATACAAAGAATGTTGTAGATGAATACCTCTTGATTTCAGTAAGGTATCTGATGATCTTTCACACCATTCTTCTAGCTAAATGGGGCAGAATATCTTGGATAAATTCACAGATGACACATTCAACAGAGAGGTCTCTGGTGTTTGTGTCTTGAGGCATGCTCCTGGCAAGCTGGGACACTAGGCCCAAAGCATGTTTTAATTCACAGAGCTACACTACAGGCATGAGGAGTCCAGCAATCCTCAGGCAAGTACAACTCAGACACTCCTAAGCAAAGTCCAGAAACAAAGGAGCCAATAGTGTGGAATCTGTGATTTAAAACAAAGCTGGAACATTTTTAGCAGCATTAGTACAAGGAGAATGTACCAACAGGTAATAAGTACTCCAAATATACTTCTAAGCCTCATCCCAACAAGAGATTGGTGTAGATGTATTCTGAGTTGGCATACGGTATCTGGAGCATATTTTATTCTTGAAACACATTTTGCCTTTACAGATAAGTGTGTGACAAGGGGAGGGTGGTCAGGATAGTGAGGCATCTGTAAATATACGCACCAAAAGGAGGGGCAACAAAGCTATTAGTTTAGTGGATATGCCAACGGAAAGGAACATGTAAGGATCCAAACACTGAATGAAGCTTTTGGACACACACACACACACACACACACACACTTTAAAGGGACACGCACACACACACACAAAACTTAGACTTTAAAGGGACACACACACGCACGCACACACGCACACCTTAAAGGGACACACACACACACACACACACTTTAAAGGGTCTGTGGCCCCTGGCTCTTTCTCAGACCCCTACCCTGAGGCCTGCCCCCGGAGCAGTGAAAGTCTGGCAAATTCGTGTGAAGCGGTCAGCCATCAGGGGACTCAAGCCCGGGAACTCGATGCCTGCAGGCGGTGGAGATAGAACCCGGGCTTACCCCGTGGGTCGCCAGCCCTGCGGGACCTGGCCAGGGGGCGGGGCGGCGGCGGGGCGGGGCCCGGGTGGACCAGTGCGAGGGGAGGCCCGGCGGCCAGCCGCTTCAATCCAGCTCTCGGCCTCCGTGCAGCTCCGGGCGCTTTGTGCCTGGGTGGGTCGCCATGGCGCTGCGTGCGGCCGTGTTCGACCTGGACGGGGTCCTGGCGCTGCCCTCGGTGGCCGGCGCGTTGGACCGCACAGCGGAGTCGGCGCTGCCCAGGTAAGGGAGCCGGCGCCGGGCCGGAGCGCGAAGGTCGGCGCCGCAGGGGGCGAGTGCCCCCGCTGAGAAGCTGCCTCTGGGCACTTCACATTGCTGCAGGGCCAGAGCCCTGCGAAGGTTAAAACAATTACCCGGCCCTAAAAATACCCATGTATGCGACTAGACCCATTGTCTTTCTAAATGCTAAGTAATTAAATCTCTCTAAAGACTCCAGAATTGCCCTCTATATTGGATTCTTTTCGTAAAGTGAGAGGAATTGCTCTCCGCGCTAACCGCTGCCCCCTAATTCTGTGTAATGGAGTGGGTTTTTAAAGCGGCGCCTGGGTGGCTCAGTCGTTAAGCGTCTGCCTTTGGCTCGGGTCATGATCCCAGGGTCCTGGGATCGAGTCCTGCATCGGGTTCCCTGCTCCGCGGGAAGCCTGCTTCTCGCTCTCCCACTCCCCCTGCTTGTGTTCCCTCTCTCGCTGTGTCTCGCTCTGTCAAATAAATCAATAAAATCTTTAAAGCTGCGCGGAAGTTGAGAAGAGAAAAAAAAGTTCTGTGCCTTGCGGGTTTACTTAACTATAATAGCAAACTAGAGAAACAGCCCCAAAGCCTAATCGCTGAGAAATGAACTAGGAAGCGTCACCAGTAAACCAGGAAACAGGATGAGCTTTCAGATCCGGAAAAACCTGTTAATGACAATTGAAAAAAACCCACCAGAATTTAAAACAATTTATACAACATGGTTTCAATTATAGGGGGGAAGAAAGCTACATGTAGAAAAATGTGTGGAAGAAATATCCCAGAATATGTTTGGGATTGTTAATCCCAGATGAGATTATGAATGATTGTCTTCATTTTTCTACTTTTTTGCATTTTCCAGTTTATCTGCTTATGAACATATGTTTCTTCTATAGTCAGAAGGAAGGAAAGCATATTTGTTTATAAAGTTAAGAAGGGAGCGCCAGGGTGGCTCACTTGGTTAAGCGTCTGCCTTCCGTTGGCTCAGGTCCTGGGATCAAGCCCCGCAGGGAGCTCCCTGCTCATTGGGGAGTCTGCTTCTCCCTGTGCCTCTGCCCTTCCACCCACTTGTGCGCTCGCAATCTCTCCCTCTCTTTCTCTAACAAATAAATAATTTAAAAAAATTAAGAAACGGGCGCCTGGGTGGCTTTGTTTCTTTGGCTTTGGCTCAGGTTTTGATCCTGGATCGAGTTCCGCATCGGGCTCCCTGCTCAGCGGGGAGTCTGCTTCTCCCTCTGACCCTCCCCGCTCTCATGTGCTCTCTTACTCTCTCTCTCTCAAATAAAAAAAATTTAAGAAAGAAAGATAGATAGATCACCCTGGCAACACCCAAGGAAGACTAAATTCTAAACTACTGGCAAGAATAAGGAGCAGGGTGGAAGCTTTGAGAGTTCTGTCTTGTTTTGTTTCATGGCAAATTAATGCTCAGAGACTGTTTCTTTTGGCAGCAATTTCTTTAACCCAGATTCACTATGGGTATTTCACAAGCCTGTAGCATACAGGATAATGCCCCTTCATAAACCAATACACAACATACTTCCAAACAATGATAGATTAATCCCATTATTGTTCCAGTCAAGGGGGATCTGAAAGAAATAAAGCCCAAATTCAGTTGAGATGTACTTTCACTTATTTTTTTAAAGATTTTATTTATTTATTCGAGAGTGAGAGAGAGAGCACATGAGCTTGGGGGGGGAGGGGCAGTGAGAGAGGGAGAAGCAGACTCCCCGCTGAGCGGGGAACCTGACTGGGGCTCGATCCCAGGACGTTGGGATCATGACCTGAGCCCAAGGCAGACGCTTAATGACTAAGCCACCCAGGTGCCCCTGAAGTGTACTCTTTATTCCCCAGCTGGTGGCTGCTCTGGAAAGAGTAGAGTCGCCTTTACTGAAGCAAAAGCTAATTGCCCCAAGGGCTTCAGAGTGCTGGTTTAATGGGCTGAGTCCCCTCACCCATTGGATGGTCCTCTCAAACTTTCGGTATTGCTCCTTCATGTTTTTATTGATAGACACCCAGAGAGGCCCTCAGCAATTGAGCTACTGAGTATCAAGGGCAAAGGAGCAGATGACCAGATGTTGACATGCTATTTCAGTACAGTTTACCTCACTCTTCCAGCAAAACAACTACTTCTAACAACAGCTTCACTTTATTAGCCTTTGTCAAGAACAAGTGGATTTCAAATCACATCAAACCAATACAGAACATGCCCCATTCTAGAATTCTTTTGATACCAAAGGCCAACAGGCTGTCTAACCTATTATACTATATATTATAAAAGACTAGTGTCTGCAAGCATGCCAAGCCAAAAGGAGTCTCAGAATCTAGAGCCACCCTTAACTTATACAGATACAGAAACTGAAGCCTAGCAGGAGATTAACTTGAATACATAGTAATTAGTCACTGGGAGCTATGGAACCAGTTTTTTTTGACTCCCAGTTTAGGGTTATTTCCTCTCTGATTCATCGAGACTTCCCACCTCCCTTGGCTATTACTGTTCTGGGAGAGATGTCAATCTGTAGGGGGTGAGTAAATACATCAATAAGTATATCAATAGTAAATTGATATCAATATGTCAACACCAATAGTTAGTGTATCAATAATTATTTATTGTCATTAAAACACAAATAAGGTGCCTACAAAGTCCACAATAAGAATAATCACATCCCAGGTAATTAGGATTGGAGAGAAGTATTGAAAATGGAGGGCCGCCCTCGATCCAGGTTTGTCCAATTCAGATCATTTGCAGGAGGGAGAAGCTGAGGAAGGACCAGTGAGCTTTCCTAGAATCCCTTTTAACAATAGCATTGTTTTACTTCCTTTTGACTCATAAATTTGATTTAAAAAAAAAAAGACATAAAAAGAGCTTACCCTCGTGAGCTATGAGGTGTAATTGTGCCTGTGACCTCATCAATGTGGGGGGGAACATGACTGTAAGAATAAAAGTCACAAGTATACAAGTTTGCAAATGTGGGGTAATTAAAAGAGCGCTGGTCTCTGAGTCAGACCCAGATTAAAAATCTCAGTCCTAACACTGACTGCTGGGTAGCCTTGCTTAATCTGTTTCAGTCTTAGTCAACTCATCTAAAACCTTAGTCTTTGTTTTGAAATAGGAAAATACCTTCCTCTAGACATTTTTGTGAGGGTTACATTAGGTAACACGTAAGGTGGATGGGCAGCTGTATTCCAACACATTTCTTTGTAAAAGTCTCGTGCATATGCACAAGATGCACTGGGCACACTCTGTTTATCTAGTGTTGCACAGACTCACACACTCCCTCCATGACCAGGGTTAGGATTGTTCCCAGCAGCCATAAAATGGGTCATAGCAAAGCTGGCTGATTCCAAGACCTTGACCTTGTTAGCTTTTGGAGTCTGTGAACGAACCGTGAAGGTGTTGGTTCAGCAGGTGAGCCTGAAGGGCCTGCCTTGCACGGGGCGTTTTCACCAGGCTTGGCATCTGGTATGTGAATTCAGGCATCCACAGATCGCCAGAGTTCAAGGCGAAGGCAGTGCCATAAAAGGAAAAGTTCTTAGGTGGCTCAAAGGAAGGAGGGATTAGGGCTGATGGGAGAACCAGAAAAGCTTTAATGGAGGCAGAGCCTGAGAAGATGGTTAAGAGACTGGTGGGAAGAGATGTGAAGGGAGAACGTTCCAGGTGAAGGGAGCAGCATGAGCAAAGGCTTGGGGGTGGAGAGTATGGAGTGCGCACTAGAACAGTGACTATCCCAGTGTGGCCAGAGAGGAGGAGCGTCGTGAGAGAGAAGCGGGGGGCCGGCTCCGTAGTGTGACATGAAGGTGAAGAACCTAGGCTGTGGGGCCCAGCGGGGGGAGGACAGAGGAAGCCTGTGAGCCTGGTGCTGAGGCCGTGAGGGTAGCAGGATGTAGACAGTTGTGTGCTTCATTTAATACCTTCTCACACAGCCTCACTGTGGAGGGTGTGCCCGGGGGCCACTGGACCGAACAACAGGGATAGGCAGAGCATCAGTTCTAAAAAAAACCCTGAGTTCTAGAACCTCAGATGCTTGTCCTATGCAATGCTCAGTAAATGTTTTTGTAGCAAGACAGACACGCGGTCAGCAAATACAGGAAGGGTATCTGAGAATCAGGACTTCTTATCCATGTCCTGTGTACTATTTCAGGAAATACTTACTGGATGCTTCCAGGAGCTCCTGGGGCAGTCCCAGATTTGTAGTGGCCTTTTGCCTCTTATTTACCACCTCTGGGATTTTGTATCATCTCTGAAGCCATCTTTTTTTTTTTTTTTTACACATGGGTTTTAATTCCTCAACTAATACACAAATCCATTCTTACTTTGAAAATATTCAAACTAACAGAATAATGTGGAATAGGAATGTCAGACCCTCTTCACCCTTTCTTCTTCCTCTCCCCACCCCACATATAATCATGGTTGATCCAGAACCAAGGGGTATTTTAGGTTCCCCCCCCATAATTCTTTATAGCAAAACCTGACCTGACTTCATTTCACCACAAAATCTGACTTGACCTCATTTGGGTAGTAAACGTGACCTGAACAAGTGTGGGGCTATTTGTCATCTTTATCTGTCCCACTACTGTGAGTAGTCACGCATTTCGCGACAGAAATACGATGAGTTTGATTAAGAGGGTTGCCCCGGACCCTCCTGGAGGTGTTACTTACTGTATGGTATAGCCCCCCTTTACCTTTACAGTCTGAACAAGCCTGACTTTTGAAACTCATCTGGTTCTGAGGCTTCAGATAAGGGATTGTCAGTCTGTCACTTGCTTATATGAATTTGCAGGCACGTTTATGCACAGTTTGGTAGGTAGGTAGTTTGGAAGATAGATAAGTTTAAAAAAAAACAATAGGATCATAGTACACATGCTGTTCTAGGTCTTAATTTTTTTTTTTTACTTCATTTACTTAATTTTAATGATTTTACTTCACTTAACAATGGGACATCTTCCTGTGTCTGTTTATGTATCTACCTTTCCTTTTTTAACCGCTCCGTGGTATTCCACAACATGGTAGTGTCTGGTTTTGTACTGGATTGTTTGTCATTTTCTTCTTAATTTCTCTGAACTGTTGATTCCTACCATGATGTTTTGTGTTTTGTGTTCTTCTTTTATTCCTCTTCTTTTTATTTTTTTAAGATTTTATTTATTTATTTGAGGTGGGGGGCACAAGTAAAGAGGAGAGGCAGAGGGAGAAGCAGATTCCCTGCTGAGCAGGGAGCCCGACGTGGGGCTCGATCCCAGGACTTCTGAGCCGAAGGCAGATGCTTACCTGGCTGAGCCACCCAGGCACCCCTTTTATTCCTCTTCTTTTTCCTGTCTATAGTTGTATTGATCAAGTTTTCTTTTTCTCCAGTTTTCTCTTGGGGAAACATTTCTCGTCTTCTTATGGGTACATTTTGTTTCTAGTTTCTTTATGATTACCTATGATTTTTTAATGTGCATAGATAGTAATTTATTCAATTAACACAACCTTTTCTGTCAGCATGCATAATTATTGGTATCTTTATTTTCTGTGTAATGAAGAATTTGTCTGGTGTTTGTCCTAGCACAGAGCTTCTTTTTTTTTTTTTTTAAGATTTTATTTATTTATTTGACAGAGAGAGACAGCGAGAGAGGGTACACAAGAAGGGGGGAGCTGGAGAGGGAGAAGCAGGCTCCCCATAGAGCGGGGCTCGATCCCAAGACACTGGGATCATGACCTGAGCAGAAGGCAGACACTTAATGACTGAGCCACCCAGGCGCCCCTAGCGCAGAGCTTCTAAAGACCATTGGGATTTCCTGAGGGAAAGGAATGCCATTGTTACAGTGAGATGACTCATGGGGGCGCTTACCAATCTTCATGATTGGGACTGGTCATCAGCAAAGCCAACTGAGTGATTAGAGGTTTGGGACTTTGGGCCAGCCAGACCTCTAGGGAGGAAGCTGAGAATTGAGTTGAATCAGATAGCCAATGATTTAACCAACCGTGCCCACATAATGAAACCCTGATAAAATCTCTGCACACTCTAGCTCATTGGAGCTTCCTATTTAGTGAACGATGATTTGCCTGGAGGGTGACATGCTCTGATTTCACAGGGAGAGGGCACAGATGTTCTGCATGCCCTCCCAGAACTTGTCTCATGTGTCTTTAAAATAAACCTGTAGGGGCACCTGGCTGGCCCAGTTGGTAGAGTGTGCGACTCTTGATCTTGGGGTTGTGAGTTCAAACCCCACGTTGGGTGTAGAGATTACTTAAAAATGAAATCTTTAAAAAAATAAAACTGTGATCATAGTAAGTATAGCACTTTTCTGAATTCTTTGAGTTGTTCTAGTGAATTATCAGACCTAGAGGGTTGTGGGAACCTCCAAATTTATATCCAGTAGGTCAGAAGTATGGGTGGACTGGAGACCCCCCTCCCCGAGACTTGTGGCTGGTATCTGAAGTGAGCTCATTCTGTGGAGGACTTGCCCTCAACCTGTGGGGTCTGTGCAAACTCTGGGTAGTTAGCGTCAGAACTCAACTGCAGTACACCCCACACTGCCATGCCCAGGTCAGCTTAGCTATCCTGGTGCTCACTCACACCAGAACTTTCCCCAGGCAGGTGGATCACTTCCACTCCGGTTTTATCATGGGACGCATCTGCTTCCAGCTGCTCTGACTCATTCATTATTAGCTATGAATGTGTGTTTTCAGCGCGTGAAGAAGAATCCCTTTAGGGGACAGTGAATGAATTCTAGACATAGTGGGAGGTTTCAAGGGTTCTGTCGTATAAAAACCACTAACAAAGATTCTCATAGTTAATGGTATAAGATTAAATTTCATATATAGTTGATATTTTGTGGAAGATTGAGGAGGTGACAACATATATGAAATATAATCTGGTTTAAAATGATTGCCTGGGGGGCGCCTGGGTGGCTCAGTCGTTAAGCGTCTGCCTTCGGCTCAGGTCAAGATCCCAGCGTCCTGGGATCGAGCCCCGCGTCGGGCTCCGTGCTCCGCGGGAAGCCTGCTTCTACCTCTCTCACTCCCCCTGCTTGTGTTCCCTCTCTCGCTGTGTCTCTCTGTCAAATAAATAAAATGATTGCCTGGAAGGGAAATGGGGAATTACTGTTTAATGGCACAGAGTTTTGCAAAGATGGGAAGATGAAGAGGTTCTGGAGATGGATGGCCGTGGTGGTGGCACAACAATGGGAATGTACTTAATGGCACTGAACTGTACACTTATAAATGGTTAAAGTGGTCAATTTTATGTTATGTGTATTTTACTAAAACAAAGAAGATGATTGCTAAATTTCCAGTGTTATTAAAAATGGGAATCAGTAGGGGCATCTGGGTTGCTCAGTCAGTTAGGCATCTGCCTTCGGCTCAGGTCATAACCCTGGCGTCCCAGGATCGAGTCCCACATCGGGCTCCCTGCTCAGTGGGGAGTCTGCTTCTCCCTCTGCCCCGCCCCCCCGCCCCCTTGTGCACATATGCGCTCTCTCTCTCTCTCATAAATAAAATCTTTAAAAAAAATTGGAATCAGAATTTTAAATTTAAATTGTATGTAACTATACTCATAGGGCTCCAAGTCTTCTACAGTCTCCATACAGTAGAATATTGAAATCTGGAATGGGAGCCATTATGTAAATGGCCTCTCCACCACTAGCCGTGTGACTTGGGACTAGCCAGTTAAGCTCTCTGGGCCCCATCTTTAAAAATAAAGTGATTGGAGGGCGCCTGGGTGGCTCAGTTGGTTAAGCGACTGCCTTCAGCTCAGGTCATGATCCCAGGGTCCTGGGATCGAGTTCCGCATCGGGCTCCCTGCTCTGCTTCTCCCTCTCCCACTGCTCCTGCTTGTGTTCCCTCTCTCGCTGTGTCTCTCTCTGTCAAATAAATAAATAAAATCTAAAAAAAATAAATAAATAAAAAATAAAAAATAAAAATAAAAAGAATAAAAATAAAAAAATAAAGTGATTGGAATAATTGTATTTTAGTTGTTAATTAAGAGAGATGACTTTCTACCCATAATGCTATATTTTCTAAAGATGGCCGCAGCAATATCTCCCAACCATGTGCACTTTTTACCTGTGATTCTGACACTTCCCATTGAGGTGCACTCTTTACTCCCTCTGCTAGAAGTGGGGTGGACTTTTATGACCAACAGAGTATGGCAGAAGTGATACCCTGCCCTGTGATTTTGAGTTTCGGTTATAAATGTGTTGCAGCTTTCTCTTTGCTCACTGAAATATCACTTGAAGCCTTCAGCCACTGGATAAGCAGTCTGACTGCCCTGAGGCTTCCATGCTGGGAGGAATCCCCAACTAGTGCTTAAAAAAACCCCTAAATTCAACCAAGTAAATTTGAAGATCTAATTGGCTTTATTAAATGATTCATAAGTCAGGCAGCATTCCATCTACTAAGTAGAGGAGCTGTCCAAAATAGGTTTTTAAAGGTAAAGGGGGCAGAAAAGGGGAATTTACTAGCAAGGAATGCATTTTTTTTTAGACAACTCACCCTCCTAAGGAGAATGGAAGTGGTCCATCAGGGGCTTACTTCCTAGTGTTGGCCAGGAAATTCCAGTTTGCCCCGTTAAAGATTACGTGGTGAGGGCAGGGCGAGGGGGGGTTGAAACTGCAGTTAGTTAAGTATGAAGTCTTACTGATGTGGGGCCTTAACATAAGTGACTCCATTTTGAGATGTGGTTTTCTTTTTAATGCTAACTGACCTGGAAAGACCACATGGAGAGGCCCTGAGACTATTTGGGAGAGAGAGACATGCCCGGTCAGTCCCCAGCTGCTTCAGCTCTCCCCTTCCCCCATCCTGTCTTAGCTGCCATCTGATTGCAGACACAGGAGAGATCCTGAGTCAGAACCGCCCAGCTGAGCCCTTCTCTAACTCCTGACCCACAGAAACCTTGAGAGATAATAAAATGACTGTGGTTGTTTTAAGCCATGGATTTTGGGTTGATGTTTTATGTAGCAATAATAACTGGAACACTGTCTCCTTTACAGATTAATTTTTCTCAGTAGTTCGCACTAAAATACTATATAATTTACCAGCTTATTCTTTCTCCCCTCTCTCCCCCCACTAGAATGTGAGCTCCTGAAAGAGAGCTTTGTTCAATCCTTCCTTCACATTGCCTACAATGTCTGTTGTAGAAGGTGCACAATGAATATTTGCTAATGAATAAATGAAATGGTAGAAGGAAGGGGAGAGAGCAGATCAGCTGTCAGAAGCCCCCAAGTCCACTTTCTACTTGTGGAGTTTATTGAAGTGACTTTGAACCTGCTCTTGGGCTTAGTGGGAGAAGAGCAACAGTGGACTTCTTTTCACATGTTTGGGCTCTTGTTTTCCTCCTTTCTCTCTTTTTTAAATTAATATGTTCCAGGCTACATCTGTCTTCCAAGATTTTCTCATATCTTTTAGTCCAGTAACTTACATTTTCTTGGTTTTCTGAACTATTGAAGTTGTTTGTCTTTTTAAATCTTTTAAGGATAGCTTTTGTATAATCTCAGTGGGATTTTAGGCAGAGAGAAATAGATACATGCTCAGTGTGCTGTCCTGATATAATCCCCACTCCCTTCGTTTTGCATTTTTTGATGCTATCTTAATTGTTGCATAAAGGTGTGTGCCTTATAACTTTATTACACAAAGGTCTGTGCCTCTTGTCAATATAAAAGTGCTTAATAGAGATTGCCATTTTCTAAACTGGTATCAAATTATACTCCTACCAGGAGTAGAAGAGAGGTCCACTTTCTCCACATGCTCTTTAGTCTTTGATATTCTTAGGGTGTTTAAATGTAGTGATTCTGGTGGGTATATAGTGGCATCTCATTGTGGTTTTAAGTTGTATTTCCCTGGTGAATAATGATATTGGGCTTCTTTTTATATGCCTATAGGCCATTTGATAATTCTCTTGAGTGAAACTCTTGTTCAAGTCGTTTGCCCATTTTTCAATTGGGTCGTCTTTCTCTTATCGTTATTAGGAGTTCTTTGTATATTCTTTTTGTTTGTTTGTTTTAAAAAGATTTTATTTATTTATTTGACAGAGAGAGACACAGAGAGAGAGGGAACACAAGCAGGGAGAGTGGGATATTCTTGATACAAGTCCTTTGTCATATGTATTGCAAGCATATCCATGTATATGGCTTACTCATTCACTTTCTCAGTGATATCTTCGATGAACAGAAAGTCTTGATTTTAATGACAACTAAGTTATCTTTTTTTTGTTGTTTTATGTTAGTGCTTTTTTGTCCTTTTTTTTTTTTTCCAGTTGGGCTTGAACCCACGACCCCAAGATCAAGACCTGAGCTGAGATCAAGAGTTGGATGCTTGGGGCACCTGGGTGGCTCAGTCGGTTAAGCATCTGCCTTCAGCTCAGGTCATGATCCTGGGGTCCTGGGATCAAGCCCTGCATCAGGCTCCCTGCTCAGTGGGGAGTCTGCTACTCCCTCTGCCCCTCACCCTGCTCTCATGCTCTCTCTCTCACACTCTCTATCTCAAATAAATAAATAAGATCTTTAAAAAAAAAAAAAAGTCTCAGATGCTTAACTGACTGAGCCACCCAGGTGCCCCTGCTTTTGGTGTCCTTTTAAGAAATTTTTGCTTACTTAAAGGTCATGAAGATATCCCACTTTCTTCTAGAAGCCAGAGTGTTTTAACTTTCACATTTAGGTGGATGATCCACTTCAAAACAAATTTTGTATGTGGTGTGAAGTCTCCCCACCCCCTATGGATATCCAGTTGCTCTAAAGTCATTTATTGAAAAAAACCTTTCTCACATTAAATTTTAGTGGTGCCTTTGTTGAAAAAATCAAATGACCATATATAGAGAGGTCTATTTCTGGACTCCCTGTTACGCTAAGTTGATGTGTAGGTCTGTGCAATAATACTACATTGTCTTAATTTATAGTAAATTTTAAAATCATGTAATATAAATCCTTCATATTTATTCTTAAAGATTTGTTTGGCTATTCTGTGTCCTTTAGTTTCTAGATAAATTTTGTAATCGGTGTGTCAATTTTCACACTTATACACAAAATCTGCTGGGATTACTATTGGAGTGAATTAAATCTTTGTATCAGTTTGGTGAGAATTTTTGCCCAAACCATATTAAGTCTCCTAATCCATGAACTTGACATGGATCTCTCCATCTATTGAGGTCTTTAATTTCTCTTAGTTTTGTAGTTTTCCAGATAGAGGTCTTAAACCTCTTTCATTAGGTTTATTTCTGTTTTTTTCTAATGCTGTGGCAAGTGGTTTTTTAAGAAATTTCATTTCCAGTTTCTTTTAAACCACATTTGTCCTGTACTCAATTTTCTATTTTGATCTATCTTTAAGTTGATTGGAAATCTTCCTTGAATTTCTTTTTTTTTTTTTTTTTTTTCAGGAAATGCATGTGATGGTAAACATTAGTTTTACAGGCTGGGATTTTCTCTTACCTTCAAAAATGTATAATAAATTGTCTGGGGATAGAATTTTGGGGCCATTGTTTCTTTTTATCTCAATGTTTAGTGAATATTTTTCCACAATCTTCTGACATCTAAAGTTGCAGATAAAAGACTAATGTCACTCTAAATTGTTTTTCTTTTGTGTATAATCTGTTTTTACACAAAAGGTTGTTACCCTTTCTTATTCTAGGAATTGACAGAGTTCCCCCACATATGCCTATTGTGGGGGTTTTGTTTGTTTGTTTGTTTTTTATTAGTTTTGCCTTGGTAATTGGTATACTTTTGATCTAAGGACTCAAATCTTTCTTCAGTACAGAGGAGTGTTCTCCTGCTTCTCTGATCAATCCTAGTGGAATTCTTTTTTTTTTTTTTTTAAGATTTATTTATTTGAGAGGAGAGAGCGTGTGTGCGCGCACACGCAGGCGCTGGAGGAGGGGCAGAGGGAGAGAGAGAATATTTCAAGCAGACTCGCTGCTGAGCGAGGAGCATCATGCAGGGCTCGATTCCACGGCCCATGAGATCATGACCTGAGCGGAAATGAAGAGTCTGACACTCAACCGACTGAGCCACCCAGGCGCCCCAATCCTTCTGGAATTCTTATTGTTTGCTTATTAAAGGAATTTGGCCTCCCTAGGTCTTACCATTTTCTCATTAACTTCAATTGCTTCATCGTTTTACTCTTTGTTCTTGAAAACTGTATCATGTCTTTTTATTCACTAATTTCATTTTGTGTGATGGCCATTTCACTGTTCACTGCTTTTGTTAGCCATCCTTAAAATTTGGAATTCATGTTTTCCAATCCAGCAATGTTCATATTTCAAATTGCTTCCTTTATTATTATTACTGCCTGATTTGTCTTATAGATACATTGGTATCTCTTTTCTCTATAGTTATATTCTTGCCTCAGCTCCTGTTCTTCTATCAGCCCCCATTCTCCAGGCAGAAAAAATAATTTTCCCTTTGCTTTCCATCCTACTCATCCAGTGTGTTATAGTTACTTGCTTATATGTTGACTCCCTTGTCCCCTGTGAGCTCCCTAAGAATGCAGTCACACTTTTCCATTTTTATATCACAGCACCCAGCACAATGTCTTGCATGCGTAGGTGCTCAATACAAGATAGTTGAGTTGAATTGTGTATTGACTCTTCAAACTGGAGGTCAGCTGCAGAAGGGTATGAGGGATCTTTTGAGGTGATGAATGTTCTAAAACTGGCATGTGCTGATGTTTGCACAACTGTAAATTTACTACACATCATTGAATCATACTCTTAAAACATGGATTTGATGGTATGTAATTACAGTTTAATAACTCTGTTTAAAAAAGAAAGACAACTGGCAGGGCAGTGCCTGGCTGGCTCAGTTCAATGGAACATGTGACTCTTGATCTCAGGGTTGTAAGTTTGAGCCCTACATTGGGTGTAGAGATTACTTAAAGATAAAATCTTTCAAATAAATAAATAGTAACTGGTGGCAAAGGTGTAGCAAAGCCATTGCTATTACTGGAAAGTTGAGCAAGGCTACTATAGTAGGAATATATCTTTCCACGTTTCGTGCAAAGTCGATAACTGTTACCTGCAAGAGGGTTAGTCGGATAGAAGGGAGTTGACTGTTTTCAGAAATGAAACTCCCAGATCAGAGATATTTGTCATCTTACTTGGGAATGGTAAATAATTTTAACTGGCTCACCAATTCCCGTGCATTGTAAATATTTGCCTGGGGCACTATATTAAGGATTGCACATGAGCGTCTGGACTCAGTGGAATCGGATGCGGTAATGGATTATCAACATCCGCTGGCGGTGCAAGGGGGTGGAGGGGTGTGTGTGTGTGTGTGTGTGTGTGTCACATACATACCATCCTTTATCTGTCCGGTGACACCCAGCTGGCCATGTGAAGGTAGCAGATCCACCACAGGGGGTGGGAAATTATCAAGAAAATGGAATAGAAACTTGTATTTTGTAGTGTAAGGAGGTGAGAGGGTAATGAGCTTGTCTCTCTCCCTCTGTGTCTGCTACTCCTTGGGTCTGTGTACAGGGGATGAATATGAGCTGAGGTGTGTTAGATGGCTAGTGCTGCCATAACCAAGTACCACAGACTGGGTGGGTTCAACAGTAGTTCCAGAGGCTAGAAGTCCAAGATCAAGATGGCGGCAGGGTTGGTTTCTCCTGAGGCCTCTCTCCTAGGCTTGTAGATGGCCGCCTTCTACCTGTGTCCTCACGTGGTCTTCCCTCTGTTCAGGTCTGTGTCCTGATTTCCTCCTCGGGACACCACTCATTACATAGGGCCCACCTTAATGACCTCATCTTAATGTAATCACCTCTTTAAAGGCCCTGTCTCCAAATACAGTCACATTCTGAAGTACTGGGGATTAGGACTTCGACATATGAATTGGAGGTGGGGGGGTACAATTTAGCTCACAACATGGGAAACTTTTTAAAAATTAAATAAGGTTAAAATGAAATAGAAACTATATGTTCAGAATCGAAACAAGAAAAAAATACTTCATTCCCTTTGAAGAATATGTATTAATAAAGCAGTCCTTGGGAGCAGTGCCTTGTGCAAATGAGCTGAAGATGGGAGTGAATGCATATCCAGTCTTGAGTTTGTCCCTTAAGTGGCAAAGCCAGAAGTACTAACAGTTGAAGAGTCTCTGTTAGGTGGTCCCTGGTGGGCTGCTTCACCTGCCAGCGTATTCCTCATTTAGTTTATGGTCTCACATCCTGGTTAGGTTGCTTTTTCAGGCTAAGATCCCAACTTGAACATTGCCTTTCCCCCTCCATGGCAGAATGCCTTTCTAACAGCAGTTTGTCTATGGATAGAAATAGTGTCTGTTCCCTACATGCTGCTATGATGAAGTCTTCCAAACATCCATGCTGTTGTTCCTTTGTGTCTTCCAGAGGCTTTCTGAAAGAAGCTTTCAGGAGAGGAGGCCCAGATGGCTCCAGTGCCCGCCTCATGAGGGGAGAGATCACGTTTTCCCAGGTAAAGGGACACTTCATAGACCCCCTCAAGAAGGCATTCTGTGCCCACATGCCCATCTCCCGCACTGACTAGAAGCTCTCTGACGGCAGACCCATGTTTGCTTCACCGATGTACCCCGTCTAGCACTTCCGTCGTAGGACTGGGATGGGGGCTTAGAGACCCACAGAGAGATAGTTAAGACTGGCTTATTGTCTCTTTGCAGGATCCACCCCATGACTGGAAAATTGCCAACCCCTTGAAAATCTATACCAGGCAGAGTAGCTTTTTTTTTTTTCTTCTTAAATGGTGATAAAATACACATAATACAAAATTTATCACCTTGATCACTTTTAAGTATGTAATTGTGTAATGTAAAGTATATTCACATTGTGAAGCCATCACCACCATCCATTTCCAGAACTCTTCATCTTGCAAAACTAAAATCCTATACCCCTTAAACAAAAACTCCCATTATTCTTTTCCCCCAGCCTCTGGCAACCTTCCTGTCTCCATGTATGCGGCTACTCTAGCCACATTAGAGAAGTAGGATCATGCAATATTTGTCCTTTTGTGCCTGGCTTATTTCCCTTGAATGATGTCTTAAAAGTTCATCCATGCTGTGGCATGTGAAAGGCTTTCTTTCCTTTTTAAGGATGGATAGTTTTCCATTGTATGGGTAGACCACATTTTGTTTGTCCATTCTTCTGTCAATGGACACCGGGGTTGCTTCCATCTTTTGGTTATTGTGAATAATACCACTGTGAATATGGGTGTGCGAATATCTGCGTGACACCTTGCTTTCAGTTCTTCTGGGTATAGACCCAGAAGTGGGATTGCTGGATCATACAGTAGATCTGTTTTTAATTTTTTTTAAGGACCCTCCATCCTGTTGTCCAGAGTGGCTACCCCAGTTTGCATTCCTCTGAGCAGTGCACAAGATTTCCAGTTCGTCCACATCTTCGCCAATCCTCGTCAGTCTTTGTTTTGTTGTTTATTTGTTCTGTTGTTGATAGTTGTCATCTTGAGAGTAGCTGTTTTCAGACAGGGCCAATTGCGGGGAGGGGTTGTTAAGTAATAACTGGATAATGGGTGGGCTTTGGAGTCAGAGAGCAGGATTTGAATCACAGCTCCCACTTACAGACCGTGTCCCCCCAGCAAGTTGCTTAACCTCCCAAAGGCCCAGTCTTGGCATCTGTAAAATGAGGGTGATCTACAGTCTACTTCATGGATAGTTAGGAAGCTAGGAAAGTGTCTCGCACGGTGCCTGGCACATAGCAAGGGCTAAATAAATAACAGTTACCATTGTGACTACAACCTCCACTGGTTTTTAACAAAGTAATCAGGATCTGAAACCATTTGAATTCTCAGTGTCTGGAAGAAGAAAGGCTATTGAGAATCTATCAGCACACAGAGAACATGGTCTATATTTTAACACTTTTTTTTTTTTCTTAAAGATTTTATTTATTTATTTGACAGAGAGAGACACAGAGAGAGAGGCAACGCAAGCAGGAGGAGTGGGAGAGGGAGAAGCAGGCTTCCCGCTGAGCAGGGGGCCCGATGCGGGGCTCGATCCCAGGACCCTGGGATCATGACCTGAGCCGAAGGCAGACGCTTAACGACTGAGCCACCCAGGCGCCCCTATATTTTAACACTTTTTATGAATTAGAGCCACCTATCGGTCTGTCAGAGAACTTAGGGCCCACTGTAGGAGAAAGCAGGAGTCCGCCTTTTCTGTGTGCACACACACAGTGGCTGGTGACTGAAAAACTAATGATACTGCTGAGAATAAATGTGAAGTCAATAAGAAATCTGCAGTAATATTGTTGGAAGAGAAGGAAAGAAGGAAGTACAGTGTGTTTTCAATGAACATAGGAATTATAGAGTGAAATTCTAGTAATTGCTATGAAAACTCTGCACCCGTTCTGACTTCTTTCGTCCGTATGTAGCTTCTAGGTAACTTGAATGGTTAGCAGATGAGGTCTGAAATAGCAAATTGCAGTTGATCCTTGAACAACATGAATTTGAACTCACGGGTCTACCTATCCATGGATTTTTTTTTTTTTCAATAAATACACATACAGTGCTGTAACCGCATTTTCCTCTTCCATTTGATTTTCTTAATAACATTTTCTTTTCTCTGCCTTACTTTATTATGAGAACACAGTATATAATACATATAACATATAAAATATATATTAATCAACTCTATGTGATTGGTAAGGCTTCTGGTCAACAGTAGGCTATTAGTAGTTAAGCTTTTGGGGAGTCAAAAATTATATGTGGGGCTCCTGGGTGGCTCAGTCGTTAAGCGTCTGCCTTCGGCTCAGGTCATGATCCCAGGGTCCTGGGATCGAGTCCCACATCGGGTTCCCTCCTCGGCGGGAAGCCTGCTCTCCCTCTCCCACTCCCGCTGCTTGTGTTCCTGCTCTCGCTATCTCTGTCTCTGTCAAATAAATAAATAAAATCTTTAAAAAAAAAAAATTATGTGTGGATTTTCAACAATGTGGGGGGTTAGGGCTCTCAACCCCCACGTTATTCAAGGGCCAACTATATATTATGACAAAGGCTACTTAGGTTCAATTTGTCTTCAGAAATCATGTCTTGAAAATGAATGTCGTCTTTTAATTTTTCATTTGTGTGTATGGGCACCTGGGTGGGAAATTTTTTCTCATTTGTGTGTACAATACAAACAGAAAAGTACACAAAGTATACAGTTTAATGAATTTTCACACAAACTGAATGCACCCATGTCACTGGCACCCAGATTAAGAAATAAAACATAATCAGCACCATGGGCACCCCACTTACGCACCTTCTAACGCTACCCCTCCAAGAGTAACTAACCATCCTGACTTCCAACCTTAGAGATCACTTTTACCTATTTTGTACTTTATGCAAATGGAACCACACCGATAAATCTTTTGTATCTGGCATCTTTTCCTCAACACTGTATTTGTGAGAATCATAGATGTCATTGTATGCAGTCATAAATAGTTTTATTCTCATCGCTGCATGATATTCCATTGTATGAAGATACTCTGATCTGTTTATCCATTTTTTTTTTCACCCTGAGATGGAAAGGCATTGGGAGATTTGGAGCAGTGAAGTGACATTATGTATATATATTTGCAGCAAGGAAAAGGGTTTTTTAAAATTTTATTTTATTTATTTATTTGTCAGGGGGAGAGAGAGAGAGCACGCACGAGCAAGCACAAGCAGGGGGAGTGGCAGGCAGTGGGAGAAGCAGGCTTCCTGCTGAGCAAGGAGCTCCATGCAGGGCTCGATCCCAGGACACTGGGATCATGACCCGAGCCAAAGGCAGACACTTAACCCACTGAGCCACCCAGGCTTCCCAAGGAAAAGGTTTATTCGAGAGGCAGCCAGACAAGGAGATGGGAAGGCAAGCCTCAAATCCACCTCCTGACTGATATTTTTAAAACCTCATTCTTGCTGCTGCATAAATAGACCAAAAGGGCAAGGATCATTATAGACTAATTAAGGAAGCTATTGGAAGATCTGGGTGAGAGATGGTGGTAGCTTGGACTAAGGTAATATTGGTGGAAGCAGTAAAAAGTGATCCAAGTCTGGAATATTTTGACAGTAGATTCCACAGGCCTTCCTGATAGATTGAGTATGAGTATGAGAGAGTAATGAAGGATAACAAACGTTTCTGACCAGAACCAACTGACAGTTACCAGTTGCTGTTCGCTGCTCTGGGGCTGGGAAATCAGGTGCCCGATTTGGGATATTTCAATTTGAAATGCCTATTGATCTCCAAATAGAGCGTGCAAGAGGCAGCTGCATATACAAACCCAGAGTTGAAGGAACATCTTACACACACACACACACAGCATATAGATGGCATTTTTAATGCCACTGGACTCAGTGTGATCACTGAGAAAGGGAGTATAAATGGAGAATCCAGAATCCCGGGTACTCTAGTATTAAAGGTCAGGTTGATGAGGGGGACCCAGGATTGAGAGATGGAGAATGAATCTCCACCGATAAGAGAAAAATTAGGAGGGTGTGGAGTCCTGAAAGCCAAGGATTTATCAAGTTTCAGATGAAGAGAGTGGCCATCTGTGTTGATGCAGCTGATGGGTCAGGCAAAATGAAGGCTGGCAAGTGCCCATTAGATACAGCAACACAACATGGAGGTCACTGATAACCTTGGCGAGAGAGGGTAGAATGTGGAATGTGGAGGTCAAAGCCTGATCAGACTATGTTCAAGAAAGAATGAGAGAAACGGTTTGAAGACTATGTGAAGTTTTGATACAAAGTGGGGTAGAAAAATGGGGCAGTAGAAGGGGGGGATAAGGTCAAGAAAGAGGTTTTCTTTATGATAACAATATGCTTGCATGCTGATGGCCATGGTCCCATAGTGAGGGAGATTGCTGATAAAGGAATGAGGAAGGGAGACCCACTGGAGCCACGTCCTTGAAACAGAAAGGGATGGAATCTAGATGGAGGGGTTGAGCTTTGATAAGAGCAATGGACCATTATCCATGGTAACAGAAGGGAAGATGGAGTTCTTGGCCACTAATGCTGGTAGGTGGATGGTGATGGTGAGAACTTGTGAAAATTCTCTTCTAATTATTCTCCCTTCCTCCAATCCTCCTCACTGTTTCTGGGATGACCTCCCTGAAATGCAAATCTACTTATGTAACTCTCCCACTTAACTATATATATATATTTTTTTTTTCTTTGTGTAACAGTCTAAGGCTGCAAGAGTTTTATTATTTTTACGGAAAGGTGAGTACTTCCATTATTTTTCCAATTTCATTAATGGTTTTAGTCTACTCACATTTTATATTTTATCTTGCATCAGTTTTGGCATTTGTATCTTTTTTTTTTCTTTTTATCTTTTGGCCCCCTTCACCCATTTCTCCCACCCCGTCCCCCACCACCTGCCTCTGGCAACCACATTCTCTGTAGCTATAAGTTTGGCTTTTTTTGTATTTTTTGTTTTTGTTTCTGTTTTTAATTTAATTCCCACATATAAGAGAGATCAGACAGTATTTGTCTTTCTCTATCAGACTTATTTCACGTAGCATAATGCCTTCGATGTTCGTCTAGATTGTCACAAATGGCAAGATTTTGTTCTTTTTTATGGCTGAATAATATTCCATTAAAGTTATATACCACATTTTCTTTATACATTCATTCATCCATTGATGGGCATCTAGGTTGTTTCCACATCTTGGCTATTATAAATAATGCTGCAGTGAACATGGGGGGGGGTGCAGATATCTTTTTGAGTTAGTGTTGTTGTTTTCTTTGGATAAATACCCAAAGTGGAATTGCTGGATCATAGGGTAGTTCTAGTTTTAATTTTTTGAGGAACCTCCAAACTGTTTTCCATAGTGGCTGCACCAATTTACATTCCCACCAACAGTGTGCGAGTGTTCCCTTTTCCCTATGTCTTCACCAACATTTGTTATTTCTTGTCTTTTTGATAATAGCCATTCTAATAGGTGTGAGGTGATATCTCACAGTGGTTTTGATGTACATTTCCCTGATGATTAGTCATGTTGAACATCTTTTCATGTGTCTGTTGGCCACCTATATGTCTTCTTTGGAAAAAATGTCTTTTCGGGTCTTCCATACATTTTTTAATCAAGTTGTTTGCTTTTTTTGCCGTTAGGTTGTATGAGTTCTTTATATATTTTGGATATCAGCCCCTTATCAGATATATCATTTGCAAATATCTTCTCCCATTCAGTAGGTTGCCTTTTTGTTTTGTTGATGGCTTCCGTCGCTGTGCAAAAGCTTTTTATTTTGATGTAGTCCTAATAGTTTATTTTTGCTTTTGTTGCTTTGCTTTTGTTGTCAGAGTCAAAAAATCATCAGCAAAACCTATGTCAAGGAACTTACCACCTACATTTTCTTTTAGGGGTTTTATGGTGTCAGGTCTTGTGTTGAAGTCTTTCATCCATTTTCAGTTGATTTTTGTGTATGGTGAAGTGGTCAAGTTTCATTGTTTTGCATGTGGCTGTCCAGATTTCCCAACACCATTTATTGAAGAGATTGTCCTTTCCCCATTGTATATTCTTGGTTTCTTTGTTGTAAATTAATTGACCATATATGTATGCATGGGTTTATTTATGAGCTCTCTATCATTCTGCTATTGGGGTTTGGGTAGTTTTCAGTTTGAACTATTACAAATAGTGCTGCTATGATAGTGTATAAACATATCACAATCCATTTTGCTGCTAATAAGTGTATTAGTTACCCAGGGCCGCCATAACAAAATACCGCAGACTGGGTGGTTTAAACAATAGAAATTTATTTTCTCATAGCTCTGGAGCCTAGAAGCCCAAGATCAAGGTATTGGCAGGGTTGGTTTTTTCTGAGGTCTCTCTTCTTATCTTGTAGTGGCCATCTTCTGTGTCTTCGCAGTCTTTCCTGTGTGTATGTGTGTCCTAATCTCCTGTTCTTACAAGGACACCAGTCAGATTAGATTAGGGCCCACTCATGACCTCATTTTACCTTAATCACCTCTTTAAAGACCCTACCTTCAAGGACAATCACTTTCTGAGGTGTGAGGGCTTAAGACTTCAACATGAATTTTGGGGGAACCCCATTCAGCCCATAAACAGGGGCATTTGTGTAGCTTGTAGTTTCAGGGCTCTTGGAAATAATGCTCCTGCAAGTGCATACACAAACATGTCTTTTTGGTGAACATACGTAGACATTTCCATTGGGTGTGGGTCTAGGAGTGGAATTGCTGGCTCAGAATGCATATGATCAGATTTAGTAAATGCTGCCAAAAGCTTTTTCAAAGGATGGTACCAATTGATCGTCCCTCATCAATTCACTCTTACAGTGGGTGCCACTCATGGAAGAAGACTGCAGGAAATGTTCTGAGGACTCTGGAATCCGCCTCCCTGAGAATTTCTCTGTAAGCCAGATCTTTGGCAAGGTGGCTGCAGCAAGAAAGATCAACCACCCCATGCTTCAGGCAGCTCTTGCCCTCAGAAAGAAGGGTAAGGATCCAATACTGGCCGTTCTCTGAACCAACCACACTAGAGCCCTTGGGTGTGTTAGGTCAGAATACATCTATATGTGTTCCGAGAGCACAGATCTTCTGGACCTTGATGGAAAGCCATTCTTAAAAACATAGCCCTGAAGTAAGTTTTATCAAATGGCAAAAAATAGCACTATCAGAATAGCTGGGGAAAAAAAAATGAAAGAATTTTATTTAATAAAGCAGTGTGTGCCAGAGACTGCGTTGTGAGCAAAGTTCTCTCCCTCCAGTGACACTAGTAATGACCCAACCTCTTGTCACAGTGATTGAAAATCAAGGCCTTTTAAGCAACTGTGATCGTCTCAGCCTCTGAATGTCAAAGTGACTGAGCTATGAGCTGGCTGACATGAATTCAGATGGTGTCAAATGGTCTGGGACATGAGCTCATGTTCATCCAGTAGGGATTTATGTAGTTTTGGAGCCCAGCTCTTCTTCACAGGTATATTCGAAATCATTCTACCCACTTATCAGCAGACTTACCTGGTCATGGCTAAGCCATCCCATGTCCATGTTTCTCACTCATGTTCCATGGAAAGGGTCTCACCACTGACTCATCAGTGCCTTGTTTCCAGCACCCCCTACTTCTTGCCCTTCTTGGTTAGGGGGAGAAAGCCAGGGATAATGCCATTTCTGCTGACATTCCTCTAGTTTTGAAATGGGAATGCAGTCTCCGACAGTCAAGGCAAGAATTTTGAAAGATAGTCAAGCAGAGTTTTCAGTAACATAGACTTGGAAGGAGCACTGGAGGGGCAGTCCAAAGGCAGGATTCTGGGCCTGGCCCAGTTCTGCCTTCACTGTGTGGCTCTGGGAAGCTCCACATTTGTCTGAGCTTCTGTTTGCTCATCTGGTAAGATCTGTCCTGCCTATTCCAGAAGTGGTAAGGATCACATGAGCTGATGAAGATCACAACCTCTTGTTCTACAATTGCAAGGAATTAAGGGATGTAGTGTTTCTATCAGTGCTTCTGAAAGCCCTTCATGTACCCGGTCTGCTTACTCTCCTGTCTCTGTGTCAGGAGGTGCTTATGGGTAAAGATGATTCTTGTCCCATCTGTCAGTTTAGAAGCTGGGCATCAAGAAGAACCCTGCGTGGCCCCTTCTTTGGGGTTCCCTGTGGGGTTATCCTGAGCTTCTTGGAGCAAAGTTCTGTATCTGGTCTAGTCACTGGTGACTTCTCATTCAGGATATACAACCTGCATCCTCACCAACAACTGGCTGGATGACAGCGCTCAGAGGGGCAGCCTGGCCCAGCTGCTGTGTCAGCTGAGGCCGCACTTTGACTTCCTGATAGAGTCGTGCAGGATCAGAATGGCCAAGCCTGATCCGCAGATCTACAGGTTCGTGCTGGACACCATGAAGGCCAGCCCCAGTGAGGTATGTAGACACTTCCTTTAGTGAAAAAGAATGTTCTAGAGATATTGCAAATAAGAAAAATTGAGAAGGAGTGAGCAGATGGAGGACATCTGGGGCCTGGTGGTTTGATTCTAGGTCCAGTGGCAGGTTCCCACTCTCCCAGGCCAGGACTTCTGAAGGACTTTACCTGTCCCTTCAGTCTAGAACATTCTACAAGAGATAGGCATGTGGCCCCTCTCTGTGGCTTTTATAGGTCAAAACAGGTATTGTCAAAACTGCTAGACCAGCTGCCTTAGTTTGCCTATAAAGAAACGTAGACCCTGGGAGATTTTCCCAAGACCACAAGGTGGTTACGGTCACCCTACCAAAGGGTGAGTGGAAGTGGGCTCCAATATTAGAGCTATCTCCTCTAGGAACCCCTAAATTCTGTCTTCATACTGTCTCTAAGTATCTATTCTAAAATTCTGTTTCCTTGTATTCCCCACCTCTAATTTTCAAAAAGGCAATTAGACCAAGATTAAATACCTTTCCCTGATGTTTCTGACCCTTTCTTGTTGGCCCCATCTCATCCACAAGCTGATCAGATGAAACCCTAAACTTCCTCACGGGGAATCCTTACCGGGCTCAATCCCAGAACCCTTCCTCTCTCCTCTTAAACTTTGCTCCTGCTCTTCTCAACCCCTGGATTAAGCCTTGTAACAGTGCTCTGAATTTTAGTATACCTATAAATAAATGTCTTCTCATTTCTGGCTTTTGGGTTGTCAGATGAGCTGCTTAGAAGTCTGGGCCTGCCCTAATCCAAGATGATAATGCACTTATGCTTTCTTCTACAACTTTAAGGATTTTTTTTTATTTTAAAATTTAAATATTTGATCCATTCAGAATTTATTTTGGGGGAAGATGTGAGGGAAGCATCCACTGTTTTCCCCCAAACAGTTAAAATAATTATATAATCTTTTAAGTACTATTTTTCCTCACGAGGTGGACAACACAAATTGTCATTTATATTTGGGTTCATTCCTCGACTCTCTTCTATTTCATTTGATATGTCTATATCTCTTCTAGCTCCCCACTTTTTTTTAAATTTTACCTTTTGTAGCTTCATAATTTGTTTTAGTATCATTACAGTTCTTTTCCAGATTTTTTTTTATCTGTTCATACATGTTGATTTCCTAGATGGATTTTAATATCACCCTGATAACTTTATATCCTTCCTTAATTTTCTTACAGTTTCAGAATTCAGGCTGAAACCCACAAGTGTGTGTGGGAATCTGTACATCTCTCTGTGTGTTTATGGGTACGCTGATGTAATTCAATATTTTTAATTTTAAGAGTAAACAGATATGTGGAGGAAAACATAATTCTTCACCTTGTCATCATAAAATAACCACTATTCACATTTTAATGTGTGTCTTTCCAGTGCTGTCCCTCACTGGTGAGTTGTGCTTTGGATTAAAGTGATGCTAGTGTCCCTGCTATTTGGATTCAGGTTGTGTTCTTGGATGACGTTGGGGCTAATCTGAAGCCGGCCCGTGACTTGGGGATGGTCACCATCCTCGTCCGTGACACAGACACAGCCCTGGCAGAACTGGAGAAAGTAACTGGGGTGCAGGTAACTCTCTGGGTTGCACTGGGTCGGGTTTCCTGCCCCTTCTCTGTGTTAGGGGTGCAGGACACACAGCAGGCGAGAGGGGGACCGGTTCAGGGAGTTCGCTGCTCCCTGATGGGCCTTCAGCATGCTGTCCCTGAAGAACTTCTTGTTCTCTGAGAGCAAGAATCCATACCAGTCAGAGTCGGAGGAACCAAGACCCAAGGCAGGAGCGAAGCTTTCAAAGCCACCAGACTTCACTGTATTTATTTATTTATTTATTTTAATTTTTTAAGTTAAAAAATATTTTTATTTTTAGACTTGACTTTTTAGAGTAAATATCGAGAATTTGGCTATTAGGTCTGCCCCAGTGGGGGTAGGGAGCACAGTCCTCACCTGGTCTGCCTGGTTATACTGCTGGGACTCGGTGGAGTGGTTTAAACCATCCCTCAGAGAGGATGGGACGCCCTTAATGATGCCCCAAGGGGGCTGCCTGGGGATTAGCCTGTGGTGCCAGAGCCGAGGCCCCTTTTGTTATTTTGAGTTTACCTAAGATCTCCATCCCACTGAGCCCCAGAGTCCCAGGGCCAGTTACACAAGGCTTTTGCAGGAATGCAATGCTTGTGTCGGGGCGGGGGAGGGGGCACATACACCTGGCTGAGCTAGCTGGACGGCGCAGCCATCCCAACTTTTTCTCAAAGGGCACTGTGTCCGTTTCCCTGAGCTGCCATAAAATACACAGACTGGATGGTCGAGACAACAGTCTCACGAAGAGGCCAGAAGTCCCAAGATTAAGGTGTTGGCAAGGGCAGTTCCTTCCAAGACCTCTCTCCTTGGCTTGTAGATGGCCACATTCTCCCTGTGTCTTCACATGGTCTGCCCCCAGTGTGTCCAAATGTCCTCTTCTTTTACAAGGACACCGGCCAGATTGGATTCTGACTCCAGTGACCTCCTCTAACCGTAATGACCCCTTTAAAGACCTTATCTACAAACATAGTCACATTCTGAGGCCCTGGAGGTTAAGACTTCAACCGATGAATTTGGAGGGGACACAATTTAGCCCCCCACGATAGGGACAAATGACTTTTCATCTTTTTTTTTTAATTTTATTTTATTATATTAGTCACCATACAATACATCATTAGTTTTTGATGTAGTGTTCCATGATTCATTGTTTTCGTATAACACCCAGTGCTCCATGCGGTACGTGCCCTCGTTAATACCCATCACTGGGCTAACCCATCTCATCCTTTTTTTTTTTTAAGATTTTATTTATTTGAGACAGAGTGAGCATGAGTGGGGGGAGGGACAGAAAGAGAGGGAGAAGCAGGCTCCCCTCTGAGCAGGGAGCCCAATGCAGGGCTTGATCACAGGACCCTGAGATCATGACCTGAGCTGAAGGCAAACGCTTAACCGGCTGAGTCACCCAGGTGCCCCTGACTTTCCATCTTTAACGAATAAATAAAATCTATCTAATGACTTCACAGCCATAAACTGTCTTGCCCAAGCTTGATCTGTCCTTCAGCAAGCCTGGAAGTCTCATGCAACAGAGGAGAAAACACCCAGACTTGGAATCCCAGCATCCACCTGCTTGTCCCACTTACTAGTTGTCCCCTCGTCACATACGAGTCACAGAAAACTGTCCCATAATCGGGAAAGTAAGCCATGCCTCACCTGTCTTCTCCAGAGTAGGGGGAGGATACAAGGAAGAATGAGAACTATTCCTTTTTAAATGGAGGAGACTTGCCTCTTCTCTCTCAGGAAGGCTATGGGACTCAGTCCTGAACAGGCTTTGTAAATTGTAAAAACAGCAGGAGAACGGTGAGAGCCGGAAACCCCCATCCCCTCACCCCTGGAAAGAGAAGGACATCCCCTAGGAGGCCAGGGATACCTCAGCAGAAGGGCCCCAAGGGACCCTGGTCCTTGGTTAGTGTCTTGGCTCCCTCAGGCCGGACAAGGCTCATTGCCATCAGAGGGCACCCAGCTGCCCATCCCTCCCACCACACCTTGAATCCTCTCCAGGTGCGATGGAGATAGGGGGCTTGCCTTCTGATTCCCCCGCTGAGGACATCCAGGCAGGCTCTTCTATGTTTAAAAAAGGAAGATAAATTTCATGGTTTACTTCCCCCACTTTAGAGGTCGGAGCCACTTCTTCCTTAGGTCGCATATTTGGGACTAAAGATGAGCGATCTGGTAGTAGGAGTCGCTAATATGTCCCTTCCTGTGAATAAGTTCGCTTACATGTGTCAGCATCCTGTCCTGTCATTTCTGTCTCAAGAAACCTGACATGAATAAGGTAAAGAAGCCCCTTAAGAAAGACCATGTGAGGGCCCAGGGCAGAGGTGCAAAGCCAAAGGGAGAGGACTCAGGAGGAGCCAAGCCTGAACCAACCAAGGTGTTGGACTCCCGGCTTCCAGAACTGAGAGACGTAAATGTCTGTGGTGTCAGTCACCCAGTCTGTGGCGCATGGTAATGGCAGCTGGAGCAGACGAATCCAAAGGCCCAGGGAGTCTGATTTTGGCCAGCGTGAAGGAGAGACCCTTCAGCAGAGCCACACAGTGATGGGATGGCTGCTGTGTGAACTTTGCGCTCCCGGTGGTGTCCAACGTGAGCCTGGGTGACCACCTGAGGAACTGCCATAGAGAAGGATTATAGTCCTTGAAGTACGAAAGCTCAGCATTTTAGAGCAGGTGGTGTTTCTTTCCTGCTGATGTAAAGTTCAGGCGGTGGTGGCCAGGGGCTTTGCTTCATGCAGCTGTTCAAGGACCCGGGTTTGACAGAGGACCCACCGTCTTTCCCTGCTGTGTTCTCCCGGGTCACACCAGGCTCTCAGCCGGAAGGCAGGGGGCGGGGGGGCGGTAGAAAATGCAGAGAACGGCGTGGGGATTTTAAGGAGCCAGGCTGACAGGCCACGCTCTTCTGTCCGAAGGACCCGGTCACGGGCTGCACTGAACTAAAACGGAGGGGGAGATGAGTACAACTCTGTGCTTGCAGGAGAGGGACAGGGCTGGGCAGTCCCCTGGAGGACGCAGGAGCCCGTGACACACATGCCTGGAGCCAGCACTCTGGACTTTGGGAAACTCTGTCTGAGAACCTCTCACAGAAGGAGCCTGCTCCCTCTCTCCCTGTCCCCTTTTCCTTCCAGCTTTTCGGAGCCACAGCCCCTCTGTCAATCCCGTGCAATCCGAGCGATGCGAGCCACGGGTACGTGCCAATAAAGGTATGTGAGCACTCCCTCCCAGTCAGCCGCGTCCGCCCTGACCAGCCCACCTACAATGGCCTGCAGAGACATTTGTTAAATATCAAGGGTAGCTGGGGGGGTGGGGTGGGAGGGATGGGGTGACTGGGTGACAGACACTGGGGAGGGTACGTGCTCTGTTAAGCGCTGTGAATTGTGCAGGACTGTTGAGTCTCAGATCTGTACCTCTGAGACAAATAATGCAAGATATGTTAAGAAAAAAAAAAAGAGAAGAAGAAGAAGGTAACGGGAGGGGAGGAATGAAGCGGGGGAAATCGGAGGGGTGGACGAACCATGAGAGAAGATGGACTCTGAAAAACAAACTGAGGGTTCTAGAGGGGAGGGGGGTGGGAGGACGGGTTGGCCTGGTGGTGGGTATTGAGGAGGGCACGTTCTGCATGGAGCACTGGGTGTTGTGCACGAACAATGAATCATGGAACACTTCATCTGGAACTAATGATGTAATGTATGGGGATTAACATAAGAATAAAAAAAAAAAAAAGAAAAAAAAAATACCATATACCAATAAAAATAAATGAGACTCTCACAGTAAAAAAAAAAAAAAAAATATCAAGGGTAGCTGAACATCCACTGTTCATAGGGAAATAACATTTCTCCATATAATCATTCCTCCAAAATCACAAGACATGGATCATGCCTTAGGATATACAAAGCAGTGTACGGATGCGGTCAGACTCCCATGGAAAAACGGGTCACACGGGGCCTTGAGTAGCCCAGGCGTGCTGACGTGCATCTGTGTCTGGCCTGTGATCTGGGGAGGACCTGTTTTCATCCAGCAGGTATTTATCAAGCACTGCCGTGGTGTCAGCCATGGGCCAGATACGAGGGATGCAGTGAGGAACAAGACAGACCCATCCTCAAGGAACCCGTAGCGAGGATAAAGAGACAGAATTAGTCATTAAAACAGCTGTGGTCAAGGCTACGGCAAGGCCAAGGCCATGTGCAGAGCGGCCCCGACTCCCGAGCCAGCCAGGATACAGAGCAGGGTGGTAGAATGTCTTTGTGGATTCACCTTGGAATCCTTCTTCATTTGTCATTGGTCCCATTTAAATGGGAAGAGACCTAGAACAGCTCATAAAAAAACAAGATGGGACAGTTGCTTTGGGCCAGATAGAACCAGTGTGAATCCTGGCTTCGGCACTAAGTTTGCAAATTTAGGTACATTTTTTTATCACTCTGAATCTCAGTGTACACAGCTTTATAATGAGGTGATGCTAATACCTCCCTTCAGTGTTCTTGTATAGATTACACTTGACCCTTGAACAACATGGGTTTGAACAGCATGGGTCCACTTATCTGAGGATTTTGTACAGTACAGTGCTGTAGATGTATTTTCTCTTCCTTAGGATTTTCTTAAGAACGTTTTCTTTTCTCTAGCTCACTTTATAAGATTATAGTATATAATACACATAATGCAAAATAGGTGTTCATCGACTGCTATCGGTAAGGCTTCCAGTCAATAGGAACCTAGTAGGAGTTAAGTTTTGGGGGAGTGAAGTTATATGCTATTTTTGACTACATGGGTGGGGGTCAGTGCCCCTTATCCCCACATTGTGCAAGGGTCAACTGTCATTGAAATACCGTATGTAGACCATGGGGCATTGTACCCGGCACCTCTGTGCTCCATAAACTGTAGCTGATGAAGGAGAGAGCTGGTGGCATGAATGGGGCAGGTCTCCAGATCCAGGGGAAGTCCTGCTGCTTGGAGGACAGCCCCTCAAGGATTTATTGAGTATTTGTTGTTTTCGGGGCACAGAGAGAAATACCGAGATGAATGGAGTATCTTCTAAGACCTCAGGAATTTTGCAGTCTAGTGAGATACACATCCCCAGCCCCTGCAGTTACAACCCAGGATGGGGTCCTTGTCTGATGGCGGTGCCCCAGCACGCTGGAGATGGGCTCCGTGAGGGTGGAGGCTGCATCGGGAAATGTTTAGCAGCGATGGTGAAGTGGGCATGAAAAGATAAGTGTGAGCTGGGTAGTAAGAAAGGGCTAAAGCTACTGTCAGGGTCAGCCCAGCCCCTCCTGTAACCCTGGGCACTCCTGAAGGGGTGAACGCTTCATGAGGTCCCTTCAGACCTCGTCTCCAGTATCAATGAGCAAGGGGCTCTCGGCCTGGGATCTGGGCTGTGACCTTGTGTCTTCAACCCCATAGACAGGGTTATTCCATAATCCTCTTGAGGCTCGCAGGTCCAGTCAGTTTCAATACCTTTCTCATTTGACCTTGAAGGAGGGTGATCAGAACTGCTTTATCACCCCCTCTGTCTTCACCCCAAATTAAAGGCCTGGGGCTGTGACCTTTGGGGAGTCCCAGCCAAGCCCCACTCTGTGGGGCGCTATTCCATCGATCTCCACTGAATACTAATGCCACACAAGCTGGGTTAGGTCTTTCTTGTTTTCTGGCTTTATGGCAATTTTATTAACATATCATTTAAAGGATGGGAAAGTATGTGCATATGCTGAGCAGCAAAAGGGAGACTCTTAGTTTAGGATCCATTTAGAGCTGGGGCATGTTAGGATCATTTCCCTGGACATCAGTACTGCAACCCTTTTCAATATAAGGGATAGAATTTCAAGTTAAATCCCTTCCTTTGCCAAGTACTAATGAGAAGACTATGGAACATATTCTGATAAGATTGTAGACCATGAAAGAGTTTGTGAAATGTCAGCCTAATGTTTTCTTGAGCAGAGTAACTCGCTGGGAATCATAAATGAAACTTCCGGTTAGAACATGAGCTTGGAGTAATGTGAGATGCAGCTACATAGAATTGTACCAAGTGAATTTCCATACGTAAAGCTTATTTTTCCCATTTATGTCCATTAGAAAGTTGGAGATACTTTTTGGGGGAAATAGAGCACTCTGATTGGATATTGCTTTAGTTCATGTGCTTAGACCACATGGTAATAATTGGAATAGGTTAAGTACTAAAACAAACCATCCCAAACTTCCGGTGGCTCAACATCAAGTTTATTCCTTGCTTGCCAGACAGTCCAGTATGGGGTAGAAGTGGGCTCTCTCCATGCAGTCATCAAGTAGCCCATCTCCTTTCTGCTGGCTCTACCTCACCCGAGGCCCAAACTCTTCAGGGGCAGATAGGAAAAGAGGGAGGACCACGCGTGGGAGGTTTATATAAGCCCAGGATGTAGCACACATTTCTTCATTCTCATAGGCCATTGGCCAGAACTTGGTCCCATGGCCGCACCCATTGCAAGGAAGTGGGGGGAGGTCTGGAAAATGTTGTCATGTGCCAGGGAGAGAACACAGACATGGAGCTCTAGCAGGCTCTGACACACAGCCCAGAAAGCACTCCAAGTGTAGCAAAGCTTGGAAAAGATTTTGCATTCAAGAGAAAAACAGTTTTTAACAAAGTAATCCTGGTATTCTGCATGTTAACATGAATATTATGCTGTGCACAAAATCAGCCCCAGTTTAAAATATGGAAGACAGACCAGTCAAACAGTACTGGAAACTCTGACACTATTAGGGCCTCTTAGGGAGGAAGGCAAAGTTGTTTTGCTTTTGTTTTTGTTTTTTTTTCCAACATTATAACCTTCTTTTCAGGCCTCCTATGTTCCTATAGAAGCTGCCAGTTTTATTGCAGTTTGGCCAGTTGTGTCTTCTTGAACATCTCCTCCTGGCATCGGGGTCTTGGGCTGAGAAATTGTGAGGTCCGGCAGTACCCAGAGATGGCCCAGCGCGATCTGCAGAAGACGAGCTGGTTCTGTCCAGCCTGGCGCTGTGGTCATTTTCTGTTCACCTCTCTTTTCTACAGCCTGGGGTGCGTCTGCATTTTGTGGAGCTGGGCTCCGGACCTGCTGTGTGTCTCTGCCATGGATTTCCTGAGAGCTGGTTCTCTTGGCGGTACCAGGTAAAGGAAACTGGGGGAAGGTCTGCCCTAGTCAAGGTGAAGGGAGAGGGAGGTCTAGATGGTGTGGCCCAGTGTAGAATGCCATTAAGAAGCTGAAACCTTGGGTCTCCTGGGTGGCTCAGTCTGTTAAGTGTCTGCCTTCGGCTCAGGTCATGATCCCGGGGTCCTGGGATCAAGCCCCGCATTGGGCTCCTTGCTCAGTGGTGAGGCTGCTTCTCCCTCTCCCTCTGCCCTTCGCCCCGCTCATGCTCACTCTCTCTCATGCCCTCTGTCTCTCTCTCTCTCTCTCTCTCAAATAAATAAATAAATAAATCTTAAAAAGAAGCTGAAACCTTATAGTGGAGCATTGTCTCCAATGATGACCATGATACCTCAGAAGTGTTGGAGCCAGCGATGGGTGCAGACCTCAGGGCTGTGCTAGCCCACATACCATCTTTGCAGATTAGAAGAAGGCAGATTCTTCAGGACACTTTATGCCACCTGCTGGGAAGTCTTTGTAATGAATATGGAAATCTGCAAAGTCTTTGCTAAGAAAAGTGCTCTCTTAGATGTAGTATTAGATGCAGTACACAGACCCTACCACTGTCCGTGGCAGCCCTATCCAGATGGGCTCATTCCAGCCTCATGGCAAGGATCCCAGATAGTGCCACATGGCACTTTGAGTTGAACCATTTACAAGAACGTGAATAGAAGGAAGCAAAGAAGGAGTGTCTGCAAAAGACTGTTGAGACCACACCTGAGCGTTCCCAAACTGTTTGTTTTCCAGATCCCTGCTCTGGCTCAGGCGGGTTTCCGGGTACTAGCTCTGGACATGAAAGGCTATGGAGAATCATCTGCTCCTCCTGGTAGGTTAGCTGTCTCACAGCTGTCCTATGTTGGTCATGCCTTCTGACTGCCTGAGCTCTCCAACTGCACTGTCAGCCCCTGGTCCCAGGTCAGAGCAGATAGCCCTTGAGGGGGGGTCTGACTTTGCCCTTCCCCTCTCCTGCAGTGACCCTTGTCTATACTCTTTGGGCTCAGATGTCTCTGTTCCCCATACTCTGAATGAATACAAGAAACCCAGTGGCCTGAGGAAGTCTCGTGCTGGATGTAGGGTATAGGAAGTACCATCCAGCTACAGAACTTTTTCTATCTTGCAGAACTCTGTACCATTAAGCACTTATCCCCCGTTCTCCCTTCCCTAGCCCCTGGCAACTACCCTTCTGCTCTCTATCTATGAATTTGACTACTCCAGGTATCTCTAAATGCATCATACAATATTTATCCTTCAGTGACTGGCTGATTTCACTTAGCATAACGTCTTTAAGATTCCTCCATGTTGTAGCATATATCACAGTTTCCTTCCTTTTTAAAGCTGAATAATATTTCATTGTATGTATAGACCACGTTTTGTTTATTCACCCATCCATTGATGGACATTTGGGTTTCCTCCACCTTCTGGTTAATGTGAATAATGCTGCTATGAACATGGGTGTGCAAATATCTGCTTGAGTTCCTCCTTTCAACTCTTTGGGGTATATACCCAGAAGTGGAGTTGCTGGATCGTATGGTAATTGGTAGGCCAGATTCTTAACCCAGTGTCTATGGATCCCATTTGGCATCTATCCAAGGATGGGCACTGGGGGCCTATGAACACAAGTCCATGCGTGGGTTTATGAGCACCTTCCTGGGGCGAGGGAGTCTACTGCTTTTATGGGTTTCAGGGGGCTTCTCAGTCCCACACTGTTCAGCTCCCCAGGGAGAGATAGGAACGTGATGCAGTCAGACATGTAACAGAATCCCTGTCCCTCCTAGTGTCAGCCATGCGGCTGACAGCGGTAGCTCAGTGAGCCAAACCAGCCGCTCACCACCCTTCTCTGAGCTGCTTCCCCCATGTTCACGTCAAGCCTGTCGAGTTTGAAGCCAGCTGACATGAACTGGCACTCAGATGACCACCAACGAGGCCATTCAGCCTGTCGGGACCGGGGACTGCAGCCATGATTGTTCCCAAAATGTCATGGTACCCACTCAGCGGCTGCTTACTACCTCTTGCATGGTCTACCTTTTAGACAAAAAGAAAGCATCCAGTCCAGACGTCTAGGAAAGACATTGAAGGATTCTTTTTTTCCAATTTAATTATTAAAATGTCTATTTTCATTCATCTAGACTATGATCTTCCCTGAATCCCCTAGGGATAACTTAGTAATTAATTTATCATTCATACTAGAACACCATTGAAAGTAAGAGAAACACTATTAGTAGTAACACACATAAATAGAACTCTTCTGGATGAACTGGGACTTGTGGTTATACATACTCTGATTATAACTACTTGTTAAGAAAACAATAATTTACAGGGTGCCTGGGTGGCTCAGTCGGTTGAGCGACTGACTCTTGGTTTCAGCTAAGGTCATGATCTCAGGGTCGTGAGATCAAGCCCCGTGTGAGGTTCCATGCTCAGCACAGAGTCTGCTTGAGATTCTCATTCTCCCTCTCCTTCTGCCCCTCCCCCCACCCCATGCGCGCGTTCTCTCTCTCTCCCCCTCTCTGAAATAAATAAATAAAATCTTCAAAAAAAGAGAAAACAATAATTTACATGTTAACCATTGCTGAAGATTATATATAACATGAGTTCTAAAGCCAAGCATGATGATTTGGAATGCATACATACACATTGCAGATCATGTGTGTATAAATTTCGTACATTTGGCAATAGATTTTAAGTAACAAATTGTTTTCCCTTAAAACTGTGAAGCTGTTGTCCCACTATTTTCTATCTTCCCTTGTTGCTATTAAAAAATCCCATGCTGTTCGGATCCACGAGGCTTTCTATGTGCCTGTTTTTTTTTTTCTCCTTACCCTTAATACCTTTAGGATCTTTATCTTCTTGTGTTATAAAATTTTATGATATTGTGCCATGATGTGGGTCTCTTTTCATCCACTTTTCTGGGTACATTTATCTTTAAGTTCTTGGAAGTTTCTTGAATTACTTCTTTGATAATTTTTTTCTTCTGTTTTCTCTTTTCTTTTTTCCTCTTGGAATTGCTGTTATTGTTAAAATGTTCATACTACCCAAAGTGATCTACAGATTCAGTGCAATCCCTATCAAAATCCCAATGGCGTTTTTTTACAGAAACAGAAAAAAGTCTACAATTCATATGGACCCACAAAAGACCCCAGATAGTCGAATCAATCTTTAGAAAGAGCAAAGCTGGAAGGACTTACACTTCCTGATTTCAAAATATATTACAACGCGACAGTAATCAAAATAATGTGGTATTGGTATAAAGACAGACATATAGCCAATAGAACAGAATAGAGAGCCCAGAAATAAATCCACACATGTATGGTCAGCTGATTTTTTTTTTTAAAGATTTTTATTTATTTATTCATGAGAGAGAAAGAGAGGCAGAGGGAGAAGCAGGCTCCCCACGGAGCAGGGAGCCCAATGCGGGACTCGATCCCAGGACCCTGGGATCATGACCTGAGCTGAAGGCAGACGCTTAACCGACTGAGCCACCCAGGCGTCCCGGTCAGCTGATTTTTGACATAGGTGCCTAGGACATACACTGGGGAAAGGACAGTCTCTTCACTAAATGATGCTAGGGAAATTGGATATCCACATGCAAAAGAATACAATTGGACCCTTACCTTGCACCATACCCAAAAATCAACTCAAAATGGATTAAAGACTTAAATATAAGACCTGAAACTAAAACTTTTAGAAGAAAACATATTGATTCTGGCGATGATTTCATGGACATGATACCAAAAACCCAGGCAACAAAAAAAAAATAAACAAGTAGACTACATCAATCTAAAGATTTAATAAGATATCTATTTTGGGGCAAAGGGGCCCTTTTAGTTTGTTGGTAATTTTCAGTCATGTGAATTAACTGTATTTCTTTTTAATTGCAGAAATAGAAGAATATTCCATGGAAGTGTTATGCCAGGTAAGAAAGATCTTTGGGTAACATTTGTAACATTTTTTCCATCCTGGTGTTTTTACTGATACAAGACAGAAGTGTGGATATTCATTTAAAATCCTAGGAAAGCATTTCACAGCATTTGGGTATAAAAGTCTTACTGAAATTTAAGATGGTATTTTAAAAATGATAGCCAACACTTACTGTCTATCGGTTACTGTTCTAAGCCACTTGATGGAAGAGGAAACTGAGTCATGAGGAAGTAAAGTAATTGCCGGAGGTCAACAGCGGGTAGAGCCAGGTCTGAACACTGAAATAGCTCCCACGTCCCTCCTTGTGGCCACTCCACCATCTCGCCTTTCCATCCTGAGAATTTTAAAAAATCACCTTATTTTGGTAGAGATGTTGTTGGCCAGACCGAGGGAGTCAGTGTGGCTTGGCGGATGTAATGGCGCTCCTATTCTAAGTGAAGCATGAGCACCATCGGGGAGGGGCCCTAATCTCAGACCTTGCCAAGGCTGAGGTGAGGAGACAGGGCGCCAAGCCTCCATCAGCCCTAGGGCAGAAACCAAGGCTGGAGGGGCCGAGGGAAAGACACAGCGTCCTGGTTGGCCATAAAACTGGCAACACTAGGGACAGCTGGGTGGCTCAGTCGGTTAGGCATCTGCCTTCAGCTCAGGTCATGATCCCAGGGTCCTGGGATCGAGCCCCGCATCAGGCTCCCTGCTCAGTGCGGAGCCTGCTTCTCTCTCTCCCGCTTCCCCTGCTTGTGCTCTCTCTCTCTCTGTCAAATAAATAAATTTTGAGAAAATCTAAAAAAAACTGGCGATGCTGCTAATTATGCTAAATTTACAAAAAGGCTCCATGTAGGAGTCACAGCTCTGCTCAGACTGTCCTCCAACCAGGCCCGCATGCAGGCTTTGGCGCCTCATGAGAGGAGCCTTGATAAAACCCGACTTTCCAGTTAGGGTTGTCCTTCCTTCCTCAGTTTCCAAGTCTTTACTTCTTCCACTCTGCCACTTCTGATCTTGCTCATGTACCCCCCCACCGAAATCCTACCAAGATCTCACCAGCAACCCTGTGTGGGGCCTCTCCCCATCCCTCTATTGTCCCTTCACTGGACCCCTGCTTGTTTCTGTCGAAATCGGTTCTCAAGGCAGATAAATTGGGTCACTTGACGTAACTGCCCTTGTGAGGAAGGTCCTTTTACTAAGACAAGCAAGATAAAATGTGATGCTCCAGTCCTTCAACTCCACCCTTTAAAGTCATTAGTACGTCTGCTACTAGGTCTTCACCTAAAAGAATTTAAAAAACTATGTCCCCCCAAAACCGGGACATGAATGTTCACAGCAGCATTATTTACAAAAGCCAAAAAGTGGAAACTACCCCAATGTTCATCAAGTGATAAATGGATTAAAAATGTGTGGCATATCCATACAATGGAATATTATTCGCCATAAGCAGGCATGAAATCATGGTGCATGCTTCAACATGAATGAACCTTGCAAACCTTATGCTAAGATAAGCCAGTCCCAAAAGGCCACACATTGTATAATTGCATTGATATGAAGTTTCCAGAAGGGTCAATGCATAGAGACAGAAATGAAATTAGTGGTTGCCAAGGGCTAGGGGTAATGGGGAACAGGAGTCACTGTTAATGGGTATAGGGTTTCTTTTTGTTGTGATGAAATGTTCTCTAACCACGTAGCAGTGATGACCTCACAGCTCTGACCACACTAAAAATCTGCTGAATTATACATTTTTAAAGGGTGAGTTTTATGGTATGTGAATCATATCTCAGTAGAGCTGTCATTTGAAAAATTAGCACAATACTTTTAATGAAAAATGTTATTTAAAATACCCTGCATAATCTTTAAAAAAAAAAATAACCTGTATAATCTTGAAATAGAGGATTATAGGAAACTGAATGAAGATCCATAATACTGCTTACCCTCAGTGCCCACAAAAACCCTTTTCTCAACTACATCCCCCCAAATATATTGAAACCTCTTTTTTCTCAACCACAATTCCTTAACATTGTGTGCCAGTTCATCATACAACTGTTACTTGTTTTAGAATAGGTACCTTTAAGGAACCATGAACCTATTCTCTGTATGTCTATAGTCTTAGGATTCCAAATTAGGGGTGTTGGAATGCAACGTAGCAATAATGGTATCTTCTCAAGTTCATTAACGTAGGGAGGCTTATCTACACCCAGTTGTCTCCGTCATTGTGTGTGACCTTGGGTAAGTCATTTAACCTTTTCAGGTCATGCCATCAAGTATCAAATGCAGCAGGTGGATGGACTTAGTGTCCTCCTAGACCCCTCCAACCCTGAGTGTGAGTCTCAGTTTGTAGCATTAAACAGCAAAAATTCAAGCAAGTAAATTGTAAAGCTCTAAATGGTTTTATCAATCAGTTCATAAATCGGGCAACATCCCATCTAGCAATAGAGGGGCGCTCCAAAGGGCTACAGAAAAGGGAAGGTTTTTAAAGGTAGAGAGGGAGTAGAAAGAAGGGAATGATCAGCAGAGAATCCATTGTTTTAGGCAAAGTCGCCCTTCTGAGGGGGATAGAGGGGGCCCCTCAGTGATTTTCTCGTGCTGACCAGGAAATTCCCACATTGACTGCTTAGAGGTTATGTTTGTGGGGGGCTGAAAACTGCACTCAGGTTGGGTACTGAGTGTTGGTTTACTGATTGGGGCCTTCACCTGAGTGATGCCATTTGGGGCCTGTGGCTTTCTTTTTAACAGTAGGATGTGGAAATCACACTGAGCTAATCTTCAGTCTCTGTGGTTAATTGCAAAGTGAAAAGCAGCTCTCTGGTGTCTCTTCTAAGGAAGGGACACCAATCCTATCTGATCGGGACCCCACCCTCATGACCTCATTGAACCTTAATGACTTCTGGAAAGACCCTGTCTTCAAATGCAGTCACACTGGGGATTAGGGCTTTGACCTGTGAATTTTGAGGGACAAAGACATTCAGTCCAGAACAAGACTTCCTGACACCATCCAGTAATTGTCGCCCTATCTTTGGGGGGAAAGGTCTTCCTGACACCATCCAGTAATTTTCTCCCTATCTTTGGGGGGAAAGGTGAAAATAAAAACTGCTAAAATAATAAACTAGGTAATTACATCAATACTGTGTATCTACATCTTGGAAAAATAATAGGTGGTGTGTATTTTAGCCAGTGGAACTTGTCATCTGCTCTTGCCTTCTCATGTTCTGGGGAGCAGTGGAGAGCCGGGGTAGCAAAAGGAATCAGAACACCTTTACAATTCTTTCTCTTTGAAGCTGGCACTGTCTGTAGGCAGAACTCTGTGTCCCCCCTGGTCCCCACAGAAAAGGATGCCCATATTTGGTGGGTTTCCCCAGCAGAACTGAGACCAGAGGGGAGAACATCCGAACACTTTTTAATGCTCTTAGGGCAGTGAATACAAGGGCTGTGGGAAGGCCCACGTCTTCTCCCTGCCTCCTACTGTCCTGAAATTTCCATCTCCTTGCTTAATGTAGAACAAGAAATAGGCCCAGCCTAGAGAAGGAGAAGAAAATCGCCTTTCATTTTGGAAACACCTACAAGAGTAGATGTTGGAAATACAATCACGTATATTTTTTAAGTCTTCGGCCTCTCATGGTGCAATCTCTGCAGCCCCCAGTGAAGGCATTGATCTGGGCAATCGAAAGCAAATTAGGATTACTTCTCAATTGGTAGACCGAGGGGAGGAGTCAAGGGACTGGAAACAATTTAAAATAACGCCGTCAGTCTACATGGTGAAAGAGGATGGCTTTGAATGTTCCGATGTTGAATTTCTGAAATCACATAGACCTGGAATCAGTCCCAGTTCTGCCATGGCCTTGGCCACATCATTTGACCCGTGTGAGCCTCAGTTTACTCATCTGTAGAGTGGAGCTACCCCTTCCTCCCCGCAGGTCCGTGTGCGGGGAAAGGAAGTGATGAATGTGAGGAGCATCACACTACACCTGGGGCCAAGCTAGGGCTCCACAGATGAGCATCTCCATAGACTTTTTTATTTATAGCAAGCAGAAGCTTCTCATACGGGCTCAGGTGAATAGGGGGTAGTGTTGACAAATGAGACGCGATCGTTTAGGAGGCGTGAGGCTGAGAAACAGGAAGCCGATGTGGCTTTCTGGAGGGGCTGAATGGCCTGTCAGGTCTCTGGTTCATTTTCTCCACACCTCTGCTCTGCCCTCCCCGCCACCCCATTCCCAGCAGGATTCCCCTACTTGCTCATTTTGTACCTCGCCCAGTATGATAGCCTCAGCCCCGATTCTGGAGGACCCTCATCTCCAACACCTCCACACATCTTAGACACCTTTTCTAGACCCCGTGCTTGCTGACGAGTGTGGCCAGGCGTCCGCGTCTGTGCTGCGGGACAAAGGGCAGGTGCTTGCTGTCCTGGGGCAAGAAAGCAGCCAGACCTCTCCACAGCAGTTTTCTTCCCCTCTCTTTGTCCCAGGAAGAAGCCACGATTTCTGTCTTACAACAGATCTGGCCCAGTTAGGGATGTGCAGTGACAGACCCTGGAAAATTTGCTGTGTGTGTCTGGGGTCTACCTGGTTCCTGAGAGGATGCTGGAAAGGGAAGGGAGAGAGCTCACGAGCTTGGGAAATGACTGAACATTGTATTAGTGTGCTCGGGCCACCATAACAGAGGACCACAGACTGGGGGGCTTCAACAACAGACATTTCTTCTCTCACAGTTCTAGAGGCTGGAGTCCGAGATCAAGGTGACAGCAGAGTTTCATCTGAGGCTTGTGGATGGCCGTTTCTCCCTGTTCCCTGTGTCTTCACATGGGCTTCCCTCTGTGTGGGTCTATGTCCAAATCTTTTGTTCTCGTAAGGATGCCAGTCAGCTTGGATCCTGGCCCACTCTAATGACCTCATTTTAACTTGATCACCTTTAAGGACCCTACCTCCAAATACAGCCACATTCCAAGGTCCTGGAGGGGAGAGGTTAGGGCTTGAGCATGTGAATACAATGCAGCCCCTAACAAAGCAGACACAGGAATTCCCATCTGGAAGCAGCTGAGGTGGGTGCGTACAATTTCTGATTTTTTGGTGTGTTTTCTTTCTTAGGAGATGGTAACCTTCCTGGATAAGTTGGTAAGTAATTATTTTGAACTGATCCCTGGAGACTTCCGTTTGGGTGGGCAGTTAAAGATGCAGCCTTTGAAGGTTTCCACTGTTAGAGCCCCCGAGGAGAGTGGCGAGGGCAGGAATGGTCCACTATGGGGCCGTGGGAGGCAGGGTCGGTGGTCAGGAGGAATTACAAGCACAGAGGTGGCAAAGTGTGTGGAGAACAGTGCAGAGCCACGTTTGTTTTGTTTTTTTTTTTGTTTGTTTCACGGAAAGCATTTTCCAGGGAACAGGATCCCTCTGTTGGCTTTAAGTCAGGGTAAAGAGCTTTGCTTGCGTCAGGAAGTTTGGAAACTATCCTATAGGCTAATATTTTGCAACTTTTTAAGATTGACATCCCTTTAGAAATACCTCGAATCAAGTGCCTTCAGGTAACCTTGTTTGGAATGGCAATGCCAAACAAAAAGCAGATCAGCGATGGTGATCAGAGACTATACTTTTGCTTTTTACTTACGGAATTGAGATTGCAATTAGGTAATACGCTTCTCCCACCCTGAGTTAGGTCATGCAGCCTGGACTGAGGGGGAGAAGGGTTAAGCCAGGACAGTGACAGTGGAGGGACAGCTGAGAGAGAACCTGAAAACCGCGATTTAGTGCCTGTTCATTGGATATGAGAGTCGGGAGGAGAATTTGAGATGACTGAGGGCTTCCAGTTCAGCAGCAGGGCCTGGGGGCCCACCCTGTAGGAAATGACACAAAGATGTCACGGTCCCTGCCCTCTCCAAATTCTCAGTCCCACAGAATTGGCTTTGGACCTTTTGAGAATGATAGGGACATCTAAGAGGACATGGCCCAGTGTGGCCACCCCAGTTCTGACTCTAGAGTGACCTCCTATCTGGAAGATTTCCGGCTGGCTGAGACAGTCTCTGACTCTGTTGAAAGAGAGCCCTCGTGGGGTTGCTGGCGGGCTAGGTGTCCCTCCCTGGCCCCGTCATTCCTGGGATGCAGGGGAAGGAAGCTGGGCCCATCGCAGGTGAGGTGGTCGTCTTCCACCTGGAGGTGGTGGCTGAAGCCATGGGAGCAGAGGAGTTCCCCAGACAGGACTGAGGGCTGAGCCGTGAAGTACTCCCGTGTGACAGAAGAGGAAGGAGTAGACTCCATAGAAGTGAGAAAACAGTCTAGAAAGCATAGTGTCACAGAAGCCCAGGGAAGAACATTTCAAAGGAAATGTCTGATGCCGCAGAAGAGTCAGAAGAGTGAGAGCCAAGAGGAAAAAAAAAAACTATTAGAAGTGATAAAATAGCCTTTAAGAGGGAAGCTTCAGTGGACTCAGTGGTCGCAGGGAAGAAGTCAGGATGCAGGGACTTAGAAGGTCGCCAGGGAGGCCACTGGGGTAGATCACTGTGAGAAGCTGGGCACCGTGAAGACAGAGCGTGGCAGGGAGCTGAGTCAGGGAGCCACTTTCCACGGTGGTGGTGAGGAATGTGGCCAGCAGGGGGTGGGGGAGAGACTCCGACTTTAAGTTGGGGAGGCATGGGTCTGGATGACCATCTATGTGGCCTCGGGCAGGTCGCCTAACCACTGTGAGCCTGTCTCCCTATTGTGCATGAGAAGGTTATGGAGGAGTTCCAGACAAGAGGTGTAGGCACTTAGCACAGTGCTTTTGACCTAGTAGGTCCTCCACAAAAGGGAGCTGTTGTCATTCACTGTTGGTAGCAGCAGAAGAAAGGAAGCTGCAGGTAGAGAGGGAGGGATTAAAGATGCCTTTGAGGTTTCAGTGGTTAGTTGAGGGAGGAAAGATTCCAAAAGAGTGGGGAGTAGAATCATAATCACTCAATGAAAGCTGAACATGGAGCACAGGGAGGTGAGTCATACTAACTTTAAGACAAAAAGTAGAAAAAGAGGTGAAACAAATTTCGATTTGAGGGGAAGTAGAGAGGGAGAGGGAATTTGGAGCCTGTGGCCTTAGGCTTCTGAGAAAATATAAAAGATCAGTCAGCTGTAGAGGTTCTCTGGGGCCGTTTTGTGTGGGAAGGGAGGCTTGAAGAGGGTGGACATTGGAGTAGACACTGCGGGGTCGGTGGAGGGGGAGTCCCTGCCGGCACTGAGGGTTTGGGCCTCCAGGGAGCACAAGGCCTCAGGGCTCTCAGCACCCCGACCCGGTAGCCCACTCACATTCAGCTCCCGTCTTTGTCCTTCTCTAGGGCATCCCTCAAGCGGTGTTCATTGGCCACGACTGGGGAGGCATGCTGGTGTGGAACATGGCTCTCTTCTACCCTGAGAGAGTGAGGTAATTAGGCCTCAGGCACCAAGAATTTGGATTTGAGTTCCCAATTAGAATCCTTCCTCAGGTCTTGAACTCCAGTAAATTTCTCGAAAACAGATAGGTGGTTTGGGAAGGCACCGAACATCTAGCTTGCTAGTGCCCATTGACCCATTAATAAGGAGGACTTAATGAGCTCATGTCTTAGGAAGCAAGGCCTGTCCCAGGACAGCTAACTCAGGGCCTGGGTGGCCCAGTGGGAATGCAGGAGAATGGTGGTAGACTTCGGGGGGAGTGGGTGAGGCGGCGAGGGTGGCAGGGTCATAGAACAGAGTGTCAGAAGAAACTTCAGTCCTGAACTGGGAGTTAGGAAACATGGCTTTCAATTTTGCCCCGTGAGCTGGCTGTGTGAAACATCACTTCACCCCATTAGGCCTTGGTTTCCTCAACCACAGAGTGGTGATGGTAGCTCCTTTTGACTGTACAACCTGCAGAATGCTGTTGGGTGTCAGGTCAGAATGGCACTTGGTGACGACCATCACGTCATTCATAATCATTCTTAGAATGGCATCAGGGCTCCGGCAACAGCTTTCGGAGGACAGGTTTTGAACCCAGAGAGGCAGGTGGTCTTTGTGGCCACGGCCCCGTTGAGCTGGCAACTGTAGTGAAAGCCTGCGTGGCCTCCCATTTCAGCCTGGGATCTTAGCGAATTAAATAAACACCATCCTTCACAGCCACCTGTATCTCCCTAACTAATCTGCTCACTTTTTCTTTGGTGGCATTTATAAGATCGGAAACACTAGAGAACTTTGTTCATCCCAACATCAGCTCAAATGGCAGGATGATACCAGAGACCAAAAAGACTCAAATACTTCCTGAAATATTTTTTTAAGATCTTATTTATTTGACAGAGAGAGACACAGCGAGAGAGGGAACACAAGCGAGGGGAGTGGGAGAGGGAGAAGCAGGCTTCCCGCCGAGCAGGGAGCCCGACCTGGGGCTCGATCCCAGGACCCTGGGATCCTGACCTGCGCAGAAGGCAGATGCTTAACGACTGAGCCACCCACGCATCCCACTGCCTGAAATACTGTAAAAGTTGTTGCACTCTTGTGCATCTGATCTCTTTAGCTTCTCTCTCTGTCCTCTCATTCAGAGTTGAAATAAGAGCTCAGCTCTTAGGAATCGGGTCACCAGAAAGTTACTGCACAGACTGTAGTAGATGCTTCTTGAAGGGGACAAAAGGAAATAGAGCAACAGACTTATGATCTCTACCTTGAAGGAAGTGAAATGCCTTCTTGTTGTTTTATTAAACTTAGTCTCTCTCTCTCTCTCCCGTGAGAATTTGAGAATATTTAACACGAGCCCAGTGAAGTTGTACCCAGAGTAACATTAGGTCTGAGACAGGCGAACATGCTGTGCATTCCTGTCCCTACTCTCATTGTTCTGCTTCCATCCCATCTGTCATTAGTTCAGTAGTAGTTGCTCTTTCTGTGCTCATGAAAATGGCCCTATTACTTGCTTCCTGGGGGTCAGGAGGAAGCCAAGACCCCCTTCCAGGGCTGTCCGTGGTGGGACACAGCATATCTGGGCCTGGGCAAAGCTGATTTTAAGAATTGTTGACGTTAGGGCGCCTGGGTGGCTCAGATGGTTAAGCGTCTGCCTTCGGCTCAGGTCATGATCCCAGGGTCCTGGGATCGAGTCCCGCATCGGGCTCCCGGCTCAGCGGGGAGCCTGCTTCTCCCTCTGACCCTCGCCCCTCTCATGCTGTTTCTCTCTCGCTCACTCTATAAAAAATAAATAAAATCTTTAAAAAAAAAAAAAAAGAATATTGTTGACGTTGATCTTCACCTTTCTGGCCAGAAAATGAAGGAAAGGGAAAAAAGCCCACCTTTAATGTGGAATATTTCTTTAAATCCTTGGTTTTGGCATTCTATTGAGATAAACTGCAGGGACCTATTTAATGTAATGGTCTACTCACGTGTTTGGCCAAGAATACCTTTTTATATCCTTTCTTTGATAATCATCTAGAGATTCTGTTCCCAAAAGGAGGCTGTGGTTTAGCGTTTTCCGATCTTAATGTGGTTGGCAGCAGCATTGATATGCTAACATCTCATGTGGTGATGATAATTTTCTTATATATGGAATAAACTGTGTGTCAAGGCGATTGAAAAGAAAACTTTAGTCGGCTCAGAATATTTAGAAAAAGAATTTCTTGACTTGTGATTTAAGTAATGCTTAAAATAGGTTCACTCTGGTAACATTAGAAACCTTTCAACTTTGGTATAACTTATTTTGTAGCCTAAGCTGCACTGTCTAATGGTGGCTACTGAACATTTAAAATGTGGCTGGTTCAAACTGAGATGACTGTAAGTGGGAAATACCTTCCAGATTTCAAAGACTTAATACCAAAAAAAAAAGTAAAATATCTTATTAATAATTTTTAATTTATTACTTGTTGAAATTATTAATATTTTAGATATATTGTGTCAAATATTAAATTACTTAAATCAACATTAGATTGTAAGTTAATATTAATTAACATATAATTGATATTAAGTACTATTTTAGATTAATCTCACGTGTTTCTTTTTACTCGTTTTAATTGGCTGGTAGAAAATTTTATTTTATTTATTTTTTTTTTAAGATTTTATTTATTTATTTGACAGAGAGAGACACAGCGAGAGAGGGAACATAAGCAGGGGGAGTGGGAGAGGGAGAAGCAGGCTCCCCACCGAGCAGGGAGCCCGATGTGGGGCTCGATCCCAGGACCCCGGGATCATGACCCGAGCCGAAGGCAGACGCTTAACGACTGAGCCACCCAGGCGCCCTGGTAGAAGATTTTAAATGATACGTGTGGCTCACATTATGCTTCTGTTGGTTGGCACTGGTTAAACCTCGGCACTGCTTTCCCTGATAATTTCATTTGTCCTAGTTATCCCGTTCCTCCTAGTTTATCTCTCCCCCAGATATTCTCTTCTCCATATTTCTCTTTTGGGAAGGAGTTACCCTAGGATCAGAGTGGGCACGGGATCCCTTACTGATGAGCCAGGCTCACCGTGGTCCTTGCTGCCTTCTGTCAGCCCTGACTTCATGTGGTTGTTCAGATCTACTCCTCTCTTTTTTTCCTCTCGCTGCCATCCTGCTGCTCTTGGGTGACTAATGCAGTAGTGTGCTGGCCCTCTCCCTGCTTCTGGTGTCCCTCTCTGCCCCCATGTCATGTATCACTGCTTGATACATCACTTCCTGACTGCAACTTCATTCTGTTCCTGCCTTCTTCTCCGAAGCCCTCATGGTTTCCTTGGTTGTCTGCCTCATCGAATCCAGACTCGGGGCCCTTCATGTCCAGGCTCCCACTTGCCTCACTGGCTTTATTTCACAAGAGGCCCCATTAAACGCTTGGCCTCTGGCCACATAGATTCTTTGTTACATCAAACTCAGCCACAAGCTCTGCCCCCTTCTAGAATTTGCTCATACGACCCCATGATGTTGCCCTTACATATAGTCTCCCCTTCCCTATGCTCTTCCACCCCTAAAAGCCAAGTTCAGATGCTCTTTTCCGTGAGACCTTCCATGATGCCCAAATCTAGAAACTCTTTGTCTCCTTGAACTCCCATGGTGCTTGTGCTATTCTTATGGCTCATATCACAGTCTGTCTTGTCATGGGTGTATTTGTCTAGCCTTTTTAAATTATAATAAGCTCTTTGAGTATGATTTTATATCCTCTTTCCCCTAGAATATAGCACGGAATTAACTCAACACAGAGTTAAGTGAGTGAAGGAAGGAAGGAAGGAAGGAAGGAAAAAAATGAATGCATTTTTAGAAACTATAATCTAATTAAGGTTGATATACTGCACATAATGTGTATGTGTGTGCCAATGTGTCTTTGTCTCAGGCAAGAAGGTGAGAAATACTGCAGTTTAGTGGGAAAAAACCACTGGGCTGGGAGTCAAGAAATCAGAGTGCTGACCCCATTCTCACACACATGGCTAATGTGAGATCTTGTGCACATCCCTTTCCTGCTCTGAGCTTCCATTTTGATGTGTAAGGTCCTTTCTGGTTCTTACAGACTGTCTTCTTACAGGGTCTGTGTCTTGGTGTCTTTTTTTCCACAGGGCAGTGGCCAGCTTGAATACTCCCTTCATACCGGCAAATCCCAATGTGTCCCCAATGGAGAGGATCAAAGCCAATCCTGTTTTTGATTACCAGCTCTACTTCCAAGAACCAGTAAGCTGGGGACCCTGAGAGCAATGATCCCAGCAAGGTTTTTGTTCTTCTTTCCCCTTTGTCTCCCCTCCTCCCCATTGGCTTGATTTTCTCTCTGCCCTTTAATTTTCCATGGCATTAATCAGAAATGATTTTATACGTGGGCTCAGGTGAAACTGGCTCTGTAGCTCAGCTGGTCCTTCCCAGGTGATGACACATTGCTGTGGGTGTGTATTTGGGGTGGCGAGGGGAAGGGAGTGGGAGTGATGGTGCAGTGGATTCTCCTGTTTCTCCAAAATTATGGAGTGGGGTGGGGCTGAGTGCCGGTTTGGAGCCGCCCTCTCTCAGTTCTGTGGCTGAGAGGCTGGTGAAGCCCACTTCTGGTTGGGGACAGTTCCTGGGCTCTTGCTAGGGACCTGGCCCCTCACTTGCTGAGGAGTGTGGTTTGTGATTACAGGAGCACCAGAGCCTAAAAGACCTACACCAGGCCCCAAGTGTGCTTTGAGATATGTAGGAGGTTTCTGGGTATCACCTCATGTGCCACAAAGCCCAAGGTGCCCTTCAGAGATGCCCCTTGGATGCTGGGTTGACACCGGTGATGGGGTGTCACTGCCACCTTCAGGGGGATTCGCTGAGAGCAGCACTGTGAGTCAGCATCATCTGGCCTCATCTGTAGGGGGCACCTGCCACTCGTCCACTTGTGGACTCTGGACCCCAATGTCCAGCTACATCTGGGTAATTCCAGAGAGGATAAGAGATGTTTCCTTAGCACTCCCAAGAGAGAAGGATGGATTGAATTAATAAAGAACACAAGAACATCCCCCCCCTTCTCTCACCCAGACCTTGCCCTTGCTGCTCACAGGAGGTACCATCCCCAGCGAGGGTCACAACCACCCCAGTTACAATTTGCCAAGTAACTCTTCTCTAAGAACGATTTTAGGGGCGCCTGGTGGCTCAGTTGGTTGTCTGACTCTTAATTTTGGCTCAGGTCATGATCTTAGGGTTGTGAGATTGAGCTCCATGCTCAGCGGGGAGTCTGCTTGAGATTCTGCCTCTTCCTCTGCTCCTCCCCCCACCACTATCGAAAGTAAATAAATCTCTGGGCGCCTGGGTGGCTCAGTCATTAAGCATCTGCCTTCGGCTCAGGTCATGATCCCAGGGTCCTGGGGTTGAGCCCCGCATCGGGCTCCCTGCTCAGCAGGGAGTGTGCTTCTCTGTCTGCCCTTCCCCCCACTTGTGCTCACTCTCTCTCTCTGGCTCTCAAAAATAAATAAATAAATAAATAAATAAATCTTAAAAAAAAAAAAACAGCACACACACACACAGAACTATTTTAATTGATAAGCTGGTGCCTTGGAAGAGACACTTCCTTTTTTAAAGATTTTATTTATTTATTTATTTATTTATTTATTTGAGAGAGAGAGAGATCACCAGGGGAGTGGCAGAGGGAGAGGGACAAGCAGACTCCATGCTGAGCACAAAGCCCGACGCAGAGCTCGATCTCACAACCCTGAGATCGTGACCTGAGCCAAAACCAAGAGTCGGACGCTTAACTGACTGAGTCACCCAGGCGCCCCTGGAAGAGGAACTTTTTGATTCAGGCAAGACTCATTCAGTAAGACACCAGAAGGCCCCAGCAACATCATGAAATGATGCTCCATGTATCAGGTCCTCCACTGAGGCCAGGCCCTACTGTGCCCAGAGTGTGGGAAGTGGTGAGCTCCCTTCGGCTTGAATTAATCAACATGTCTTTAATTAGTTTGAAGTAGTCTTGAGCTTGAAGGATGGATTAGATGGTGTATTAGTCAGCTGGGGCTGCTGTAACACAGTACCAGAGCCTGGGGGGCATAAACAATAGAATTTATTATCTCATAGTTCTGGAGGCCAGAAGTCCGAGATCAGAGTGACTACATTGTTGGTTTCTTCTAAAGCCTTTCTCCTTGGTTTGTAGATGGCCCCCTTCTTGGTGTGTCCCCCCATGGCATTTCCTCTGTGCCTGTGTGTTTCTGTGTTCAAATTTCCTCTTCTTATAAGGACACCGGTCATAGTGGTTGAGGGTCTACTCTAAAGACCTCATTTTAATTACCTCTTTAAAGATCTCATCTCCAAATATCGTTACATTCTGAGGCCCTAGGGGTTAGGACTTCCTAGGAATTAGGAGGACACACAGTTCAGCCTGTAACAGGTGGGTAAGGGGGAAACAAACAGTGCCCCTGGTGAGAGAAATGGGAGGACAGGGACAGGATGAGGACAGTGAGGGGAAAGGGTAGGGACGATGAGAAGTGACCTCTTTGGAAGGCTTGGACAAGTGAGAGAAGAAGGAGGTAAGTGTCCCTGTGGTCTGGACACTAAGCCCTGGGCCTGTAGTTGATGTCAAAAGTAGTAGAGAAGAATCCTTGTAGGCTCATTGCCCGGTCAAAGATGGCCCCATGAAAATTCTTCCAGCTGGATTGGAAGTCAGAATCCCAATGTCAGGTGTGACGTACTGCCTGCCACCCTTTCCCAGGTGTTTGCTTCGGCCCTGTGCATCTCACACTGGAGAAGGCTCTGGTGGTGGGGAGAGAAACAAAGTCTTGGTGGCAGGTGTCTTGGTGGCAGCTGCCTTGGCCTTTGGGAATTGGGGAGGGAATAGGGCCCTACCCAAAACTGGGAAGCTGGTGTCTGGATTCCTCTCACCTCTTATCTGACCCTTTCTCAATCTCTGGCTCTGCTTGGCCCCCACCCTCCAAGAGCCCAACCCCCTCCCGCCGCCCTCTGTGCCCAGAGTACGCCCTTCCAGAGGAACCCCCCCCGCCGCCGCACCACCACAGACCTTTCCATCACCAGTACCCCATGCTTCATAGTTACTTCTCACCCTCTTCCCTCCACCCTCACCCAGCCCCCATGCCCCAGGTATGGGCAACAGGCCCTCCACACTCAAGCCCCAGCTGCCAGGCTGCACCATATGGGGGACGCAGAGCGCAAGGGAGGGCATGCGCTTTCATGCCCACTCCTTTCTCTTCCACCTTTCTTCCTTTTTCTTTCTCATCCCTTTGGATTCCCCATTCATAAGAACAGAGGTGCCCCTGATGGGGGGGAGGGGTTGAGCATTACAAATACGTTTAAATGTCAGAATGTTTTGACTGGTGTTTCTTAGGAATAATTAATATCCATGAATTCATCTAGCAAATGCTTCTGCATCTTCTCTTGTGTGCCAGTGTCAGGGCTGAGTAACAACATGTACGGATTGAAACAGTTCTTGGAGGGGGCGCCTGGGTGGCTCAGTCGTTAGCGTCTGCCTTCGGCTCAGGTCATGATCCCAGGGTCCTGCTCGGCGGGGAGCCTGCTTCTCCCTCTCGCACTCCCCCTGCTTGTGTTCCCTCTCTCGCTGTGTCTCTCTCTGTCACGTAAATAAGTAAAATCTTAAAAAAAAAATGACAACAACTTACTGAAACAGTTCGTGGAGAAGCAAGCAGGTGACACATACCTGGAGAATAAGGCAGCCATACAGGACCGGCCTGAAGACACAGCTTACTCTGGGAGCTCGTAAGAAAACACAGGTCACTCTTACCAGAGGAGAGACGTTCGAACTGGCCCTCGGAAGATGAATAATAGGATCTGTGTGGGTGACTAGGAGAGGGAAGGGCATTCTAGCCTGAGGGGACAAAGGGCTGGAAAACGCATACGAAACTTGCTTCACTCAGACAAGTTATTTATCTCCCATAAATATCATGGGACATAAGAGAGTTCCAAACAAAATACTCAGTGATCCTGAAGATGGGTTTCAGAAGGTCTGGAACATCTTGAAATTGCCTGCACAATGTACTGTATGCATGCATTTTCCCAGGGCAGGAGTTCCTTCCTCATTTCTATTACAACTGTGAGAATTCAGTACAAGCTAGGAGCAGTTGGAGCTGAGGGTCAGGACCTCAAAGAGCTTTAGTTAATGTGGGTTATGTCTACTGGTATTTATCATACTAGATACTGAATATTTAAAATATTTATTATTTCACTTAAAAAATAATAATAATGTGCCCATGTTAATGTAAATAACACATTTTTTTAGATAATATTTTCCTTCAAAAATTTAATGAGGGGGCACCTGGGTAGCTTAGTCAGTTAAGCGTCCAGCTCTTGGTTTCGGCTCAGGTCATGATCTCAGGGTTGTGAGATCAAGTCCCATGTCGGGCTCTGCGCTGAGCGTGGAGCCTGCTTGAGATTCTCTCTCTCCCTCTCCCCCAGGCATATTCTCTCTCTCCTTCTTTCTCTCTCAATAGGTAAGTAAATAAATAAAAAATAAAATAAAGTAAAATAAAATAAAAAAACGCCACGGGCCCAAAATGGCATCACTCAGGTGAAGGCCCCAAGTCAGTAAACCAACACTCAGTACCCAACCTGAGTGCAGTTTCAGCCCCACAAACATAACCTCTAGGCAGTCAACATGGGAATTTCCTGGTCAGCACAAGGAAATCACTGAGAGGACCCCTCCGTTCCCCTCAGAAGGGTGACCTTGCCTAAAACAATGGATTCTCTGCTGATCCATTTCCTCATTTCCACTCTTTCTCTACCCTTAAAAACCTTTCCTTTTCTGTAGCCCTTTGAGCGCCCTCTGCTGGCCAGACGGGATGCTGTCTGATTCATAAAGCCAAATAGATCTTCAAAACATACTTGGTTGAATTTTTGTTATTTAGCAACACACATAACATAAAATTTACCATCTGAACCATTTTTAAGAGTACAGTTCAGTGGCATTAATTACATTCGCTTTACCATAGCCATCACCACCATCCATCCCCAGAACTTTTTCATCATGCAGATCCAAAACTGTGCCCAATAAACACAAACTCCCCATTGCCTCTTTCCTCCAGCCCCTTGCACCCAGCATGCCACTTTCCGTCTCTGAATCCGACTACTCTAGGAACCTCATAGAAGTGGAGTCATACAGGATTTGTCTTTTTGGGTCTGGATTATTTCACTTTATACAACATCCTCAGGGCTATTCCATGTTGTAGCATGTGTCTGAATTTCCATCCTTTTTAGGACTGAATGATATTCCATTGTACGTGTAGACCATATTTGGTTTATCTGTCCATCCTTCCGTGGACACTGGGTTGTAGCTACTACTTTATTTTTTTTTTTTAAGATTATTTATCTATTTATTTGACAAAGGGAGAAGGAACACAAGCAGAGGGAGCGGCAGGGAGAGAGAGAAGCAGGCTCCTCACTGAGCAGAGAGGCTGATCGCAGGGCTTGATCCCAGGACCCTGGGATCATGACCTGAGCCGAAGGCAGACGCTTAATGGACTGAGCCACCCGGGCGCCCCGTAGCTACTACTTTTTTTTGAGCACGGTATGCCAAGTGGTTCTATTCACAAGCGCACTCTGGTGTTCTGTCTTTCAGCTGAGCAGACAGGGACTCTGGGGGGTTCACTCACTGGCCCAAGCCCAGGTTGACTGGGTTTGACCTAGCTTTGACTTCGAAGCCTACGTGCCTCCCCCTAAGCCCCGCTGGGAGGGAGCTTGGACTTTGTTGTGTGTGCTCATCCAAACAGGGTAGGAAGGAGCAAACCAAGATAAGCTCAAAGCCCCATGGACAAAAGTGACCTGAGGGGAAAGATGCTTATTAACTGTCCCCCCCAGCAGGGCAACGTTTTTTGGTTTCAAAGGTTATTATAGTCACTGTGGAAAAATCAGTACCCCTATTGTTATGTTGTAGCTGCTGGGTTTTAAATCGCAGGAAGAGTTTGGAGAACGGTTTTGTTCTAAAAAAAAAAAAAAAAAGGAACAAAGCCTCTTGGTAGGGAAATGTTAAATATTCAAATGAGTAAAGGCGTGGTGGGGGGTGTGGGTCTGGGTAGAATTCAGCTGCTGAGGCTGGTCTGGATGGGCACAGAGCTGGGGCTCAAGGAGAAACCATGCACAGGGGTCCTGCCAGCATGTCTGCTCCTCACTCAGCAACAGGGAAGTCCCTTCCTACCTTGGGCCCGCAGTTTCCTCCGCTACAAGAGGGTGGTCTAGTTGGATGGTTTTCAAATAGGTAACTGCTTCAAACTGCAGCCGAATTCAGGCCAGTAAATAAAGCATAACGTGGAGAGCACCTGTTTCATTCAGGGGTGGGTGCTGGAACCCCCTCCCTCCTGCCTCTTTCCTTCCAAACTTGCCCCCACCATGCCCCAGCCAGGAGGAGTCACCATGAGCGCTCAAGGTCACCGTGGATGCATTCAGCCTGAAAAAGGCTCCAGACTGGGCCCCGGTGGCCGTCCCTCCCACCTCTCGTTCACATTTGCTGAGCCGGACAGGGTGTGGCTTAGGTAAACCCCGAGTTTAGATTCAGTTCCTCTAGCTCTTTGAACCCTGAGCCAATGTGTTTACTGTCTTGTCCTGCAAATTTGCCAAGTCTGGTGGAAACTAAAATTAAAAGGCGCGTGTGTGGTTTTTTTTGTTCTCAGTGAAGAGATGACAGGCTTTGCATTTGTATAGTAAGAAAGAGGAGGAGGCAGCTCCGGGCAGCAAAGACATTTTAAGAATCGGCTGGGTAATTTGAACGTGACAAGTTCCATGTTTTAATTCTTAAGATTCTTCACGTCCTTGCTTAGCCTGGGGATATTTCATAGTCCCTCTGCCCCAGAAATCAGAACATGGTTAGTGCATGCCCTCTTCCTGCTGCCAACACTGGACCCTCTTTACTCCTCCTTAATAGTATACGTGTATTTTTATTTTTTGGAAGAAGGGTGTGGGGCATGCACCTGTGTGTGTGGTGTGGGTGTCTGGAACCGTACAGCTGCTGTAGGCTGTATATACCAGAGCAAGCCAAAGCCCACTTTTTAGTATTTAACCAGCTGAGAAACTAGATAATAGAGAGCAAATGTGGAGAAAGGAAATTATAGGTAGCAGTCAAGAAGGGCACCCCGACATCCACAAACGATTTTCCTCCTTCTCCTTCACGGTGTTCAGAGTCTCCCTTCATCCCCGGAACACCCACAGTAATGCCCCCCCATCCTGTCCCCCATCAGGCACCAGGCTACGGGGACAGCTGGTGACTTGTTACTGCCCGTATTTTGTAGATGATTTATGCTTGGTACTTTAAAAAAAAAAAAGTACTGAGTTGTATAAAATAAAAAGTTGGCTCCGCTTTCCCTCATCTAGAAGTAGCTACTATGAATAGTTTAGTGAGTATTTCCCAGACGGTTTTTTAAAAGATGCTTTTAAGTGTGGCGGGGCGGGGGGCATGCGTATGTGCATATGAGCGTACATGTGATTTTTATAGAACTGGAATCATGCTGCTTTTTCATTTACTAGAGCGCGGACAGATTTTCCTGCCAATACATGTATATTTACCTCATCCGTCGCAACGGCTGCTTGATGCTCCAGAATACAGGTGGACCATCATTTATTTAGCCAGGCTGCCCGAGCTCCTGCTTTGATGGACTTGCCCCTTGCTGTCTCCACTGTCTCGGCAATGAAACCACAGACCCAATTAAGTGCATCTTCTGAGGCAGAGACCTGTTGTACATCTTGGAAGGAGCAAAAGGGGAGATGAGAGAGGAGAAATCCCACTGGGTATGGACGCGGGAGGAGGATGTCTCTGGGAGGAGGTCTGAGTTCTAGAAGATGCTGCTATGCCCTCCCAGCTGTAGGAACCTCCCTGGCAGATGAGGTGATTGAGAGCTCCTCCCCTGTCAGCACTCTGGGTGAAGAGTGGGGACAGAACTTGGTCTCCTTCATTGTATGCGACATATCTGGGGTTCCTCGAACAGTGAGTGAAACACGTGCCTGGGGAGGAAGCTGGGCTGGGGGCAAGATCCCGCGCCCTGTGCTCAGCACACCTGTCATCCTGCTGGAGGGGGGGCAGGTGCCCGGGCCCTCTGAACCCGAGTCCCTTTACATAGGCCCTAGTCCCTTTCCCTCTTCACCCACCCTCCCAATCACGAGATTTCCTGAAGTGGTGTATTATTTTTCTAGGGCTTCTGTAACAAACTACCACACCCTTGGTGGCTTGAAACAACAGAAATTTATGCTCTTACAGTTCTGGAAGCTAAATTCCGAAATCAGGTTGTTAGCAGGTTTGGTTTCTTCTGGGGGGCCTGAGGGGGGAATCCATTCCATGCCTGTCTCCTAGCTTCTGGTGGCACCGGAAACCCTCGGCACTCCTTGATTTGTAATCTGTCACTCATCCGAGATCCTGATGGTCTCATCCACACAGACTCCATTGCCGTACAAGGTCACATTCACGGGTACTGGGTATTAGATCCTTGGACATGCCTTTTTGGGGACCACTCCTCAACCCACTACAGTGGCATGTGGTAACACTGGGGTATGAATAAAAATGTATCTCACCAAAAACTACATTTCCTTCATTGGTTCTTCAGGTCAATTTTAGGGATCAGATTGAGGAGTGTGACAAGATATCCACACAGACATGTTTATCCAGCAGTGGGAAATAGGTCTCAGGAGTAAGGACAAAGCGAAGGATACTAATCTGGAAGGCACAGAAAGCAAGGAGAAGAGAATTAGAAGTTTCCTCATAGCTATGAGCTTCTGTGGTTTCAAGTTTAAAATAGAGAAAGGGAGGAGGCCGAGGTGGTTAGTTGGAAAGGCCAAGAAATTCTGATGAATTCTCCCAGGTGTGGGTTTCCTTACACTTCTAGTCATTCACACTGTAAGAAGTCTCCCTTAAACAACCTCCGAGTACTCTTGACACAAAGCTCCAGGATTCATGGAATTCCAGAGGCTTTGTTCTAGGAGCTTCTTTTTGAACCCAGAGCTGTCTTCAGTTTGCCTGCCCCCTGATAGCTTTGGGTCATAAGACAGCGGACTCTACCATTTGTCTCTGTTCTGTAGGTTACTGCTCAGCCCCGCCGCAAGCTGGGGCGAATATGAGCTCGTGGTGGAGAGCAGAAAAATAAAAGCCACAATCATTTAGAAGGCATGCTCACCAAAGTCTTTCTCTCCTATTCTGGCCTCCTTTTTTCCTCACTTCCCTTTCTCCTTCCTACCCACCTGGGACCTCCTATTACCATGCTATGACCATGGGAACAAAAATATGAATAAGATACAGTGTGTGTCCGTAAGAGACTCACAGGCTGGTGAGGGGACCAGATCCCAAAATAGACATTTCTGGTGCAGTCCAGTAACTTTAAAGATGGGGATACTATTAGTGATAATAATTACCATTTATTGGCGTTTCAGAAATAGGCATTATCATTATCTTGTAGAATCCTTACAAAACTCCCATTTTATAGATGAGGAAATTGAGGCTTCGAAATATTAAGTTGCCCAGTTAAGTATCAGGACAAGGACTTGCAGTCTTGTTTGCTGGATTCCAAAGTCCATGCCCTAAGGGCTCCACTCAGGAGCACAGAGGGTGGAGCCCCTCCCTCGGGGCAGGCAGGAAGCTTGTCATTGGTCTGTGGGACTTAAAAATGTGGTATCACCTTTAAAACTTACAGATCCAGATGATACCAGCAGGGCACATGACCAGAGTACAAATGTTATCATCTTCTCCCCTTTCTGGCCCTCACCTTTGTCCTCGTTCTCCCTGTTGATCTGATCTACTTTCATGTGGGTGGACAGACTTATTTACCTTTTTGATCCCTTTGATCCCTTTGATTTTTTACTGACCGATTTGGCATCCATCTGCTCTTCTAAGGACGATTTGCGGGTCAAAGCCCTGTCCAGACCTCTGCGCCTGTGGAGACTCCTCCTGACCCTGGGCTCGTGAACAGCAGCGGTTTCTGGGATGAGGACGGCTCCCAGTAAATAAAAGCGATGACCCATATGACAGGCAGGGCTGACCGAGGCTTTTATCGATCACTTAAAATATACTTCCTTCCATGGCTTTTTTCTTGCTGTGGCGTTTGATCGCAGAGCAGAAGGTCATGACCGCATCTCCATCATAATTGAATCTGACAAATGGGAGGGGGGTTGTAATGAACACTTCGGCATTGCTCGCATCAGAAAATCTCAAACTGCAGACCCAGCGCTGCGGAAGATAAGTGTTTCCTTTCGTGCCTGCTGCCTTCTCATAGATCCAGAGCCCTCACCATGTCGATGTGCAGAACAAACGAAGTGCTGTATCGCGGGGCTTCTTAATGTGTGCAGGGCAGAGAGGGCCGCGGGTCACTAGAACGCTTTAGAGACTTGGCCTATAGCACCGTCCTCTCTGAGAACATGAAGGGGAGGAGAGGAACCAACATACAGGTTCAGCCCCTGCTGGTCCTACGACCAGTCACAGATGCTCCCAAGTGGATGCTTCCCTGCCCTCAGGGTGGCCTGAGGGGGCCACGCTAAAGCACTATGGGATCCAACAAGAATACAGTTATTTTATTGGGATGGCTGAAGGCAGGACTCTGTGGACAAGGCAGTTTTGGGGACAGGTGTTGAAGGTTCTTTGAAGGCCACACTAAGGGAACTAGGTGTCGTTTTTTTTTTTTTTTTAAGATTTACTTATTTTAGAGAGTATGGGGGGAGAGGGAGAGAATCTCAAGCAGACCCCCCACCCCCGCTGAGTGCAATGGGGGCTCAATCTCAGGACCCTGAGGTCATGACCTGAGCCAAACCCAAGAGTCTGAAGCTTAACCGACTGCACCCTCCAGGTGCCCTGGGAGCTAGCTGTTCTTGATGGAAGTTCCAGTCTGCTAAATCAGGGAGCTGGGAAAGTAAGGGTGCCCACTCAGAAAACATTCTGTGGTCCATTTCAGCTGGTGTCTGGGCACGTTCAGGTGAGCCCCTGGAAAGCAGGAGAAAGAAGTAGATTGGCACTGGGTTATAGACTGAATGTGTCCTCCCCAAGTCACATATTGAAATCCTGATCCTCACTGTGAGGGTGTCAGGAGATGGGACCTTTGGGGGGCATTAGGTCATGAGGGTAGTGCCCTCGTGAATGGGAGGAGCGTCCTCTCCAGAGGAGAGCTCCCTCGCCCCTTCTGGCATGTGAGGGCATGGTCAGAAGACAGGGAGTCTGCAGGCTCCTTGATCTCAGCCTTCCTAGCCTCCAGCCTGAGAAATGAATGTCTGTTTACAAGCTCCCAGGTGTATAGGATTCCGTTCCGGCAGCCGGAACGGACTAAAACACCGGCATACTCTTTCTCAGATCCTGCCATAGCACTGGTCTCCTCGGGACTGTGTTGGGGAAGGATCTTGATTCTTTCCGAGCAGTTGCCCTGGGGTGGGGGTGGGGGGGGTCTCTGCCTCGGGGACAGCTATCTTTCTTTGCACAGGTTTTATAACAGCTTTCAGGTCCAAGGGCGTTCAATTTCCAGAAAAGAAAGACTGGGTTAAAATGTTCTTTTATGCCCTAAAAAATCACGTCCCGGGAGACTAGCCAGTAGATTAGCTCCACTGATGAATCTCGAAGCCCCTTGCCACCCCGTTTTAGTGTCTGTATGTGCTCCTAGATGGAGGATTTGGGTAAGAAGAAGGGGAGGTGGGGAGCTGAGGAATCCAGACCCTGAGTTTCCAGCAAGAGAAGGGGCCCAGTATCTATGGAACAGATGAAGCAAGTTCCAGTCAGAGACCTGGAAATGACCAAAGAACCATGTGTTAGGTTAGGCATCATGTGTAACAACGCTCCCATGAGCGGGGAGACCTGGTAATCTGTCACCACAAAGGATATGGGTCCCAGCTCTTCCCAAGGCAGCCTTGCTGCCCTGACCTTTGGGAGACAATCCATGGGCATGGAATAATAATTGGTCTATAATAATTTAGGCCCAACTCAAAGAGGTTGGGTTTGAAGTTACCAAAGCAAAAGGAGATGCGTGAACGGAACAACTTTTGGCTTTTCCACTTGGCTTCTCGGAATCCTTGGAACCGTTCCCTCACCAGCAACTACTCCTGTCGAGCCCTCCCCCAGTCCCTTAAAGGGCTTATTACAAGTAAGACATACTCACTGTAGGAATTTTGAAAAACAGAAGAAAGCAACAACCATAAACCCACTTCCCGGGGGGGACCGCTGTTAGCATCTTGTGTTTTATTTGAAGCTTTTAAAACATGTGTTTCAACGGAAAATCCAAACTAATGCACTTCTAATGAAACGTGGGCTGGATGGGACAGAGGTTGGGAGCTTCCGGCTTTTGGTCAGATCGGGGAGGGCTCTGGTTCCCCAGATTTCTGCAGAGTCCTTCCTTTTGCTTTCTTGATTTGTTTTAGGGAGTGGCTGAGGCCGAACTGGAACAGAACCTGAGTCGGACTTTCAAAAGCTTCTTCAGAGCAAGTGATGACATGGTGAGTGTTGCAGGGGGTGGGAAGGCTGGGGGGGGGGGGGGAGGTGGCGGGGACGGGAGGGGAGGAATGGGGAGCTGCAGAGGTTCGAAGGCCTCTGGAAGGCTTCCCTGGGAGGGAAGGGTCCTGGGGTGTGGCAGGGTCTGGAAATGAACAACGTGGCCTTCTTTTCTTTGACTTCTGTAGTCAGGGTCATCGAGGTCCTCACTCGACCGCTCCCCTTGCCATGGGGAAAGGTTACACATCCTCCCTGTCCCACACCAATAGGGCTTTGGGATGAAGATCAGAGAAGGATTATAAAGGATTTTAATAGCAACAGTTGAGAAGTTGTGCTGTGACTGCTGCTACCATTTTCACACGCAGAATTGTTCATCCAAGTCCTAAATCAGTTGGTACCACTAACCCTTGTCTTGAAAAGGAGCCTAGAACACTTTTAACTCCATAACCCCAGCCAGCTGTCTTTTTTTTTTTTTAAGATTTTATTTATTTATTTGAGAGGGAGGGAGAGCACAGAGAGGGAGAGAGAGGGAGAAGCAGACTCCCCACTGAGCAGGGAGCCCGATGTGGGACTAGATCCCAGGACCCTGGGATCATGACCTGAGCCAAAGGCAGATGCTTAACCGACTGAGCCACCCAGGTGCCCCACCCCCACCCCAGCCCGCTGTCTTGTGTGTGGGTCGTCCTGTCACTCCCGTGTTTGCCAGCGCCTTTGCTGGTCACCCCTGGCATTTCGCTTTCCGTTTCGTGCAATTTCTTCCTCCCCGAAGTACCTTCTTAGGTAGTTCTCTCCCTAAGAGTCTGTTAATAATAAACTTATAATTTTGGGCCTGAGAATATTTTTATTTTGATCTTCAGTCCTGTAGACTAGTTCATCCAAGGATGGAATTCTAGGTAGAAGCTTCTGTCATTGCTTCTTAAAAATCAGCCCGAGGTCTGCCCTCCTCCTTTCTGTAGTGATGTCTAATCGGCAGTTCAATACATCTTCGAAGTTTTCTTTTTAATTTCCACAAACAGGGTTTTTGTTTATGTATGAAAGTTGTATTTGGCTCTTTTTCAAATCGTTCTAATCTTTTGTGAGAGAGTCTTGTTGTATTCTTGTGTTCTAGTTCCTTCTTTTATGTCTTTAATCATGTTAAGCATACTTATTTTTTTCATTCTCTCTCTCTCTTTCTCTGAAAGTCCTATTATTTGATATTGTTGAAGACTCTGATTTTACTGTTTGCTGTGTTTGCTGTCTCTTGCAAAGGGGCCTGTGTGTGTGCGTGAAGGGTGTGGGGGTGTGGCGGAGTATTCTGAAATTTTGCTTTGTGAGCTCATCTTCAGCAGCCCTGAAACTGCACCAATCTGCTTCCGCTGGGCTTGAGAAAAAATCCTCCTGTGCTTTAGCATTTGCTGCCTCTGCCAGGCATCCCGGGGGCATTACCAGCCCAGGCCCACTTTTCTTGTTGTTGTTTACCTCACACCTTGGGGGTTTCCAGGTCCTGTAGATAGAGTAGGTTTGAACCTGACCACCTATGAAGGCAGGCTTATAGCTATGAGTTCCTAGGGGAGCTTTTGTGGTTTCCTCTTCGTACCAAACTGAAATGGAACAAGTCCTTTGACATTGCTCCACGTGAGGGGTGGATTTTTTTCCAGCCCACCCTTTCGCCGAGGACTGCAGATTTCCTGGGTGTGCAGTAGAGGGGTGGAGAGTATCTCCTGTTTAACTTCCCACCCGCCATTGGTCTAAGGTCTCATCTCTTGTTCCCATGGGTTGTGTCAACCCAAGTTCTTACATGACCAAGGCCTGCAAGCACCCAGGAGCAGCCTTGGTACAGAGCTTTGGTTGTTAACCACCTCGGCTCTGACCCCCGAAGATGTCTCTAGCTCTCTTGGGAGTTGAGCATGTTTGTGTGACCTGATGGCACTCGTAGGCCTTTGGTTGTGACAGGGTTTACACATGACCTGTTTCAACGTTTTTCCTTTACTTCATCCATGACGAACTTTCTAACCTTCCTTTTCCTTACAGGCTTTTCTCAGCGTGAGCCGAGTCCGTGAAATGGGTAAGAGAGATTTTTAGGAGGTGGGGGGGCAGGAGGCTCATGGCAAGAATCAGATGAAGGTTAAACAAGTGTCCATCTGACTGCTCTGAGCAGAAGCATTCTCCCCACCCCCCCGCACCCCCCGCTCCAGCTCTGAACTGTGACTTAACACAGGCCCCCACTGGTGAATAGCGCTCACCTTAGCCTTGGGCTGACCACACGGCCTTGGTTCCTGCCGCCCCAGGGAACTTTGGGTCCACGATCTTAAACCATAAGAGCTTAGAGGAATCTTAGAGCTCATCAGGGCAATCCCACCCTCTGCTGATAAGGACCAAGACCTGAGATAGGGACTGACCTTTGCAGGATCACCTGGTGCACACGGAGCCCAAGTCAGCTAGACCCCAAGCCAGAACTCCTCTGGTCATGATCCACTGGCCTTTCCTCTATCCCTATCTTGCTTTCCCGTCATTTCCAGTTCCTCCACATGAAGACCATCCTTGTTCTCCCTCCTGGGTTGGATGTAAGTGCAGAGTCGAAGCCGAGAGCAGTTAGGAGCTCATCCCCATGGTGCCCAGATCCAGCACTGCTCCCACAGAAACTTGCTTTTGCCCCCACACGGTGACCTTGCCAGCATGCACTCGTATTAATAAAGACGATCGCTACCTCTTGTTTGAGCACCTACTGTGTGCATCAAACACGGGCCTGGCCCCCTGGAGATCTATTCTTTATCATCCTCATGACAGCCTTTAAAATCCCATTGTTACCACTATTCTACAGTTGAGGAAAATGGATCTCGGAAGAGTTAAGGTATTTGTTCAAAGGGGCGAGGCTGGTCTTAAACTCCTCCTACGCTAAAGGCCATACTCCTCTCACTGGTCAAGAACGCCTTCTCCCTCCTTCCCTCCCTCTCTCCCTCCCTCCCTGTCACGCAGTCACTTGTTCATTCTTTCATTCCCCGAGCATGTGGAGCCCACGCTTGATGGGAGGCAGGGGCGGATAGCTAGATGCACAAAGCACAGCTGCTGCCTTAGGGTGGCAGACAGCAGTGGTCACGGGAGGAGAGCAGGGGGGGGCTCTTACAGAGGTGCTGAGTGAGCCAGGAGCCCCACGCCGGGTCAGGGAGGCGCCCTGATCACATACCCCGTTGATACATCTCACAAAAGTCTGCATCACCCAGTTCCTATGCTTCTGAGGCTTCAAGAGCCTGAAAATGGTGAGTCAGCCCTGTTCAAGCGCCAGTGTTACTAGCCCTTGTGGCTGTCCCCTGTGACATAGCAGCGGTCCCCAGGCTGCCCATTGTCATCGCAAGGTGGCCGCCAAGGGGACTGGGGACTGTCAGGACACAGGGTACACCTCTGAGGACAAGATAGGATGCCACAGTGTGCAGAGGATCATGAGCATCAGAAGGCAACAGAATGCGTGCTCCCTGTCCTGGATTTTCCTCCAGCCTAAGAGAAAAATCAGAGCACACACTTCTGAAAATTCTGAGAATCAGTGGAGGTATCTAAAGAGGGACGTTATTAGTTAGGCCATTTAGAAAAGGTTTAGTGGTGGGGGAGAGGGTAGCTGGAGGGCTGGTGGGACCTGGTAAACAGTAAATAGTGTCATCCTGGAATTACATCGTGAGTTTTTGAGGAAAGGGATATGGTTTGTCCCAAAGTTCATCCTGGAAGGGGAAGTCTGCGTGTGTGATATCACTGGGTTCCAGAACGACAGCGAGGGCACAGATGTGCAGCTCGAGAGGAGATGGGCTCGTTGTGGAGAGAAAAAGAGAATGAATGAAGGAACACGAGACCCTTCCCTGTGAGTTCAGATGTGACAGGAGAGGCAGTTCGGTGCCCAGCCTCAGTTGGGAACACGCCGGAGTTAGGACTCGGGTGCCTGGCCCCGGGCTGGGAGCAAACAAGTGGCTGTTTGCAGGAGGACTCTTAGTGAGGGCCCCAGAAGAGCCCAGCCTCAGCAGCATCGTCACCGAGGAGGACATCCGGGTCTATGTGTGGCAGTTCCAGAAGTCCGGTTTCAGGTAAAGACAACAGTGCCCCAAACACAGTAGAGAGCCCATCGGCCAAGAGGGGCTCTTCTGCTCTCAGGGTACAGGGTGAGGCCTGGCTGTCCCTCCTGTGAATGTGTGGCCAGCTTCTGCTTGAACACCTCCGGTGTCAGGAGGCTCACTCCTGAAGATACTCGGCCTGCTCTAGTGTAGGATAACTCAGCTTGCTTCCCCTTATGCTGATAGGCCCCCTCAGAACAGATGGTTAAAAACATTTTTTCAGTCATAACCCCTGAGAGGACCAGAGGACAGCTCTGGGTTCTTTCTTCAGAAAAACACAAAGCCTACCTAAACTCAGAAGTTGCATGTATCTTCAGAGGAGGGTTATTGACCTCTCTTGTTCTTGGTGTTTGTTGGTTGGTTGGTTTGTATTGAGGATTGGGAGAGTGTTCAGGTCCGGGCCTGGCTGTCCTTACCCGTCCAGAGAGGCCTTTTTGAGCCCCCTCCCTATATCCCATTGGAAAGGGTGCGTCCGCACCATATCCACCTCACAAAGTCCCTCTTCAGTAGGTTCCGGGGCTGGGGAGTGGTTTCTAGATGGTGAGGGAACGAAACAAAGCTCCCCATTATCTAACACGACAGCCCTCAGAGAACATGGCGAGCCCTTGTAGGGCCAGCTTCTGTGTGTTTTGGGAAGCTCCCTTCAGAGGCTGTCTCGGCCGAGCCCTGAATGCCTGCACTAGGCCTCGCTCCTTAAAGCCTAGCAGGTGTGTTGGGCAACCAGATGGGAACCCTGGGCTCTGTTCCCTTCCCCTCCTGCAGCAACCTCTGCTCCCACTGGGAAGACTGGCTCTGCACGGAGCTGGCTCCCTGGGAGGTCTGCAGCAGAGTCCTCTACTAAGCTTTCTTGTTTTTGTTCCCTGATCTTCCCCACCCCCAGAGGTCCCCTAAACTGGTATCGAAACATGGAGCTGAACTGGCAGTGGGGCTGCAAAGCTGTGGGATGGAAGGTGAGTGCTGGTTCAGTGTGGTTCAGTGTGGTTGCGCTCCCCTATGAGCCCCTCTCGGGGCTTCTCATTGGCCCAGTGAATCTGCCCTTGGGTCAGAGCTGGGGTAGGGGGGATGGGCGGGCCAGTCTGACTTGCCGTCTTTCTCCTTTCTGTCCTTTCCTTCCACTCAAGGGGGTCCTCGAGGACTTTTGCTGATGCTTTCCTTGGAATGGTTGAGGGTGGCATTGGGGCAGGACAGGGGTCTGGCCAGGTCACCGCAGCGCTGCCGTGGAAGGCCCCAGGTCTCCTGACCGTGCTCCAGGTCAGGGCCACAGAAAGTCCAGGATGACTCCCAAAGCGGAGGAGGATCATGGAGCCCCCATTTCACAGAGCAGCGTGAGGTGCCCTCAGAGAGACAGGCTTTAGCCCTGGCTGTGTCACCTCACCCAAGTCAACCTGAGTCTCAGTGTCCTCGTTTGCCAAGCAGAAGATGCGTTTCCAGTCTCTGGGTCTGCAAAAGGAATAGAGGTAGGCCCCGCTTTTTGAAAGTTCGCTTTTACGGAAGACCTACCTTAGTAGCGGGTTTTCGCGAACCGAAAGAAAGCCAAAGAGGATTTTTGCTTTTAGAAAAAAAAGCAAAAAGCAGAAATAGCATTCAGCATTTCTTTTGCAGTGAGGCATTATAGAGGCGGTTCACAAGCCAGAGGGGTCCTGCCAAGCCCCTTCCCAGGAACTCCCCTCAGCATCTCCACATCAAGCTGCTGTAGCTTTGAACCCTGTCTCT
>NC_138370.1:40892537-40958398 GCF_054177405.1 Leptonychotes weddellii | reverse complement strand
GGCAGCAATGGGTTTTCTAGGTGCCCTGTTTATTCTACTGGACACAAACCTAGAGGACCCAAGTGGCCAGTGTGCTCCTGAAGGATCTGAGGAAGGGTGGCAGTGTCAGGAGGGGATGGAAGGTTAGGCTGGGCTTGGGGTGCCATGCGAGAGGTTCTTCTGGGGAGTAGGGAGTCCGTATTAGCCCATCCCACTCCACTCTGTTTTGGGGGGCTGGCTCCATCACTCTATTGTTCTTACTCTCTCCACTCAGGATGAGAAGAACCAAATGATGACCACCAATGTCTGGCTAAAGCAGGTGAGAGCTTCTTCCCTGGCTGAGGCAAGAGTGGGGGTGGGAACCCACTGACCCCAGACCCCTCCCAGGACTCTCTCACAAACAGAGGGATTCTGAATTCACGTTTCACAGGAGAGTTGCCATTGGGGATATTCCCAAAGCTGGCCGATTGCGGGCTGCTTCTCGGAGGGGCTGTGCTCTGAGATTCTGAGTCCAGTCCCTGACAAGGTCGCCTACAAGAACCTAGTCATCCCCTTTCCGGGAGTGGGCATTTCCTGCATGCCGGCCATTGTTTGCAGATCAGCTCATTCTGAGTTTCATTCTGCCCATTTTACAGCTGAGGAAAGCCTGCAGCAGAGTGCAGTTCAGCTAGAAAGGGGGAGCCCAGGTGTGCTCAACTCAGAACCCCAGGCTCCATCTGCAGGAGAATGCTGGGTGTTCCACATCTGTGCTGCTTAACAAACGACCCCAATACTTAATGGCCTAAAGTAGCAGTTTATCATACCTCATAGTTTTATGGCCAGGAGTTTGGGTGGTTTCTTCCGCTTTGCATGGCAACCACTGGTGTTACTTGGTGCTATTTAACCTGTGGCTGGTTTGCTCTGGAGGGTCTAAGAGAGCTTCACTCATGTCCATTCCTTAGCAGGGATGTCTGGAAGGCTCTGGAAGGTTCTGGAAGTTTCTGGAAGCTGGGCCCAATTGGGCCCTTCACCCTCTTCAGGCATACTCAGGGTCTTTCTCCAGCAGGGGAGTTGGTTGCCTTACCTGGAGGTTCAGAGACCCCTGAGTAAGGGTCCCAAGAGACAGGAAATGAAGCTGCTGGTTTCTTAAGGTCTGGAAACTGGCCCAGCATCACTTCTGGCAAAGAATGTGTGGCCCGTTTTGATGTACCATTCTTGGGGGCAGCACTTGGGGGCATAGGCTTTATTAGATCCTGAATATATTCCTTTCCACTTCACCCCTTTATGCTCTGCCCAGCCCCTCCCCAGGTCCAGAAGTGGAGATGGTGGGAGAACATGAGAAAGAGGACCTAGCCCTCTGCCTCCTTTCCTCCCGCTACTCCCTCTTCCTGCCCCGCTGGTAACCTGACCATCTCCTATCTCAGAGGTTGGCATTCAGAAAAACCACGACAATCAGAATTGTGATTGGCAACTCTATTTTGAGTCTTTTGAATGAACGCCTTACTTTGCATGACCCCAGGGCTGTATACTGGCCATTTAGTTTATAACTGAATGCTTAGGTGAGAGGCATAGAGCGGACCCCTCTGACACTGTTCACCCTGCAGCTGCCAGGGGGTCATGCAGCTCATCTTTACAGATGTACAAATTGAGGCCCAGAGCGGTAAGGGACTTGGGAAACCACACAGTCCTGCAGTGCAGGGACCAACTCTAGGACCTGGGTTACCATCACTGTCCCCATGAGCCGGTCTCCTTGGCTTCAGGGGCTGGGGTGGGGAGCGGAGGAAGGGGTGCCAGAGCAGGAGTCCGGCCGACCAGCACTGCCTCTGACTAGCCTGTGATACTCTGCAGGTTACTTAACCTATCAGAGTCTTATTTCAGCACCTGTTAAATGGGGATAGTACCATCTGTTGCCAATTACTATAACCCCTGGGTGTAGATGCCCTCCAAATGTTGGCTGAGCCCGAAAGCTTGAGAGATGAGGGACTAGGGGGAGGGGGCTACATTAATGAGGACCAATCCCTTTCAAAATTGTTCATCAATGTCCTGAGAAGTCCTGACAATTTTACGAATTTTTTTAACCTTCCTTATTTTGCATGGCCTGGCTCCTTTGTTCACCTAAGCCTCCCCTTCCAGGTGAGCAGTCAATATCTCCAGGAGGCCAGTGTCTTCCCAAGCATGGGTTGGGCATCAATAGCGGTGTTTCGTGAAATGATTTTACTTGCCTTGCTAGCCTTCTTGTAGTAGTCTTATATTTATATGTTAGTGGATATTTTCAAATGCTCTTGATTTTCTAGTTAAGTCAGTGATGTAAAGTTTCAAAATTTAGGTAATTTTAAAAATAGTGAACCAATTTAGAGGAAAATACTAAGTACATGATGATACAGGCAGTATACAGGTATATTGGCAAAAATTATGAAACTGGGACTTGGGTGCTTGGAGTTTGGGGACCACTGAGCTAGACCAGTGCTCTTCCTCTCATGCACCTGCTTCATGAAAATGCTATTTCCCTTCACTCCTTCCTGGATCTCTACCAGCTGGATGCTTTGTGTAAACGTTACACAACTATCCTTAGAGGGGAAGAGGCGTCATGCATGGGACCCTTTCCAAGGGTGCATTACTACACTATTTTAGTGAAGATGTGCAAAAAGCAAAATGGCCCCTGGAATGAGGGCAGGCTCGGAGTCGGGGAGGCCAGGATTCAAGTACCAGTGCTGCCACTTACTAGCAGCGTACCCTCCACACCTCACTTTCTTCACCCTAACCCATAGGATTGTTGCGAAGATTAGAAAGAACCATCTAAAGGTCCTGTAAAAAAACTGGGTTTCTAAATGGTAGTGGCTATTATTTTAATTATGAAAAGCCCCCGGGAGGCAAAGGACAGCCTTGTGGGTTGACCCAAGTCATTATCTGTTGGGGGTGGCTGTTTCTTTCAGGTCCAGAAGGGATGTGGGCAGCCTTCCCAGAAATGGAACCAGACAACTTTAGAGGGAGGAGGCATTGTTTTCATTGCTCAGCTACACATTTACTGAGCATTTCCCCGGGGCTTGGTGCTAGGGAGCCAGAGTGAACCAGTTGTCTTCCTTGGCCTGTAGAACTTACAGAGGCATTAAATAAATACATATGCAAATCCACATTGATCACCACTTGTGATGATGCCAAAGAGAATTTCAGCAAGTGAATAATACTAACCTGGTTCTGGGGAGGAAGATTCACTTGGACCTGCTGCTGGAATCAAAGTTGGGGCCCAGAGCATCCCCTCCCTGCTGGGACTCCCAAGGGGGGGCGCTCTGGAGCAGTTTGGAGGTCACTGTGGACTCCCAGGTCTCAGCTGCATAACCCTGGTGGGACGTTTTCACTTCCCTGGTTCTCAGTTTCCTTACCTGTTAAAATGGGGAAATTCTTTCACCTGCTCAGCTTTCCCTCCCCAGCTCGCCCACGGAGGCTCTTCCTAGACAGAAGGTGTACAGATCCTTTGTAAACTGTGAGGAACTAACAATGTTGTTCCTACAAATGAGTGAGGTGGCTCTCCAGGGTCATCTCGCTAGGGGGTGCGGAATGAGACCAGAGGCGGGACTAGGGTGACCTATCATCCAGCTGTGTTCAGGACTTTGAGTACTAGAGCTGGGGGAAAGCGGGGTTGGTTATCGAAGCCTGGAATCCCGATCCTCAGCTCAGAGCCCTGTCCCAGCCTCACAGCCCTTTCTCTTCTGGGGCTTAGGGGAGGCACTTGGGGGTGCTCCCAAGGCCAGCTGCTGGGCGTCCCCAGGCCCCTCCCCAGGCAGTGCCTGGTGATGCGACACCTCTCCCTGTGCACAGGAGTGGAATGACTACAAGCTGCACTGGAACCCAGCTGATTTCGGCAACATCACATCCCTCCGGGTCCCTTCGGAGATGATCTGGATCCCTGACATTGTCCTCTACAACAAGTAGGAAGCTGCGGGGGTCCTGGAGGCCCCTGGGAGCCCCTGGGAAGGGCGGGTACAGTGAAGCTCGCCTGGGTTGGACTTGGGAGGTCCCCCTTGTGTCTCAGCTTCCTTGCCTTCCTCTCAACTCCTGCTTTGCTCATTCTCACCCCCTCCACATTTCCTCTTGATTCCTTCATTTCTTTCACTTTGTTCTCTCATTCGTACACCAAAACTTACTGAGCACCCACACTGAATTAATGCATGGTGCTGTGCGCGTGGGACACAGATTTACCAACACTGAGCAGTATTTGAAAAATTGGCTGATGTAGGCTCTGAAAACAATGCCGAAGAGTTGGCAGTTTGCAGGATGGCGGGATTGTTGGAACCGGTAAGCGGCATCCCCGGGGAGCACCCTCAAGGGGGCAAACTCACTTGGCATGGGTATTTTGTAAAACTCACATTATAGTTGCTTTGCATTCAAGACCAAAAAAGGAGCCATCTTTGAGCATAATGACAAGAAGCTAATAAAAGGCAGGGGAGTCGAAAGAGAGTCCCAGTGAACACCAACAACACAATTTTTTTTTAAAAAAAGATAGAGAGATCTAGTTTTTTATCTGTTTGCTTGGTGTCAGGTAATTCTTCACTTAGAAATCAAAACTTAAAAGATGTTTGGCATTATGCTTGTCTGACGGTGTTTTCTAACGTGGGGCTCTAAGGAGCACCCGTTCTCGGAGATATGAATAAGTATGAAAAGCAGTCATGTGGTCAAATAATCTTGGAAAACTTTGTATGTCATTAACTCCCCCACCCTGGCCCGAGTCCTTAGGAAAATGTTAGCACAAGACAGCATTTTCAGTGTTGTTGGAAGTTGTGCTGCCAAGAAACCCATGTAGTCTAGGTTTTCCCAAATCATTTGACCCGAATTTGGAAGAACTATCTTTAAACATAAAATAAAGGGAGACAGATCCATTTTTGAGTTTTGGTGTCTTCAGAGAAAGTCATGACAATGACTCCTTTATACCACCCCATCCTGGTCAGACCCAAAACCCTTGTCCCTGAGCCATGTCCATAAACACACATTCAGCACGGATTACCGCAAGGTCTAACTGCAGGTGCCTGGTGTTGGCGGCTGTCACTGGACTCATGGGCCCCTTCCTCCATATCTTTATGCCCTGGAGCCAGCACTCAAGATCCTTCTAGTTCCTGCTCCCTTTGCACCTGGCAGAAAAGTCAGGAGAAAAGTCCTAGCATCAGATATGACCTGAAGTTTGGGATCGTCAGTAAAGCTTGGACCAGTGTTCTTTGATAATAACAGGAAATTCTTTGGATAGGACGAAAGTCCAAACCAAATTCTTGCAGACATTTAAAGAAGGGTCTCCTCTAGCCAGACATTCCACTCCAGGTTAAACAGGAGGATGGAGGAAATTGCACCTTTCCTTCCTCCAAATGGGGCACATGTTGCCATCTAGTGGTAGTTCTGTGTGGTGACAAAAATGCCTTTAAAAAAAAAGTTAAACTTTGGACTGATCTGTTCGTTATTGTTTATCAAAGTTCCTGTTTCCAACCTTCTAAGTTACCCGTTTTCCAATCCCTAGCCTGGGATTTCTCCATAGGAAAGAAGTCTGTCTTCCCGTGTTTTCTTCTGATTCCCTTGACTTTAAGGAATTGGAGGGAGAAGGAAGTCTCCTTAAACACCAGGGCGCAGAGCCCACAGCACCATCCCCCTAGGGGAATCAGGGACTCAGGCTCTCAGGAAGCCCCAGCAAATGGTCACTGTTCCTCCAGTATTCCCAGAGCCCTGGTGGGCCCTTGGATGCCTAGCCCCATGATGCCACAGGGGTCATTTCCCACCACCCTTTCTTATGCCCTGCCCCCCTCCCCAGGCTGAGCGCACACTGTGAGTTTTGTCCTTCCCCTCCTCTGTTCCTTGTTTCCCACCTTTGCTCCGCTAGTATGCTCTCCACCCCATCTCTCCACCAATCCTACTGGCAACCTTCAGAGTGACCCTGCTCACTCCAGCCAGAAGGGAGGCCCGTCCTCCCCGCCCGCCCCCAGTGGGCTACCCTTGTGATGCTGTTGACAAACCACCTCCCTTGTGTTAAAGGCGTTTAGGGCTGTATCGCATTTCGTCGTGGTTCCTCATGGTTCCTTAAGGGCAGGCCTGTGTCTCACATTCCATCCCCCACAGCTCCTCTACAGGCCCTAGCGGATGGGGCTGAGTGCAGAAATGCCCAGTACATGGACGGGGTGAAGGAGGTATCTTCCATCACCAGCAAAGGTGTTAGGTCTCTTCTGAGCCAGGAACTAAGGATCCTGGGTCGAAAAGACATGACCCTAGATGAGCGCCTTACTCACCATCTGCTGCGGGGAGAAAATATAAATAATCACCCTAAAATATTAAATAAACACAAACAGGCCATAAGACTATCTGTCCCATGCATTTATAAATATGTAAAAAGTTATATATGTGATCTGTATGTCAATCAGATATGTATGATATATATAATATCAGAAGGTTAATAGCGGTTGTTTTTAAAATTCTTGGTATTGTCCTACTTTGGTCATTAAAAAGATAGTGTCTGAAAGACAACTCAGGTAGCTCTAAATGTGGGTGTGCTGGGGGAGTCTCGCACACTTGCATAGATCCCAACAACTGAGCCAGGTCTGGCTTTGTTATTAGGGTTCCCTGTTGCAGGCTGTCTGGAGCAGCCTGGCGTGGGCAGGTGGGCTGAGCCGGGTCCGCCAGCTCCTCTCCTCTCCCCAGTGCAGATGGCGAGTTTGCGGTGACCCACATGACCAAGGCCCACCTCTTCTCCACGGGCACCGTGCACTGGGTGCCCCCCGCCATCTACAAGAGCTCCTGCAGCATCGACGTTACCTTCTTCCCCTTCGACCAGCAGAACTGCAAGATGAAGTTTGGCTCCTGGACCTACGACAAGGCCAAGATCGACCTGGAGCAGATGGAGCCGACGGTGGACCTGAAGGACTACTGGGAGAGCGGCGAGTGGGCCATCATCAATGCCACGGGCACTTACAACACCAAGAAGTATGACTGCTGTGCCGAGATCTACCCTGACGTCACCTACTACTTCATCATCCGGCGCCTGCCCCTCTTCTACACCATCAACCTCATTATCCCCTGCCTGCTCATCTCCTGCCTCACCGTGCTCGTCTTCTACCTGCCCTCAGACTGCGGCGAGAAGATCACGCTCTGCATCTCCGTACTGCTCTCGCTCACCGTCTTCCTCCTGCTCATCACTGACATCATCCCCTCCACCTCCCTGGTCATCCCGCTCATCGGCGAGTACCTGCTCTTCACCATGATCTTCGTCACGCTCTCCATCGTCATCACGGTCTTTGTCCTCAACGTCCACCACCGCTCCGCCAGCACCCACACGATGCCCCACTGGGTGCGGGTGGCCTTTCTGGGCTGTGTGCCCCGGTGGCTTCTGATGAACCGGCCCCTGCCCTCCTTGGAGCCCCATGACCCCCCAGATCTGAAGTCCAGCTCCTCTTGTCACTGGCTAGAGACCAACATGGATGCGGAGGAGAGGGAAGAGGAAGAGGAGGAGGAAGACAGATGGGTGTGCGCGGCTCAATCATCCCCCACCCTGGGTGTCCTCTGCGGCCATGGCGGTCTGCAGCAAGGGGTCTCAGGTCCCAAGGCGGAGGCCGGGTTGCAGGAGGGTGGGCTTCTGCTGTCACCTCGCATACAGAAGGCACTGGAAGGTGTGCACTCTATTGCTGATCACCTGCGATCTGAGGATGCTGACTCTTCGGTGAGTTGGGGCCGGGTGAGGGAATCTTCCTCTGGGTGACTACCCCTCATCCCAAGGTGCTCGTTTAGACCTCCTGGTCTCCTCCACGAGGACCCATTTCCTTCAGTTGTGGCCCTTGGGAGTCTGGACTAAACTGTGATAAAGAACGTCTAGCTGGTGGGTGGCAGAGTAGCAATCAAGAATGCCCCAGCTAAGGCTAACTGGAAGACAGCAAGCCAGAGGGGGAGGCATCCCAGATGCTGAAATTCCCCGTGCCATCCTTGTCAGCATTACCCTGTGGGTGGTGGAGGAAGGGGACGGAGGGAGGCAAAGTGGATATCATCAGATGATAAATCAGATAAATCAGGCTGCTGCTTCCTCAGCCTTCCTCCTTTGTCCTGGTGGTTTCCTCCCAGTTCTATTTGTTTTGTGGGCTCTGGGCATGTTGTGCAATTCACTATTCACCCACAAAGCCTGAGGAACCTTGGTTGTACCAGGTGGGCTCCCCTCCCCAGCCCCTGACGTGCGCGGCACTAGTAGGTCAGCAGGCCACTGCTCGGGATCACAGACTTCTTACCAGCCTAGGGAAGGATGAAAGGCCAGGTGGTTATTAGTGGGTGGCCTTGTTGGGTGGATAAGAAAGATTAATCATTATCTAATCTGGGAGCAGGTAGGAATCCAGACCTGCTTGCTTGGGCTGTAAGCCCAAATTCCACAAAGCTCTGCCCCTCCCCCCATGCCCCTCCCACCTTTCCCTGGGCCACACCCACCTCGCCAACTCCTCCTCTCCACCTCGCGCAGTGGGTGGGGGATTGGGTGGGGAGGCAACGTGGGGCAGCACAGTCTTCACCATTTTGTAACTGCCGGATGCTGAGTTTAAATCACTGCAGCCCCTCTGGGAAGGTCCATGCCCTTTGGTGGTTCTAGAACATCTAGCCTCCCTTATCTGGAAATTGAGAGTCTATGGAGAGGCACTGGGTCATGTCATAGGGGTGGGATAGGATAGGGATCCCTAGGAGAGGCTTGTTTGAGTCTTGAGACAACCTTCACTTCCCCAGGTCTCAGTGGGGCCACTGCTGTCCCCGGTGTCATCCTTACAGAGGCTGTTCATGGGGGGGACACTTCCCCTCTCCCAAGGCCTGGCCTCTGTCACAGTGAGCCCATTTCCACCCGCAGGTGAAGGAAGACTGGAAGTATGTGGCCATGGTCATTGATAGGATATTCCTCTGGTTGTTTATCATCGTCTGCTTCCTGGGGACCACTGGACTCTTTCTTCCTCCGTTCCTGGCTGGAATGATCTGATTTCCTGTCCCTTGCTTTGACCCAGTGGTGTCACTGCTGACCATCTTTAACCACTGCCCCATCTAGTACACCTTTGGGGTCAATGCCATCTGACTGCAGTCACTCTCTGTCAAGTCCCTACCCTGGCCTGATCATCGAAGACTCCTTGGGTCAATTCATTTGACGTTATTGTACTGTGTGCCAAGACTCTGCTGGGCACAGAGCCAGGTTTTGGCTGCTGGGGAACTCGGAAATAAGGAACTTGCTCTGCCGAAGGTTATAATGTGGTGGTGACAATGTGAAGCCATGTAAGATTCTCCTGTAGGAGCCACGAAGACACTGAGTAACAGGAGGACCAAGAGGGGCGATCCAGGGGGTAGAGGCACAGACCTCAAAGGATGGGTGCGTGGTGGAGAGGGGAGAGGGTGCTTTAGGGGGTGGAAGGGCTGTGAACAATATTTTGGATTCAGGAATGAGCCCAAGGTGTCTAGGAGAACAGGCAGGCTGAGATGGGGCTTCAGTGTGGGAGCTGTGGGAGGAGGTTGGAAAGGCAGGTTAGGGTGTCTTGAGTCTGATCCTCAAGCGGATTTAACGTTGGTCAAGACTCTCCTGGAAGGAGAAGAAGGGGGAAGCAGGGCCACAGGTGGGGTAGAGGTACAGGTCAGACCTTCTGAGTGGCAGAAGGATGTGTGGTTGGATGCAGGTAGCTGGGCCGTCCCACCTGCCTGGAAGCTCATTTGAACCCCTGGCTTCCCCTCACCTTTAGCAACACCGCCTCACCTTCCTGCTGCAAGCTGGCTCAGCACCAGCCGGCCCCAAGAGGTTTGGCCGTGCTGCAGTCCCCGCCATCTGTCCTTGAATGCACGTTGACAAACCAGGAGGTATCCTGGACCATCCTTGACTCAAAAGCCCCATTGGCGGGGCAAGTGGTGGCCAGCCCGCAGGACAGTTTGCTCAGAGTGACTGACAGGAGTGAGCTGCGTTGCTTTGCACATCGACTGCTGTGGAAATGCAGAAGCTGCAGGACGGCTTCCCTTCCCAGCCTGGCCTCCTGGTCCTTCCTGAAGCCCCTCAATGGCTTCTGAGCCACTCTGTGCAGCCTGAGAATCCTCGCACCTCAGAATCCAGCAATCCAGAGCCCTCAGCCGCATGCTGGAGCCCCGAGGAGCTCCTGCCCCAGGGTTAGGCCTCCCCCTGCCTGTCCAGCCCTCAGAGGGCAGAACCTCAGCAGCTAACGGAAGTGGACACTGGCTCTCTGGACCATGTGGGGACCCTGGATAGGAAGTTGAGCAGGGCAAACTTCCGGTTTCCCTTCGGCCTTTGGGGTACCCCACTCACCTCTCCCTGACAATCACAGAGGAAACCTGCAACACCCCGGCCCAGACCCCCACTCCTCAGTTCCTCCCAAGACCCCCCACTTGGCGACCCATCTGGTTTCTGGCTTCCCCCGGCTCCTGTGGGGGCAGCCTCCCAGCCTCCTTTCTCCGTCCATCCTGGTGCAGTGACGTTCCCTTGTGCTATTCCATCTTCCATCCACCTTGCATGTGAGTAAAGAGATGAAATAAAGCTAGGGCCGGTGCTCATTCAGCTGTGTGACCCCTCCTCAGCATCCCCAGGACCACTGAAGCTCCACTGGAGCCCCAGTTGCTTGCACGACAGCTGGGAGAGTGCCATTGGCGTTGCTCACGTGGCGCAGGAGGGGGCTGCCCTGGGTCCCCGCTGGAAAGTCACCCTTGGGTCAGGCGCAGGGGTGAAGGGGCTGGAGCACGCCCCTGACCCCTACTGCCCCGGTGTCACCACACACCCCTCCGTGCTCATGATCGAGCCTGGAATCAGCTCTTGATCTGCACACACCAGAGCACAATCGATTTCTTCCAGGGCGGTGGCCCGAGGTCAATGTCGCCCTCCCTACACAGAGCAGGTCAAGCAAACAAAGCAATCAAACCACAAAGCAAATGGTACAATTTTAATTCATCCACAAGTCAAATAGAAAGAAGGTAAAAGAGTGTTTTGCACAAACACGAGGGAGGGGTGGGGCAGATGGGAAAGGGGGGCGGAGAAAAGGAGAAGTAAGAAAAGAGGGAGAGAAGGAAGGGGCAAAGTCAGGGAAGAGAGAGAAAGGGCACAGGGAAGAGAGCAGATTGTGGTCCAAGTCCTGTTTTGGCCTCATCTCTCCCCTTCTCCCTGACGCTTGGCGTGTTGACAGCACAGCGTCTTGTGCCCGGACTCCCAATAGCTTGTTCCTGGACTGGGTCCCAGGTCCCCCCTCAGGGGGGCACACGGCTGTCAGTCCAGACCACACTCACATTAAATAAATTCCAATATACACTGTACAAGAAAGCCAGGCCCATCCCTCATCTCGCCAGCCGCCCACCCCCAAAAGGAAAGCCCCTCCCCAGCCCCTCTGTGCATCAGGGGACCTCCGTGGGCGGAAGAGGAAGGAATAGCTTGGCTCCAATAGAGAGGCCTGCCATGTCCACGCATAAAGCCATCGTGCCCACTAGGGGCACTAGTGTGACCCCTCCCCCCCCCCCCCCCCGCCGTGGGGCAGGCAGGTGTGAGGAGGGAGCGGCCAGCAGCAGCAGGGCTCCCTCTGAGCCCTCTTGGTCACCCCCTGGCATCTATAGCCCTGAGTCCCCTCTGTCCAGCTGCAGCCTGAGCAGCACAGTCCGGGGGTTGGGGTGGGGAGAGGGGGTCGTGCAAAGTGGCAAGGGAAGAAGGACTCCCCGCAGCCTTCCCCCTGAGAAGACCCACATGACCGAAGGCAAAGCAGGGGCCGGTGGGGGGGGGGGGCAGGGGAGGGAACACTACAGGCAGGGGCAGAAGACGCAGGCAGGTGGCGCCCACCCTCCATCACTCTGCAGGTGGGTGGGCCAGATTGGCCAGAACTTTGGCCTGGTCTACGGCATCGAGCAGGTTCTTGGCGTCCACCGCCAGGGTGTGGGAGGCTGTGAGCATCTGCCGCTTGCACTCCTCACTCAGGGAGGTCACGGCATTTTGCTGGGCCAGGCGCATCTTATTGATGAGCTCCGCTAGGTCCTTGTTGAGCAGTTTCTGGGTCCCTTCGATCTGTAAGAACAGCACACAGGAGAGGCTGGGAGCCTGAGGGGCTGCAAAGTTTAAGCCTGGAGAATTGGGGAAGCCGTGCAAGTATCCCCTTTGGTGTTGGCCGAGGCAGGCGGAAGTTCTCCGGAGGACAGGTCTGATCCAAGCCTGGACTGAGCCTAAGGTCCCATGTGGGCTGGAGCCAGGTCAGCAAGGACACACATTGCAGACGCCGCAGACCCCAGCCCACCCCAGCCCACCCCATGCTAGCTCAGTCTGACGCAGCCCCACAGACTGTCCCCTTCACGGCTGCATCCCTCGTGCTGGCCCAAGGTCAGAGTGAACGGTCAGGGGACAAGTGAGCTCATTCATGTGTTAGCTGTCTACCTTCAAATCAAGAGACCAGGGACCATGGCTTGAGCTGTAGGGTTTGGTTGACCACCATATCCCAGTGCCTAGCACACTGCTGAGCACATACTCGGCCCTCGAGATATTTACCAAGTGAAATGAATGACGGAGCCTTCATGTGGAGGGTAAGGACCTCTCACATCCGAAGGGACAGCTCCAGCTGGGGCTCCTCTATGGGCTGTTGCTGCCACCCAGAGGGAGGCTGGGAAATGCCCGAGCCCTCCCGCATCGTCTTGTCTCCAACAGTCACAGGCTGTGGGGACAGCGGTGTGAGGCGGCCGTCCCTGTGCTGTGTTGTTGGCTCACAGCCTGGTGGGGGGCATGGGGTTGTGCTGAGCTCCATGGCTGGTTTCCAGGCAGACAACCAACACACGTGCAGAGGCGCTAGTGTTCAGCGTCCAACTATGTTCAGCGTCTCCCACAGCTGCGGTAACAACCCATGACCGGGGCGGGGAGGGGGGGCGGTGGTGGCTCAAAACAACACAGATTAGTCTCTTCCACTCCCGGAGGTCAGAAGGCTGGAATGGGTCCTATGGGGCTAAAGTCAAGGGGACAGCCGGGCCATGCTCCTTCTACAGGCTCTAGGGGAGAGAATCTGTTCCCTGCCTTTTCCAGCTTCTAGAGGCTGCTGCCTTCCTTGGCTTCTGGATCCTTCCAGCAGTGACATTATCCCAACCTCTGCTTCTGTCATCCCACCTCCTTCTCTGACTCTTATAGGATGTCTGCTTCCGACACCCTCTTACAAGGACCCTTGTGCCTCATTGCACCCACTTGGATAATGCAGCATGATCGCCCCATCTCAAGATCCTTAACTTAATCACACCTGCAAAGTACGGTACCACAGTACTTTAGTACACTTAGCCTTAGTGTGGCAGCTGATTAGATAAAGAGTCACAGGGAGGGAAAAGGGAAAAGGAAGCTCTGTCCTCCCTTGCACACCCTCGTGCATTACGAAATCACCGCAACTCTCTAAGACTTAAACGGGGAGACTCCCCCTAGGAGGCTGGTCGGGTCCCTGGGTGCCCACTCAGTCCCCCTGTGGTCCCGCTCAGATCTGTTGTGCAGAGTCACGTGTGGAAGGCTCGGCAGACAGACACGAGGCTGCCCATGTGGTCCTTCTGAGTCTCCTGTGTGAAGCGCAGCTGGGGATGGGTGAAGGTGAAGGGCAGAAGTGACAGCGGATGAACTGTCTTCAGCTTCAGGAGCATACCCACCTCTGTCCGGGAGGACGACGGCAAGGAGGGCAGGAGATCATCCACACTCCCAATGAGCTTCCTCAGGGTCAGGCCCACGTTCTGCGAGAGAGAGGGGTAGGGTGACTATCACCCCTGGCTTTTTGGAGAAAGCCGTGTTTCCCTGGGGAAGAGCCCTCCTGGGATGGTACCTGCCCTCCACGACTCCCTGGCACTAAATTCCCGCCAACCACTTTGCACTAAAGGGAGTCTTTCTGGGAAAGGCACCTGCTGGGCAGATGAGGAAGCCCAGCTCCACCCCCTTCCACCCAGGGCCAGAATGAGCAGCCTCCACCTGCCCTGTCCACGGCTCTCACCTTTACCACCACCACGTAGCCCTCGGGAGGCAGCTGACAGATCTCATTCTTGAGGTCCAGCACAGCCCGCACTAGCTCCATGACATTGAGGTATACCAGATCATCGGTCCGGTCCAGGTTGGCTGTGGGCTGGATGGACTGTGGGGGGGGGGGGCGGGAAGCAAGTGGCCAGAGGGGAGGGTTGTGAGTCTGGGGGACACTGTGATTCTTTCTTGGGCAGGCACTATTGTGCCAACACAGCCTCTAGCCCAATTTGAAAAGACTCTTCTCCGGAATAATGGTGCCCTGTCCTTGGGGGGGTGCATCCCCCCTTTCTGCTTTCAGGGCAGTGGTTCTCAGATGAGAATCGGCCTGGGTTTGGGGGCCGGGTGGTTTTCCAAGCTCCTCGGATGGTTCTAACAGGGGCCAAGGCTCATAGCCACTGTTCCAGAGTGAGGAAAGCCAGCACCTGGCCCCAGGCTACTGGGAGAACAGTGTGGGTGCAGGAAGCCGAGGGGACAGCTTGAGAGAGGAAGGGGGTCCACACTTCCTGCTCCTAGGGCTGGGTCAATGAGCTTTCTTCCAGGTCAGGGAGGGGGGCACAGGAGATGAGGAGACTGGGTTTCCCCTTGCTTTTTCACGAATTCACTATGTGGCCTTAAACAAGGTACTTCTCTCTGAGCCTCAGCTCTACAATGAGGATGCACGACTGGATTCCTTCTGAGGGCCTCTGAAGCCTTCACAGCTCATGGCCTTGTGTCTTGTATAGCTCTGATTCAAACTCATTACCAGCTTCAGCACCGCCAACACATACCTGCGCGCCCAGCCGTGGTGGCTTCTGCGGGGGGCCCGTGAACTCCGCTGCAAGGGGGAGGGAGAGTGAGTCAGGGGGGGAGGTCTCAGCACCCTGGCCCTTCCCTTCATACCTGCAGATAACCAAGCCAACCCCCTCTCCTCTGCTACCAGGAGACTCAGGGAAGCTAAGGTCGAAGGCGTTTCCGGGAAGGTGGCTGGGAAAATAACCTCTGGCCTCCCTGGCCCTCCCACAGTCAGGCACTGCTGTCCATTTGATAGAAAGACAAATCCAAAGTTGCAGTGGAGATGGAGTGATTACAGCAGGTGCTCCAGATTCTGCCGGTTGCACATTGGCCCCCGAGCACACACTCTGGCCTTGACATTCATGGGGAAGAATCTTCAGCCCGGTGCCAGAGCAGTTAATGGGGTAGCTTTGTGAGGATTTCTTGATGGTCTGCCTTGAGCATTTGGGGGTCCAAGAAGTGAAATAGCCGAGGAACCACACTATTCACTCCACACTTTGAAAAGCAAAGACATGCGCAGGGCGTGTGAAGTTGCTGGAAGAGTGAGCAGGAATGGAAGCCAGAAGACTGGTTGGTTCTACTCTCTAACCTTCTGCCGCCAGACAGCTGTGTGACCTGGGGCAGCTCACTTACACTCCCTGGCCCTTATTTTTCATCTGTTAAATAGGAGGTTCGCTCAGAAGGGACCCTGCAGCCGGACTGCCTGGGCTCCAATCAGAGCTCTGCTATTTACTAGCTGTGTGACTTTGGATAAGTTACTTGACCTTTCTGTGCCTCAGTTTCATGTCCTTTGTAAAATGGACATAATGATTCATTGTATCTATCCGACAGGGTTGCCGTGAGGTTAGAGCTGACATTTGCAAGCAACTTGGGCCCGCGCTTGGCTAGTGTTCCGGTTCCAGTGACTATTGTCATTGTCATGATTGTCATCATCCCCATCGCCACCCTCATCAGCCACACCCTCCCTAGGAGGATGATGATGAGCCTGGCTCACTGCTGGCTCTCCCTGCTCCCCCCCTCTTCAGCAGCAGTTTCTGGAAAGGCCCTGCGGCCTCAGCTGCCCCTACCTGCCCTCTCCCTTACGTGCCCTGGGCCTAGCGAAGAGAGGCATCAGCTGAGAGGCGGGCGGAGCTACTCTCCACCACAGACAGCCTCGCACAGAGTGAGGGGGAACAGGACGGAAGAACCACCGAGGCCTCCAAATACATGCAAGAGGAGATCAGTGAAGCGAGGGCTGAGGACCCGGCAAGAGGGAGAGACGAGAGAGACGGGCCAAGGCAGGGAGAGGGCGGGGGTGGTAGATGGAGCAGAGTGTAGGTATCAGTTCCCAAACGGGCCCTCTCTGCACGCTCGGAACTGAAACAGGCAGTTTCTGAAAATGGCGAACAGACTCTCGGCCTCTGCGGTGGGCAAGGAGCATGCGGGAGCGCTCCCCACGCGAGGTCAAGCGGAAGCTGCCGCCCAAAGGAAGGGCGCGAACACTTACTGTAGCCGGCCTCCTTCTCCGGGGTCTGGAAGGGAGGAAAGAGAACCTGTCACCAGCGCGGCCTGGGCACACCCCGCTCCCCACCTTGACCTGTTCCCCGCTACACACGCGGAGGTCAGAGGTGCAGGGGGCCGCTGGGGAGCTCCCGTCTCAGACCCGAGGGCCCGGTGGCAGAGGCGGGGGATGCGCTACGGCTGTAGATCCAGCCGGAGCCAAGGAACCACAAGCGGAGCTTCAGAGTTTCGTGGAGATCAAGGTGAAGGGAGGAGTCGAGCTCCCAGAGGGAGAGGCAGAAAGGGAAGGAATGGGCAGGCAGGGGGCCTGGTGCTGGGGTCCCGCTGTCTCCAACACCTTCCCAGGCCTTGACTTTAAGACAGAGATCACTCCCAGTGACTTACCAGCGGGGACTTGTCATTCATGTACACCATGGGGTCCTGCAGAGGAGGAAATCGAAGCAAACGATTTAGGATCCTAGAACCGAAAACCCTAAGGATGCACGGAGAGCATTCCTCCTCGTCAGCTGGGGATGCACGAGGACCCAAGTGGACACGGTGGTGTGGACATCGCTCCCATTCAAGCACTTTTATCACTGTGTTCAGCAGCGCTGCAGAGAGTGGGGTCCCCTCCCACCCACGGCCCAGAGGCTGCTCACCAAGGATTTCTCCTCCTGCCTCAGCCACTGATAATCTTCCACCATCTGCTTCTGCTGCTTGTCCAGAATCTGTCGCATCTTGAGCCTCTCGGCCTCCCATAGCTGCTGGGCCTCTTCTCGGCTGCTGGGTCGGATGAAGTCCTCCTCCTGAGAGGACAGTGGGGAGAGAGGAGAGGACACGATGAGTCCAGTGCCCAGACCCAGGCAGGGCAATCCCCCGAAGAGCCTGTGGGAGCCACAGAGCTTGGCCTCGCCTGCTGCTTTGTTTCTTGCAAGGTTTGTTCTTAAATCCTTAGCCATGGATGCAGACAGTTATTGGCTATGTTGCAGTATCATGTCAAACCTGAGAGCGCAGCACTGAACATGCATGGTATATGAACAATTACAGGATCTGCTCATACAATTTCATTTTCAAATTACTGCCCTAATAGTATTTTCTCAGTTGGCATTTGTCATGGTTGCGGTCACTTCATACATTTAAAAATGCAAAGCCAGCCCTCTGGAAAGCCTTGGGTGCTTATCGCCGCCACCGGAACACCGTGGCAGGGGGTCTGGGAGCTTAGAGAAGCGCGGCGCCGCCTCTAGGCTCACGGTGTGCAGTCCTGCAAAGCTGACCATGGAGGGATGCAGGCTGAGGGAAGGAGTGACAGCATGCACCCATGTGATGGTGCCTTTTTATGAAAACATACTCTTTATCAAGCTAGGTTATCGAACCAAAGGCAAAAAGAAATGCATGAGCTAAGAGAAAAGTGAAGAACAAAATTTAAAGCAATATGGATCTATAGATAGGCAGTACATGCTTGCTCTCCCTAGCTTTATTAATCTAACCCTCCTTTTAACTCATTTGAAGGGCTCTGGAACTATAGTTTCACCTGGGAGTTCTTAAACAGAAGGTGTTACATGTTTTCTTACTCCTTCTTTCCCCTCATTCTTCCCCAGGGTTCATTTATATCAGTATCTTCTCGTCCCTTCAAACTCTGGCTTTTTCCTGCTTCACGCGATCACCTTGGCCTCCCAGACTCATGTGTGCTATTGTCATTCTTTTGATTGCAGAAAGCCCAGGGTGACCTTTGTCAGGAGCAGGACCCTTCTGTGACATCCAGACCAGCAGCCTCTTCAGATCCTTGCTTTTAAAGTGGCCATTTTACATACAAGTCACTAGCATAGAATGCTAAAAATTATTCTCTATCTACTTTAGCAAGCCATAATCTCTGCCAAGCCTCTAAAAAGATTTTCCCCACCAAACCCTTTAAAACACACTTGAATATAACCACACAGTTTCAGATTAGTTATATTGGTGTTTTTCCTAGTGCTCACTGAGTTTCAATCACGGCTCTCGATTTCTAACAATACTTCCCCCGCCGACCCCCCCGCAAGTTAGATTTCTTGCTGAAATACTCTTTGTTACTCTATTCAACACCTACTTATTAAGCAGCTACTTTGTGGCAGGCATAGGGCTGGGTGCTGGGAGGGCAGTGATGATAAAATATGCGATGTCCCTGTTCTCAGAGGGTGAAGTAAGCAGCAGTTAGACCAAGTTTCTCAACCTCAGCACCATGAACATGTGGGGTCAGATCATTCTTTATTGGGGGAGATTTCCTGTAAATTGGAGGATGCTCAGCAGCAAGTCCACAAAATAGATGCTTTTAGCATCTCCCCAGTTGTAACAAAATGCCTCCAGACATCTCCAAATGTCCTCTCGGAGGCAAGATCATCTCAGCTGAAGGCTACTGAGTTAGACCTTACTTTAAGAAAATAAGTTTCAGGTCATAAGAGTATTTTACAATCACAGAATTGATAAAATAAGATTTATTTCCCAGATGCTGATGCTCCAAAATGAGGGTATTTGAAGGTTATAAATATCTGCAGTTCAATGTCGATACCTACAAACACAATGGTATGGCTACCCCAGGCTATTGACAAATAGTGACACACAGGAACTAAGTGTCAAATATTCTGACTATCAAATCTCTAGGTGAGATTAGACTAGTCTAGACTAGACTAGACTGAGAGAGACTAAATACTGGTAGAGGAAGTTAGTAGACTCAAGAAAACATTGTATAGTTTTGTAAGTGTTAAAGGAAAATTCCCACTACTCAACTGCCTAGGATGTCCCAGGCCCGATCACCATCTCACCAAATATTTTAACATGTATTGGGAAAATGTTCCTATGTCTTACAATTTCATAATAAAACTCAAGGAGAAAATAAGATTTTAAAAAATTGATCACTTTAGGGCTTACTTGTCTGCAAGGTACCTCAGATATTCTTATCAGGCAATAGCAACTTAGATTGCTGGTCACTTTTAAAAGGAATCAGGCTCTCATGGTGTCTTAAAATGACTCTCGCAAGCTGTAATTCCTTCCATAATTTGACTACCCCCTCCCATCTTGCCAGCTTTATTTCCACCTCCAAATGCATCCTCCTGTGTTCTAGCCAAACAGGTCCTGCACTTGCCCTGTGGCTTTCCATTACTTAGTCTTGGATTCTACTAATGCATCTGCCTCTTTTATTTCCCATACCCCAGTTTCTTCCTGTCCAAATCTTCCCCATCCTTCGAGGCCCAGCTGAAAAAAAAAGAAGCTGGAAAGAGCTGTTCTTCTCTCTAAACTCCCAGTGCACCTTTCCACTACCTCTGTGTGCCACTCACAGCTTTATGGCTTGCATTACAGGTAAGTGTGCATCTGCTGTATTCCTTCTGGCTGCCTGAAGCTCACCGAAAGCAGGACACCTTTGTTCTCCCTTCAGCACCTAGGACAGTGCCTGGCACAGCGTTCCTGCACAAGGTAGTTCATTGAATTTTATTATAATTTTAAACCTCAATTGTGAGGTCTTCAAGAGGGAGATTGCTGCCATCCTGACTCTTGTGTGGAATGCCAGATTCCCAGATGAGTCAGGCAAGAGAGTCAGTCAGTAGAAAAATTGTTTTTGTGGGGAAACCATCTCTGATTTTTGTTAAATGCTTTCAGATGCTTTGCAGGAAGCCTATTATACCTTTCTGGCATTCTACCTAAAAGAAGTTTTCTCAGTCTTTCTGATGTATATTATAAAATGGATTTTATATTTTTTACTTTTTTTTGTTTACTTAAAGAAACATCCATTCTATTCCTTTACGTAGACCTTCCTTACGACAAGTACTTCTAAACCCCTAACACAAAAAGTCTTTTCTTCCCTGCTGCACAGTATGTCTTTATGGAACCGAACAAAGTCTTATGGTGAAGGGGGATTAGACAAAGGCAGTGCCACCCCGGAAATGTGCAAAATAGCTTTTTTCTAAAAGGACACATTTTAAAGCAAAACTCAATTACGAATAGAGTCAAGGACAGGAAGGTGGAGGAACTGAGCATTGCCTAAATTATAGTGCATACTTAAAAATGCAGTTTTATTATTGTGTTAAGATATAAATTGGTTAAATTAATTTAAAAGAGGAAAATGAGCTAGGTCAGGGGAAAATTTAGTTCACAATAGATCTTGCTGCCTAGAATTCTAAGTTACCTTACGCATTTCAAAATTTTGCTAAATTAAAAATAATGGTACCGAATATACCAACATAACTTTCCTATATTTTTCAAATCTATTGTAATAAACATGGAGTTTTTCCAAAAACTTTTAGAGTCATGTATCCTGAGTCTGAAATATCATGCATGTATACAGAGTTAGAACTAAAATAATGCCTTTGGTTTGTTTTGTCACATATCAAGATTCAGTTTAGTAAAGTATATCAAATATTCATGCCAGATGATCACACCTCCTTTGAAGGAGAAGATGGGTGCTGAGAAGTGACAAGTGGGTATCTCTTTTACAAGCAAAGCTGCCTTTTTTCCCCCCACAAAACTTGACAATTAGAAGCTAGTCCACGAAGTACTCAGGGCCCCACTGGCGGTTACACAAAGACGTGACTGGGAAGGGTGGTTTAGCCCCACACTAACCCCCAAGCTCCTTCCTGTACAACATCAACTTTGACAAAAGCAGCAGGAGTATAGCCACAAGGAAACTTTTCCTTTCACTGAGGAGAGATTTAGCAACTGAAGCAACCAGGCAGGAAGGGCAGAACTAGGCAGAACCTCCGGGATCTTTTATTCTCTGGCACCATCAAGTTTGGTTACCCTCTGCCCACAAGCCACCACACTACCGCCCCCCGCCCCTGCCCCAGGGCTCAGGAAACATAGCACCAAAGTATGGACAGGGGCAGGTCCAGGTCCAGCTAGTGTCCTTGGGAGCAGAGCCTGACTTGGCCCCCAGCTTCCAATGTGTTTGCAAAAGAGGGGAAGTTACAGAGCCCCTTGATGGACTGACTGGTGCATTAAAGCATGGAGGGCCCCTCCTGAGCTGGAGGATGTGGGGTTCCTGGTGTCCCAGACACCTCCCTCTAGCAGCTCTCTGAGTTCGGGCTAGGACCCAGCATGCAGAGCCCTCTTACCCGCATGCTGTGGCGCTTGAAGACATTGTGCCGGTGGAGAGGTGGGGTGTGCAGTGAGTTTACAGGAGATGGATACTCCATAGGGCTGGTGAGCGTAGGTGAGCTGGCACACAGACCCTCAGGGACCTATTCAGGAGAAGTAAAGAAGCACCAGCACAGGGACAAGACAAGAAGGTGGACAATTAGCTGCTACAAACGTGAGCACAAAGAAGCAATAATGGGCACCACAGGAGACATTGGACTTGCTCTTCAGGAGCTAACAAAGGATGTGGTGTGGGCATTTCGTTGGTCTTGTTTGGGAGACATGGCAGGGTGACACACACGGCTCTTGGCTAGGAGTCAGTGCAGCCCCTGTGGCCTCATTCATCTGACAGCCAACCATATGACGCTCTGCGTACAATGGGGTCCACGTTATGTTACTGACCTACTGAGTCCATGTCTCCTCCTTCAGGACTCTTCAGAAAGGAGTTCTATTTCATAAGCATGTCGCAAACTCACAGGTATGATTAGCCCACAGAAATATGTGTGTGTGTTTGTATTTAATCACTATTTTAAACATCACAAAAAGGTATGATTCTTTTCAGGAATATTGCTTCTCTCTTCTGCATCAAGGTTTTCTTCTTCACACAACAAGGATTTAGCTGTTAGTTCTTGGTTAGCCTTGTTTTGGTATTGGAGTCTTTCCTTGAGAAATATATGACCATGGGACACCACTTTTCTCTAAGGAGCACCAGATAAACATTGTTTCTATTGGTTGAGATGCTCCACTGTTGATCAGTGATTCTGAGCTGAGGGATGTAAGAGAAGAAAAGAGATGGGCCTTGGCTCCCTGTGACTGAGATGCAGGACAGAGACACAAGACAGAGACATTCTCAGACAGGGACTGACATCTTGGGAAGATCCCATGGTTGGTAATGATGGAGGCATGAGTAAAGCTCCAATGGAACCTTGCTCTCAGCTTCTGGCCACCTGGGTTCTGCCTAAGGTCTCCATGGGGAGCCCCAGGGAGCAACTCCATCCTCTGGGAACATCAACTATTCCCAACTGCTTGAAATTCCTTCTCAGAAAGCTCTGCTCTGGGTAGGGGGCCAGGAAGGCCTTGGGAATAGAGAAGTAGCTATAGGCAGGCACACAGAGCAACAAACACTATGGACAGATGGACTGAGCTTAAGGCAAGTCTTAGCTGAGGAGAGCCTGGTAGAATTGCATTTTGATTCTTTTGATCTCTGGGCACTCTGAGTGCAAATTCTCTTGTGGGTACCAAAGAAGAGTCAATGCAGGCCATCTCCATAACCCAAGCAGGTAATAATTGCTAGTCCTCCAAGGCACGAGAATGGAATTTCAGGAAGGTCCGAGATGAGGAATGACCCCAAATTTCCCAGCCCTCTGGTTACATGTTTACCTGGAACTGCAGCTTGGGAGCCAGCAGGTTGGTTTGTGGAGGGGGTCTATACTTGGGCCGGCTGGGCTGGAGAGAAAACACAGAGATGAGTCAGTCCATGCCTCTCTCCTTGAGTGAGCATAGCTCACCAAGGGGAATACTGGGCTGGACACAGGTCAGGCTTATTCAGAATAAAGGAGAGATGAGGGGCAAAGTTATCATTAAAATCATTTGCATTCACTTACTGAGCAACCATTATGTGCTGAGTGATGAGAAGGTACAAAGAAGCCAGTCTCTCTGCCCTCCTGGGGGTATCACTAATTGAAGGGTTTACTGATCTTTGGTGTGTAACCTCTTTAGATATGGGAACACCTGTCAAATCAGCTGTCAAAAGCCACATGCTTCTAGAGGTAACAAGTTACCAAGGGCTCAGGCACGTGCAGAGGCTTCATGGAGGAGATGAAAATTGAGCTGGGCCCTGCCTGAGGGAAGGATCAGGGCATGCCAGGCAAGGGGGGACAGTGAGAAAAGGCCTTGGACCAGATAGGACTTTGTTATGGACTATTTGTGCTGCGCCCCCCCCCAGATTCATATGTTGAAGCCCCAACCCTTAGTGTGATGGCATATGGAGGTAGGACCTTTGCCAGATAATTCGGGTTAGATGAGGTCATGAGGCTGGGGCCCTCATGAGGGGATTAGTGTCCTTATAAGAAGAGACACCAGAGCTCTTGCTCTCTCTGCTGTGCTAAGACACAGTGGGAAGGTGGCCATCTGTAAGCAAAGAAGAGAGTCCTCACCAGACAATGAATCTGCCAGCACCTTGATCTTGGACTTCCCAGCCTCCACACTCAGTCTATGGTATTTTGTTATGGCAGTCTGAGCTGACTAATATGGATATGGTCCCTCAAAACCCACCCACATAATGGCATGGTAGCAAGGCACTGGATTCTGAGTCCAGAGATGTCATGAGTGTGGGCATGGAGGCTGGACATAAGGGACCCAGGGACACTCCCCTTCATATGCCCTCAGGGACATCTAATTTGCCCCTAAAAAATACCAGAAATAAAAGTGCTCCAGCCTCTCAAGGGAAGAGTGTCCAGGGTGATTCCCTGCCCTAGCTGCCCTCTGAGGGGTGTGCTCTCTTGGGGCCTCAGATCACACCTGCCAGGGCACCCATGTGATGGGGGCTAAATTTAGTGCTGGCGGACAGTTGGGTTGAAGGCCAAGAGGACCACGGGAGCACATCCTGCCTATGCTGGAGGAAGAGGGAGGAGTTACAGAGTCAGGCCAGGAGTGGGCTAGATGGAGACCCAGCTCTGCTTGATTCACAGGACCCATGAGACCAGGGCTTGGTTTACCTTGGGTGGGGGTTCCTGGTAGGCTGTGGGCTCCAAGATTTTGGGAGGTCGGTAGCGAGCATTCCTCTCCTGCTCTATAGCGATGTCTTTCTCCATCTGATAAATGTCACTGCCAAGGAGTCGGTCAGATAAAGAAAGAGGAACAAAGTTAAAGATGCTCCTGGGGCCCCTTTTCTGCAGTCCTTCCTCTGAAGCCTGGAGAGGCCCAAAGAAGGACCTCTGGGTCCCATTTCTGTCTCCTCAGAAGAGTGGCTGGGGAGACCCCTCTGAGAAGGCTGGAAGATGGACCCTGAGGCTGCTTCCCCAACAGTGAAGTTGGGAGAATCACAGGAATGGATCCATGGTGGGAAAAGCCCTTGGAGAGCCAGTCCTACAAGGCAGTTTAAGTGTGTCTTCCGCCTACCTTGCCATGCATCTTGCCTTCCTGGGCCTGCTACCACCCCCCTATGTAGATTTCTAATATCCCAGCCAACTTCATGACCAAGGCCTGTGCTCTGCATCTCCTATTTTTCATTAAACCACCCACCAACACATTCCTGGCGTAGACTAATGAGAAATGGCTGTGGATTCAACTCCCGGGTTAGCTATGTGCATGCTTCTTGCCCTTCTTACTCAATATACTGTTTCCCAACTTGGGAATCACAGACCCTAGAGGACTCTGGAATGGTCACAGGGGGTCCCTGAATTCACATGTATTCCCTGTCTGTAGACCAAGTATTATGTGCTACCAGACATATAATATTTGTATTATATTTTCAAGTGTACATGAATTATACTGTACATTATATAAAAAATTCATTAGATAGCTTAGTACATTTTGCCAATCAATAAATTCTGAAAATGTAACTATTGTTATAGGGAGGAATTTTCAGAATTTGACATTAAAAGGGACCTTCTTATGCCCACAAGATCAGGAAATTCTCATCTAATCCTTTCTTAACTCTAATGGAGGACTGCCAGGCTGTAGCTTGAGGGGGGTATCCTGGGCTCCTTGGGGTCTTTGGATATCCTTCCAGTTCCACAGAAAGCCTGCTCCTAACTCCATCCATGGTGGGGGCTGGCCTGGGTCCTCTAATGGGGCATCCTTCTCAGCCCACAGAGAAGCACCTGTCACAACTCCCCAGGGTTCTTAAGCCCCCAGAATGAATTAAGATCTCCCTCTTACCCTCATCACCTCAGAGCTTTGGTCCTTTCAAATTACATTTTTCAAATACTTTTCCTGGAACCTTTTGGCTTCTCAAATTTCCCATATGAAGGACCAAAAGATGAGACTAGAATTAATCAGGGGTGTCAACAAAGGGATAGACAGGAACAGAGAGGTCTTTTAAGCTGGACGCCTTGCAGACCATGTTGGAACTCCTGGCCCCACAAGCAAATTCAGTGTCATTCCCACTGCCCCAGTGTGGACAGTCCCAGCTTGCCCGTTGGGGTACCTCCCTGCAAAGCAGTTTCCAGGGGCTCTTTTCTTTCTCTAAAAAATGCCAACACATTGACTGCAGTGTTTAAAGTCAGTTGTTTTTAACATTAATTAAGCACTAGATTCCCTAACGCAGGGGTCAGCACACTGTTGCCCACAGGCCAAATCTAGTCCTCCGCCTATTTTTATATGGCTCCAAACTAAGTATATTTTTTACATTTTTAATGACTGAAGAAAATAAAAAGAAGAAACTTCATGACATGTGAACATTATATAAAATTCAAATTTCTGTTCCCCCAAAGAGTCTACCTGAAACCCAGCTACCCACATTGATTTTTTATGTATTTTCTATGGCTGCTTTTGAGCTATTACGGCAGAGTTGAGTCGTTTTAACAGAGACCATATATGGCTTGCAAAGCCCAAAATATTTACTGTCCGGCCCGTTACAGAAAGTTTGCTGATCCCTGCCCTAAAGGAGGCCAAAAAAAAGTCAGACCACCCAAGGAGGAGCTGTCGGCACGCAAGCCACCAAGGAAACAAGGGGACCATCTAAAATGTGATCTGACATGGGGCGCCTGGGTGGCTCAGTCGTTAAGCGTCTGCCTTCGGCTCAGGTCATGATTCCAGGTCCTGGGATCGAGCCCCACATCGGGCTCCCTGCTCAGCGGGAAGCCTGTTTCTCCCTCTCCCACTCCCCTGCTTGTGTTCCCTTTCTCGCTGTGTCTCTCTCTGTCAAATAAATAAATAAAATCTGTAAAAAATATATATATTTAAAATGTGATCTGACAGCACCCTTCCCCAGGAGAGAATAATGGCTCTTGGATGAAACATCAGACCTTCAGGCTGCCAATGCTCTAATCAGAAAGGAGAGGCCACCCCCGGGTCGCTGTCTTAATGGTCAAAAATCAATCACTCCCTTCCCCACTATCTGGGAGGAACAATCAAAGGCACAGAGGCTCAAGGGTGTTGCTGGGAATGCAGGTCCCATGCCCGAGCTGGGCCTCCTGTAAAGAGCAATCTCTGCAAAGAGCCTAGGCACATCGGTGAAAGTCTGGTTTAGACTTTGTGCTCAAACCTGCAAAATATTTTTGGAATGCATACTAGGAGCAACATCTCGTGCTTGGGGTTGACAGATACCAAGATGGTGAGGCTTACGCAGGCTCACTGTCTGTGAATTCCTATCTGACAGTGAACTTGGTTTCAATCCCCTGTCCTCTGACCGAGCTGCTGAGCCTCTGTGACATGTAGGGCACTGTGCTTCTGCTGGGAGGACCAGCCATTTCCGCTTGGACACATGGCTCCGTGTTGGTCAGAGGGGAGGTCCTGGTGCAAGTCCCAACCCCACCCGTCATGGCCACAGCTCTGAGCCTGAATTCTCTCATCCTTAAGGTGGTCATGCCAACTGCATCTTGTTTAGGGAAGTACGTTCGTTTTAAGCCCCTAAGGGCAGTTGAAGAGGAGACTTGCTATCTGGGGTCCCTGCACCTGTAGCCCCCCACCCCTGCTCCATGGTCACCTGAGGCTGCACACGAGCTCAGTGAAGCGGGGCCGCTCACTGGGGTCGTAGTCCCAGCAGCGAGTCATGAGGGTGTAGAGGACAGGTGGGCAGAGGTCGGGCTTGGGCAGCCGGTCCCCTTTCTCGAGCACCCCGATGACGTCCTTGTTCTCCAGCCAGAAGAAGGGTTGCTTGCCAAAGCTCAGGATCTCCCACATGCAGACAGCTGAAGGCAGGAAGAGAGGGCTCAGAACCTGCACTGTGGAGGACGCATACCCGGAGAGTCCAGTCCACCTTCCTCAGGAAAAACTGTGGGACCTTCTGAGTTCCCCAGCCTCCCCGTCTAGCATCCCTGGGGGCTTGCCCAGTGTGGTGGGCCACTGAGGGACCAATCACCTGCATCTCCAAGTGAACTAAGGATCCCCTCCCTAGAGCCCTTCCACAGGGAGCTATTAGATTTTGTGGGACAAGGAAGAGGGGCCAAAGGGCGTATTGTTGGGACCACCAGTGCCTTCCCTTAAGAGGGAGTGAAGACTCTATCGGAAAGCTGGGGTTTGAAGCCTAGCACCAACACTTGCTGCCAACACAAGCCCCTGGCCTGCTTGAGCCTCAGTTTCCTTATCTGGAAAATGGGAATAATAATAATGAGCTTTTACTGGGCTGGCTGTGGAGAACTGAGAGGGATAATCTACGTGGCTGTGTGCTCTGTCAGGGGCTGTCCATCTATCACCTGGTCTTGTTCTCACCTCTCCCTATACCTCCTTCTCAGAACAAACTTCAGAGTTTGATCCCCTCTAGGGGGTCACATCAGTCCCTGGGACTGGTTGGTGGAGTGCATGCTCCCCTCAGGAGCCTTTTCCAGGAATATTAACCAATAGTGCCCAGGCAGGCCTTTAGCCCATATCATCCCCAACCCACCACGGGCCCCCCACTTCTGGGACTTCTCAGTGGCCACAGCAAAACAGAACCCTTGCAACCCAGGGATGGGGGGCCAGACCTCTCTGCCTCCTGTACCCCCTGTAAGCCTGGTCATGGAGGGGAGAATCAGAACCCTTTCCCATGCTCTTCTGAAACTCCACTCACCAAACATCCAGACGTCACTGGCTGTTGTAAAGCGGCGGAAGTTGATGGACTCAGGGGACATCCACTTGATGGGGAGACGGGTCACAGAGGCTTTGGGTGGGCAAAGAGATTCACAGGGGTTATTTTGTGAAGAAAGATCCAGAATTATCCAGAATTCCAGCCTATTCTCCAGAAACCCTTGGCCTGGGCTTGACCAACTGTAGCCTTTCTTTCTTTCTTTTTTTGGGGTGGTGTGGGGCTGCAGCGACCCCTCCAGGGACAAGTCCGGGGCCGAACATCCCTCACCTTTGTAATACTCCTCATCCTCAATGTACCGGGAAAGGCCAAAGTCCCCCAGCTTCACACACTCAGTGGAGGCCACCAGGATGTTTCGGACAGCGATGTCCCTGGGAGAGAGATGTGGAGGTTCAGAATGTTTCGTTCTGACAGACAGATGGACAGAGAGGTAAAGGAGAAGAGTGCCGGCTAGGGCCCCAAGAGGCTGGGCTGGCCGTCCAGGTCCCCCCACACACGAGGCCCTCAGCCACCTCCTTCTACCTCCCTGGGGAGCTTTATCTCCCATCACCCCTCCTCACGGGGCTCCATGTGAAGCCAACTTCAGGTTCCCAGGACTTGCTCCGCACACTTGCCCTGCAGGCTGTATCCTCCCTTCTGCCAGGAATGCTGTCACCCTGCTGATTCTTCAAGGGAGAGCCCCAGCAGCTTTCCTGGTCACTATTCTCCCCTGCTTCTGCAACTCCATTGGACTGTAGGCTTTTGTCGTGGCTAAGAGCAACAGCTCCCAGATACCCTCTAGGGAGCACTAGGATGGTCAGGACCACCCAAATTCTGTACATACCCTGCCTTGTGACAGACAGACCCTCAGACGCCCCCCACCAGCCCCGGCACAGAGGAGGAGACGGGGCGGGGGGCACAGAAAGCCGAAGGAGCTCGCCCAGTAGGTTCCCCAGGCGGGGAAAGGGGTCAGCCCAGGCAGCCTAACTCCAGAGCTGAGCTCTCATCCCTCTCTGGGGAGCACCCACTGTCTCAGTGTACCTCATGTTCCTGGCATCGTTTCTAACCCAGGGTCATCTGCTCGCTTCTCACAGGCAGGCTCCATTCCCTATCATTTGTCTTTATTACTGAAAAGCTGACTTCAAAGCAGGACAGCTTCACCCAAACAAACAAGGGAAACAGATCTGTTATCCCACCACCTTCCCCTCATGACTATTTATCTATTTATTTACATCTCGAATTTCACCCTCATCCTAGAAGGTAAGCTCCACAAGGAAAGGGAGTTTGGGTCTGTTTTGACTACAACTTTATCTCAGAGCCAAGGACAGCACTTGGAGACACAGGGTAGAAGTTCCAGAGGTGTTGAATGAGTGAATGGAATGAATGAATGAACGTTTATATCCCCACACATTGCTTTGCATAGTATCACCCACAAGACCACATATCCCACGTCCATGGTGTTGGATTGAAGAATTCATCTGCTCACCCCAATATTCTGGGAGCACCCCCTTTGTCTCCTCCAGGGGATCACATCCCTTGTGGCTGGAACCTCCTTTCAGGAACTGGGAACAAAGCCAGGTGGAGAAGGGGCCCACCCCCCAGCCAGAGGGAGGAGAGGACTTGGCAGCTGGGCTGCTGAGGACGGGGGAGGGGGGGGCAGCTGCTCAGGCTGGGAAGGGCCCAGACCCCAGGATCTTCCTGGTGCTGCCCCAGTCCCATCCCCCTGCCTGGGCCACATGCCACCAAATGGGTGAGCCAGCTCCGTGCAAGTGGGGGAGCAATTTCCTAGACCCCACCGGGAAACTGGCTAGATGGAGCCGAGCTACAATCAGATGCCCCGCACTTTAGATTTAGTCTTAATAACAATGCCATGAGGCACGTATGGCGATTCCACCTTTCAGATGAGGCAATGGGTTCCTAGCAGGTGCTCGACTTGTCATGTGAGGCAGGACTAATGCTGGGGTCTCAATACTCGTCTGTGTGACTCCAAAGCCCCACATGACCCCAACCCCTCCACGGTCAGATCGAGGAGCCCAGCTTTCTCCCCAGCCCCACCTATGGACACAGTTGATGCTCTCCAGGTAAGCCATGGCCTTGCAAATCTGCAGCGAGTACAGGACGAGAGTGAGCACCTTCAAGGAGTTCTTGTTTCTCTCCAGGTAGTGGCCCAGCTGTAGGAAGAGGGAAGATGCCATCAGGACCCCGGCACAGACTCCGCGGGCAGCCACCAAGCCCTTCCCCGGCAAACCCAAGTTGGCAAGATGTTCCAGAAATTTCCCCTACACACGATCTCTGGGTTGTTTGGGCTGAATACAGAGGGCAGGAAGCTGGGAGTGAAGGGTCCATGCTCTAAATGCATCCCACCCGGAGGCCCAGCTCAACAGGGTTCCACTCCTGCCATCCCCAGCTCACCTCACCGTAGGGATACAATTCCATGATGATCCAGGTGGGCTCCTCTTCAATGATACCGATCAGCTTCACGATATGTGGGTGGTCGAGATTCTTCATGATCACTGAAATTGGGGGCAAGAGGGATGGGCCAGAGTGGCCCTAAGGTCCAATATGGGGAAACAGGCTGGGCTGTCCCAACTGGGAGAAACGGGGAGGGAAACCCCTCCTCCCGAAGAAGGTCCCTGCGCTGTTCGCACCCTCCCCATCCCTGATTCCAGGCCCCTCTCCCATCTCGGACATCCAGGTCCGTGTCATCTCACAGGGTCTTTTCTCACTCACGGGGGCTGTGTCACTTCCCAGGGGACATGTACCTGCTTCACTCAGGAACTTCTCCTTGTTGTCCAGAGTGCAGTCCTTCTTACAGGTCTTTACGGCGACATTGATTTTCTCCCCTTTCTGCAACGAAAGTCTGTTCAGAGCCCCTTGGGCCAGCCCAGGACTCAAAAGAAAGCGTCCCCTCCCTGGCATCGCCATGGTCATCCCACAGGCTTGGCTGACAGCTGAGGGAAGACAGGCAACATCTGGGCCTCCTGGTCTCTGCCAGGCACCTTCCTCCTTTTCCTCCTTCTTCCCCCCACTCTCTTTCTCCACTCCTCTCTGACTCCTGATTTAACTGCCTTTTTTTTTTTCTTTAAGATTTATTTATTTTAGAGAGAGAGAGAGTGCATGAGCAGGAGGGGCAGAGGGAGAGGGAGAGAGAATCTCAAGCAGACTCCATGCTGAGTGTGGAGCCCGACATGGGGCTCTATCCCACCACCTTCAGATCAGGACCTGAGCCGAAACCAAGAGTCGGACACTTAACCGACTGTGTCACCCAGGCACCCCCTGACTTCATTGCTTCTTGATTAGGGTATGTCAGGACTAGAAAGGACCTTTGAGACTAAAGCCTCTGGCCGTCCAGATCAGGACACTGAGGCTCAGGGCCAGTGCTCTGCCCATTGTTCGTGGGTGTGTGTGGAGTGCATGTGCAAAGCCATCCGACGCAGTGTTCCAGTCTCTTTCTCTCTTTTTATTGTTGGCTTTTGCATTTTTGCTGCCTCTTTTCCTTAGCTCTACCCTTTCTGCAGGGTCCCACCCCACTGGGGCCTCAAAACTAGCCCCTGCCTCAGATCCTGCTCTTCCTCTTCCCAGAGCTACATTTTCTCACACTTCCCCATGTTCTTGCCCGTCAAGATTCAGCCAACTCTTCCCCAGGTCCTGCCTCCATTTTACTCCCTGGGCTTGCTATCCTTCTGGGAAATGACTCTTGCTTCCATCACTCCCTGGGTATTTCATAAATACTGCAAATGCCAAGTGGATGAAGAGCCACATATCATGGTGGCTGCTCCAACCCCAGAATATATGAACTCCCCTTTCATTCTATGGAAAAGTGGGAGAGGAGTGTCCGTGAAGAGTCTGGAACTCACGTGATTTGTGTAGACACCTTCATAGACCTCCCCAAAAAAGCCTTCACCAAGAATCCGATTCAGGACCACATCTTCCCGTGTGACGCCATACTGCGGACCTGGGCAGGTGGAAAGAGCAGAGAGTCTCACTATCCACGGGTGCCCCTGGGAATCTGAGTATTTGTAGGCCCCAATGCCAGGCTCTGCTCCCCTCCTGCCCAGGCATCACCAAACCCCTTAACAACATCTCAGGTAAGATGCAGGAGTTGGCCTGGAAAAGGGGTTCTAGAAGGTTCCATCATCTCAGACTTGGAGAAAAACAACCACCCTGTTCCCTCTGAAGGCCAGGTCTCATATCCACACTCTTAGGATCCCCACACACATCACAGGCACACACAAGGTCAATAGTGTGGGGACAAAAGAATGATCTCAGCTTTCAAATCAAAGGTATTTCACTTCGGTTTGTCCCTGTCTGAGGCACACATGGGAGAGGACGAAGGAAGGAAATAAAATCCCCCTGGGGTGTCACAGGTGTCCCCACAATGTCACTTCATAGGGCCCTGGCTGTGGCCATTGTGGTGGGGCCAGAGATCTACCTCTGGGCCTTCGCAGGGTCTCATCGGGAATCTCAGCATAGATGTCTGATTCTGGAATGACAGAAAGAAAACATCCTATGGGTAAGACGCTCTCAGCGGGCACCACCGGGAACCGGGCATGGGGCTCCCACATGCAGGCCAGCAAAACCAAGGCTGACATCCCAGGGAGGGGAGTGGTGGAGGGAAGGGGAGCCAGGCAAGAACTGGGGCTCCCGTCCCACGTTTTGGCGTGGCCACAGAGCCTAGGGCACCTTGACTTGAATCCCTGCTCACTACTGCCTGGTTGCATCATTTAGGGCAAGTTGGTCTCCCTCAATCTCAGTTTTTCTTTCTGTGAAAGGAATGTTTCCAGGGAATATCTTAAAGATCAAATAAAAGAATACCTATGATGGATTTAACACTGCTGGGGACTGAGTGTCTCTCCCCCAAATTCATATGTTGAGATCCCGACCCCCCAGTGCGAAGGTATTTGGAGGCGGGGCCTTTGGGGGCTGGTGATTAGGCTTAGGGGAGGTCAGGAGTATGGCGCCCCCCGGCTGTGGTGTTTGTCATGGCGGCCCGAGCTCAGACAAACATGGTGCCCTGTATTAACCGGTGAATACATGTTAGCTCTTAGGATTAATGACGCTTTAAGCTGTCACTGAGAAGTCATAGGGGAAGTGCGCTTTTCTGCAACTTTGAGGGAATCCGTGGCAATGCACAAGAAAGAGCAGGCAGAAGAGAGGCTCTGGACACAGGTAGAGGACTGCAGATGGGCAGACTCACCTATGCCGCTGCTGTCTGAGAGGTGGGGCCGCTGTGCCTCCAGGCTGCTGTAGGAGGAGAAGAAAGGGCAGGAGCCCGGGGAACTCAGAGCCCGGCAACACGGCCCCGGCCCACCCTCTCCCGGCCGCCCCTCCTGGAGGCCAGCTGCCCCTGTCCCCCCGCCTGCCCGGCAGAGGAGCACCCTGTTCTGGTGACACCAGCCCGGGAGCACGGCCCCCGCTGCCAGGGGGCAGGAAAGAGGGGACGCGCCATTCTCCATACGATGAGGCCAGACGGCATTAGGACACAGGGCTACCCTTGCAGGGACTGATGGGGTGAAATTTACTGGTGAGAAATTGCCACTTGCGAAATGCCGGGGTTCCCGTGTTCTCCCCTGGGGCCTGGAAACCAGAGACCCTGGCAGTGGGGGCTCCCTATTTGTTCTGCCTCCTCCCAGGAAGACACAGGCTGAGTGCAGACCTTGTTCCCTGTCTTCCCATTGTACTCACAGCATGGGGATCTGGGGCAGGCTGTTCCGCTTCTCACCATCTGGGGAGAGGGCAGAAAGGGGGAGCTGGAGCCAGGGACACAGGGTCCTGGATGGATGGCTGACCTCACTTCTCCTATGAACCGACACACGGGGGACCCCTTCCCACCATTCCGAATCCTCTGAAAGTCGGAGTGGAAGCTGGCCTGAATTAGAGTCCTCTTAGTAGAAGAAATTCTCGAGTTTCTTTCTGCCACCACCCACATGTTCCAACCCGGACCCCTGCTTCCTGATCCCATCCCCAAATAGACATATGCTCACAGGAGGGGCCAGTCATGTTCTAACACTAACTTTGCTCTTCCTGGGGCTACAAACACCTCCGCTTCAGAAGCCAGCCCCCAAACTGCCTTTGGCCAGGGCCTGCAGCTAAGGACCCAGGATGGGTCCACAAGGAGCATCCTTGTGATGCAAGGACTCGGCAAGCACCTCGTCCCACTTCCAGAGCCTCTTCATTCACATCTTGGTCAATGGTTTTGCTTCTCCCGCTCTGCCTCTGGGGGCTTGTGCCACATCTGCTCATTGGGCCAGTTTGCCTTTAAATGGAAACTCACCTTTTTTGGGATGAATGATGAGAGAGCCTTTGTGCTCCCCCTGCAGCCGGCAGTAACCGTCCACCAGGTCAGCCATGTTCTCGGCCTCTGCCAGAGAGGAGGTTTTGATGGACAAGGACTGCAGAGAAGAGACCAGCCAAGGATGAGACCCAAAAGCCTTGGCTAGAGTCTGCCCCACAGGACTGGAGAAGAAACTGCATACTCGGAAGGAGCAGACGACACCACCCATCTCCTGCCTGGAATCCATCAGCACCTGTCCCGGGGCTCGGCTTGCATTCCCCACTGCCACCAGGGGGTGCACTCATCATCCCTCCCCACTGGTGACCCTAAACCCTAGGAAGGCCAGTTTCAGCTAGGACTTATTTTGGTCTCTGAGTGCATAGCACAATGCCTTGTACCTAGTAGGTGCTCCACAGGTAAGAGCAGAAACTAGGAGAAGAAGGAGTGGGCAGGCACAGACAGATGAAATGGGAGATAGACAATCAGTTTGCAGTCTGAGTTCTCTCTGATTCTTCCACCCACAAAAAGCCCAGGTCCTTTGGAGGTCCTGTTACTGAGTCATCATTCACTTGTTCAAAGTTAAACCTCTCATATGTACCTTGATTTCTGGTCACTTCACCCACTCTAAAAACTCCCCCAACTTATTTCTTGACATTTTTAAACAGCTTTGCTTCCTGATACATTTCCCTTATAATTTTATTGTCAACCTGGTACCTTGTCTGAGAAATAGGTGCAGTTTTCTTAGCAAGATCCCAGAAGCCAGGCTGACCTACGCAAGGAATCTTGCCCTGCGGTTGCACGCCCTTGTTTCAGAGCTGCCAGGGGCCCAGAGATGCTCACCTGGGGGGCGCCTTCGATGCCCAACTGCAGTACCGCCTGGCCCTCCTCCAGGGGGAGGCACCTGATGGACTTGATCTGCTTGAATTCGGCCAGGCAGGTGGGCTGTAAGAAAGGAGGGACCCTTCAGACCATCCCACTCCTGGGGTCGGGCCATGAAGATTGGTCAGTCCAGGGGGAGGGGTTGTAAGGAAGCACTGAGAGCCTCCCCGTGGGATGAAGAGAGAATCAAAGACAATGAAGACTGAAAGGATCATCTGGTCTAAGCTCCTCACTTTGCAGAAGAGAAGATGGGTCTAGAGAGCCGGGACTGGCCCCAAGTCATATGCCACATTGGTGATAGAGCCAGGACTGGGACCTCCCCCCCTCCCCAGGTCTTTTGACTTCCAGGGGAACGATTGTCCCATGTTGCCATTGCCAGAGCAACTGTTTTATCTAAGCCAGAAGAGCAGTGATGGTGCCCTTCTGTGTTCTCTTCCCCCCAAACCACCCCTGCCCCCCAGCCTCTGTGTAGGGGATAGCACAGGGAAGTAAAGAGCCATCTGCCCCATGCTCCAAACACTCTCTCTATGGCTATTCATATCAAGGGCCTCTCTGATCTCAGCAAGGGGAAGGAACAACTGAAAAGCACGACAAGGTGGGAGGCAGCAGAGAGGGGAAGACGCTTAGCCTGGGGCTGGGTGCAGCCTGCCCTTCTTTCTCTCTACCTTTGCATCTTGACTTGTCAGCTGGCGGATGCCCTTAGGGCCGATGACTAGGTCCACAGTAATGTTCCATCCTTGCTGGAATAAAAGGAAAGAGAGGACTGTTGCTTCAGTTCTGTCTCCCTCCTATTTCAGAAATTTGAAAAAAAGCTCACTAAGTTAGATACAGGCCACTGTCTCCTGAGCCCTCCAGCTCCTTCAATCTTCAAACCCTGCCAGACAGATTACTCTCCTCCCAACACCCTGCTACTCTGCCCACCTCCAAAATCTGTAGCCAAGATTTCAGTTCCCTTCCTCAGGCAAGTGGGTTACCATTGGCTGCATTTGACAGTATGTTGGTGAGGCCCCGCTGCCCAAGGATCTTGGCTTATGTGGGCTGCTACAAGCAAGCACACCCCTTCTTGGCCCCCCATGTTGGCCTCATGGGTCTGTTCCCTGTGAGGCCTGGAATTCAGGTCAGGGAGAGAGTAAAAAGGACGTGGCATTACAATGAGTTCACAGCGATAGGTCTCCTGGTCGATGTTGGCAAAGCCCGCGAGGGTGTTGAAGAACTTCATGACACACTCCTCCTCCTTGAGTGAGGCGTACTGCTGGAATGTCTGCTGGATCATCTTCCGGAACTGCTTGGGCTGGGGTGGGGGGACATGGTCAGTGATGAGCGGGCCCTGCTCCTCCAAGCTCTGATTCCCTCCCTGATCTCACCAAAAACCTTTCTGCTGCTGGAGGATGGTCCCCAGGCCTTTGCCACGAGAGCAGCAGCGAGCTGTTACCTAAACCACATACCTACTGTCTCAAGGGAGGCTCACCATAGCCCTGGCAGGGAAGCATGGGAAGTAGCATCCCCAGGCCACAAAGCTAATTGGCCTCTGATGTGGAAATGGAGCCAGGTTTCCTAATTGCCAGCCACAGAAAGGGCTCACTAGATGCTTTTAGTGGTCCTATGCCCACAGATACCCTGGCTTTCCCGAGTACCCCCAGCCCAATGCCGTTAGCTCCAGTCCTGGAGGCCAACACAAAGGGGGTCTCTCTGAGCCCCTTGCCCAGTGGTTTCCTCACCTTTAAGTTCTCCTGCATCTGCTTTGGGAAAAACAGGTCCAGCCCCACTTCCTTCCTGAAAGAAGAGGGGGGAAGTGACATTTGACTCTCCCTCACCCCCAATCCAGGACTTTAGGCCAATCAGGAAGAGGCAAGATGGCTTGAGGACCAGGGGATGGGTCCTGCCTGGCTCTGGTCTGGAGATGAACAAGGTAGGGAGTGAATAGGAAAAGCAGGGCAGCAAGGAAGGAAGGCAGGAGAGGCGAGGGCCAGTGTCAAAACTTACTCCAGGAGCTCGAAGTTGGACTTTTTGTCAAGTGCATTGTGGGGCATGTCTTTGAAGAACCGCCTGGAGAGAGAGAGAAGTCATGGACAGGTTGATGGTTGGAGAATGAGGCCATTAGACTGGGGTCACCTAATGCCACACATTGGTCTAGAAGCTCCCTTTCCTCTTCCAAATGTAGTAACCAAAGGAAAGGAGAACATTACGAGAGTAAAAAAAAAAAAAATTATATATATATATATATCCCTGTGCTTTGGGAGGCCCAGCTCTAGGACTGCCCAGTTTTGGGGCAGAGGAGGAAGATGGCGGTTCTATCTGTGACCTCTAAAAACAAATGACCCAAGGCAGCCAATAATGATCGTTGGAAGGCCTAGCATTCAGTGGCTCGAGTATATGGCCCTCTAATGGCCCAATTCAGTCGTTCTCAACCAGGGGCAATTTTACACCTCCCTCTCCAGCCTGGAAACGTTTGGCAATGTCTGGAAATCTTTGGTTGTCACATCTGGTTAGGAGGAGGGTGGTCCCACCAGCATCTAGTGTGTAGAGGCCAGGGATGCTGTTAAATCTTCTACAATTCACAGGATGACCCCCCAACCAAAGAATTATCCAGCCCCAAATGTCCCTATTCCTGAGATGGAGAAACCCTGAGAGCTTGATCCAAGGAGAGAGCTCAGGGATCTGGGAAGAATGTTCTTCCTTGACCCACTTCTCTCTACTGGGTGTCTGACAGAATGGGATAGCAGATCCCGGAGGAGCAGGCCAGCTGATTAAAGCAGGCCCAAACTCTGGAAACCAAACAACAGGTCAGTAGGGATGATATTCACTTGTAGGACATGAGGAGCCTATCCAGGGTTCTCCCCTGGATGGACGGTCATTCTCCTCCTACTTCTACCTGAAAATGTTTACGGTTAAGATCCCAAATTTCCACACGGCCCATCATGGCAGCTTTAGAAAATTTTCTGAGCCAGTGTTACCCACTTGCCCCCCAGGTTCACAGAAAACCTCAGAGCATGCCTGTGGAGTGTTGGTTATAGACAACATGGCCTCCAGCCATTCCCGCTGGCTCGAGGGAGCTGCAAAATGTACTCCTAGGTAACTAAACAAATTGGCTTGCTGTACGCACTTACTTAATTCTAACAGAATAAATGTTGGCAAATGCCCATCAGAGAAGAGGGTTTTAGATCTTTCAGGGTTATCCATTCATTCAAATACATACTGCACTCTCAGTCTGTGCCAGGCAATGAGATGCCAATGCCAACTTCTAGGATTTGATAGGATTTCACAATCTAGTGCATGGAGCCAATCAGGGCCTGGTAGAGCGAAGCATGAGTACAGCAGATCTATATAGGGTAGGGGAGGTGGGGTGGGCATGAGGAAGGGGAGCCTTCAAGATGCTAAGACCCTGGAGCCGGCTCAGTGGGAAGAACCTATGGCCACCATACTGCTTGTGATGGACACTTCACAGGCATGCTCTGAGGTTTTCTCTGAGTGTAGAGGGGGTCTGACTGGCTCTGTGAAGGCCAGGTCTGCCATTCTGACCGGCTAACACTAGGTGGAAAGCAGGGCACGGGCAGGCATAGGCCCATGACTGATGCCTAGGTAAAAACAGCAGAAGGTAAAGAAGCATCTATGCAAAATCCAGTTGGCTGTGTTTTTCTTCTAAAAAGCAACAGAAATATTAACTCATTACCAACATTTATAAATTAACTATGAGATAAAATGCCTTCTGAAGCAAGCTGAATGCTCTTTCTCCAATCTTTACTTATTACCAGTTCCTACTCAACTACTCTTGGGGTACATATTCACTCTGTGTATTTAGGTCAGACTGTTCTGGGACTCTGCTGGGAGTGGGCAGTGGTCCTGGGTGTCTCAGGTGAAGGGGGGCTACTTGGTTCCTCACACTGGGAAGGTAGCATGTGGCCCATGAATTTCACATTTTAACTTAGAGGGGTCATATAGATAAAATATTTGGCATTTACAGAGCACTTCTAAGAAATCAATAAAAAATTAATTAGGTATGATTCCAACTCTATGACGTTCTGAAAAAGGCAAATTATGGCGATAGTAAAAATGTGAGTGGTTGCCAGGAGTTGGGAGAGGGAGGGATGAATAGGTGGGGCCCAGAGGATTTTAGAGCAGTGAAGCTATTCCACATGACACTGTAATGATTGGGGGTGGGGGGGATAAAGGACAACATACCCTTACCAAAATCCACAGAATGCACAAGATCAAGAATGAACCCCAATGTAAACTATGGACTTTGGGTAATAATCATGTGTCGATGTAGGTTCATCGATTACAAATGTCCCACGCTGGTAGGGGATGCTGATAGTGGGGAGACCATGTGTGTGTGTGGGCACGCAAGTTCTACACCTTCCTCTCAACTTTGCTTCGAATTTAAAACTGTTCTTAAAAAAAGGTCTATTAAAAATAAATAATAAATAAGGGTGAAGAGAAAAAAGTCATACAAACAATAAATAATTACTGAATATTCTGTCCCTATCGTTGTAAGTACTTTAAATACATTAACTCATTAATTCCTTATAACAATCCTATAGGGTTACTACTATTATCATCATTCCCATTTTACAGATGAAAGAACGGATGGATATGACCGATGGTGAAACTGAATGGTCTGCTCTGGTCAAGAGAGTCCTAGGCACAGCTTTAACCACGCACCCTCCTCCGCCCCGAATGCTTCCACAGCCTAGAATAAAGCCTATTTCTTAGTCTGTCACTCAAAGTCTTCCATAATCAGGTCTGACTGACCTCCTCTGCTCATCTCCCACTACCTTTTAGGCTGTTCTCTTCTTTCTACTGAACCCTGGACTGAGAATGCACTCTCTCCCACCCCCAATTCCCCCCATTTTCTCTGGATGGGATGTATCCTCCTTCCTCGAAAGTTCAGATCCCCTCTTCCTGATCCCTGAGACAGGATTAAGGGCTTCCGTATGTGTGTATGTTTGGCACCTGTTTCATTCTGCCTTATATTATAAGCAACCGTGGACACACCTGTCACCTCCCAGACCAGACCCGGAAGTTTGAGGGCATCTCTGCATGACTTACTAATTCTATACAGATTTCTCGGTGCCTACTGCAGCTGAGGACATAGCAATGAACGACACAGCTGGAAACCCGACCTTCAAACATCTCCCAGGACCTTGCCTAGTGCTCAAAGACACATTTACTGAATCACTCGAATGGCAGATAGATGGAAGAAGTAGGCAGCCTGGAGGGAAAAGCAGCGGCAGCCAAAGGAAGCGAGGGACACTGGCCCGAGATGGGGCTGTCCCTTCTATTCTAAGGACCAGACGGCGAGCACCTTACCCTCTGTCAGCCACCATTTGTCACCGCCCCCCATGTACCCACTCTTGTTTCCCACCCTGGAGGCAAGACGGAGCTGGCCAAGAACTCCAGTCCCTAGGGTCCTTGAGGCCACATACCTGAGCTCCAGACAGCCTAGCTGCAGGGCCATGCCCTCGCTGACCTTGCTGGCGTAGCGTTGCATATAGTCATTCCGGAGCTGGTGAGGAGAAAGGCCAAGGTGGAGAGTCACGCCCTCCTATCCCTGTTTCTCTGAACAGAGGCCCCAGGAGATGGCAGGTGCTTTGAATACAATCCTGCAGCCCCAAGCCGTCTCTCTCTCTCACACACCCCACCAGGCACAAATGTGTAGTCTCTGCCTCCCTCCAGAACCGTCTAGACTCATGCCTCCATAGGCCAAGGCCCTCAGATTTTTGGAAACGCTTCCAGACACCCAGGATTATGAAGCTGGAGTTCAGATTCTCCTCTCCACTCTTCACTTTAGAGATAAAGAAACTGGAATTTGGGCACGAGCCCATCATTTATTCAAAGTCTTGTTGGTAAGTAGTGACAGATGTCATCCACTTTACATTCAGAGTCTGGCTTCGTGTCCAGCAAACCAGGAGGGAGATACAGTTGGGAGCAGGGACCAGACAGACAACAGGGGCAGCAGGCTCATGCGTCCTCAGCGCCCACTGTGCCCCGTCCTGTGCCAGGCATGCTACCTGCCTTTTTATAGACAGTGGTGTGTTACAGCAGCTCTGAACAGCTCATGAAAGCCAGGTATTAAAGCTTCTGAAGTTTTGCAAGCTGTATGATTTCATACTGGTAGCTTGAAAAATGCCATGGTGGGGAAATATTTACACCATGGAAATTGGCACGTGCTATACATCAGAGATTCTTTTCTTCAGAGAGCCGGTTCACAAGCCCCTGCTAATGATACCATTTGGTCCTCACCACAACCCTAGAAAGTAAATATGATTATTATCACCTCCATCTTCTAGGAGAGGAGACAGCTTCAGGCAGGTAAGTTAAGCCCTTAGAAGATCCTGGGTTAGGAGGTGGCAGAGCTGGGCTAGAAGCCAGGTATGTGAGAGTCTGTGTGCTAAGACTACCACTTCTCTTTGGACCTGCTCTGTCTGCTCACCACCAGGTCTCCTGAGCAGTAAATAGCCACCAGCAAAGTCCAAAAGAGCTGTGCATATGGGGCGGGGTGAGCCAGAACTCAATGAGCCATGAGAGAACCAGGGTTGGAACCGTTGACCAGGGACCAAAGCATGTATATCCCCAAGATAAGTTTCCTAGACTGGGATCTCCAAAATCTGAGCTTTGTCGTTCTATCTCCCCAGGTGAGGATGAGTAATAGGACCCTGGGGACAGGAAGATAAAATACTTCTACCTGTTGGTAAAAATAAAGTAGCGTTGTCCTGTCTTCTTTTAGGCTTTCCATGAAGTCCTCTGGCAAGTAGCGGATTTGAAGGTCATACCTGGGACAGGAAGTTCAGACTCTCTGGTTGACACAGGGAAGCTGGTCATGTAAGGGTCTGCCCATGAGGCCGATGGCCACCCATTCAGGACTTGCTTCTTCTTTCCCTCCTCTGTGGTCAGGTGGAGGACCGTGGAGGACCATGGAGGCCAGCAGGTGGTAGTCAATGCTAGTCCTGACTCTCCAACTCTTCCCCCTCTCGGCAATTGTTTTCCTTAGGTTTGCAGATCAGCACTTGACCTGGTTCTCTATCCTCCCTACCCTACTGTTCCTCTTTCTCCATAGTACCAGGAGCATCCTGCCTGGGGATGTTCCTGATATCTGACCTGGGGAGGGGGATGTGCTATGAGCCCATGTTAGGCTTTGGCCAATACATGCATTGGATGCTGCAAGAGGACTAGGCTTAAAATGCCACCCAGATTTTCTAGGAGATTCTCAGAGGTTGGGAAGTGCTCTGAGGAAGGACTTCCCACGGCCTCCCCACTCCATACTCATCTCCCCCCATTTGAGAGCCCAGGACCCTTCTCCTACCTCCACTCGGCTTCCACGTGCAGACACTCATACTTGTCCTGCACCTCCCCCACCGTCATCTGTGGGTGCAGCCAGTGGATCTCATCCGACTTCATGTGCTTCAGCCTTAGCCCATAGCACTCAGCCAGCTGGATGTTGGGCCCAATCCGTCCGCTCATCAGGATGGAGGCAATGACATCCTGGGGAGGAGAATAGAGAGACAGGATTCAGGGATGCCCCCTTCTAGGTTCCCACAGTCCTCATGCAGCCCCCAGAAGTATGATTCTCTAGCGTGGGGTTCCGTCTTAACTTCTCATTTATCTCTGGTACTCTAGCACTTAGTGCAAGGCTTAGTGCACAGTGGGCTCTATCTGATGAATGAATGATTTGGTAAAATGAGACAGAGAAATGGAGAGGAGAGAGTAGGAGCAAAGGAGAAAATGCAGCAGAGGCCAAGAGCACAGAATCTGTGCTTCTGCAGCCCACTCCAACCAAACCGATGAATAATTACTGAGCATCCGCCATGTAAAATCACCTTCTGAATGGCTTCCAATTTAGCCAGCATAACCGAGGGTCTGTGGTAGGCACTCCAGGGCCCTTGCATACATTATTATTTCATGGAATCCATACAACACAGGGAAGTAGGTGTTACATCCCCATTTGGCTGATGACCAAACTGCTGTGGGTTACACAGCACATGGAATTAAGCTGGGGTTTTGAAACTGGGGCCAGTGGACTCTGAGGATTTCTACTAGGCCAAGCTGCTTCATGGGGTGCTGGGGCTGGACAAGGCAAAAGGATGAGACTCACATTAATGGATTAAGTGGCCCAGTTTCCACATAAGAAGCATAGGAACCCTCCTATTCCTGCTTTCTTGTTGATGAGAAGCCAGCCTGCCCATAGACTGATGCCATCGTTTCCTGGCCTCAAGCCAGAGCTGGATCAAGAAGAGGCCCACTGGGCAGCTGCCTGGAAGCCCATCTATAAGGTCTTGCCTCATTCTGAAATCACATTAGTTTCAGTTTAATTCAGGTTTCTCATATGGTTGCACATGTAATTGGTGAATTGAGCCCACTCCCAGCAGAGTAGAAAGTACCATCAAAGGCAGATTTTTAAAACTCTCCTTATTTTCACTAATAAAATATTAAACTCATATTTAAATAGCACTGTTTTAAAGGAATGCCAAATTATTGGTCTGCCTGGGCACCCACATACATTGGTCCCACTCTGCTTCCTGCCAGCCCTCTTCAATTCTATGCAGTGGTAAAGCTAAAAGACCCTAAGCCTAAAAGATCCCTTCCCCATTAGGGAAGCAAATGCCATCACAGCCATCAACTCTTGCTCTGTGGGATAGATAGGGAAACTGAGGCACAGAAAGCACACGTTAACAGTTGTAACAAATCAGTGCAGGAATCAGAACTGTGGTCTTAGGATGGGGAAGAAGGCTGTGATCAATGGGACCTGCAGCAAGACGGACACAGACAAAGGGAGAGCTCACGGCTGTGAAGTTGACCATTTTGTCATTATTTCCACCCATTTCTCCTGCCACTGAACCTCTGTACTGCTCTGTCCACTCATGATTATATTATCCAGAGCCCCATGCTACTCCCGAGCCCCACCTGGAGTCCCAGCCTCTGGTGTTTTTAAATGTAGAGCCTTCCCTGCCCCAAATGAAACTTATTGGCCTATGTCTAATTTCTCCAGGACTGGGACCCCTGTAACTATTGGAAATTTCAAACATATATGAAGTACACTGAAGTCAAAAGAACAGTATAATAAACCCCGATGTACACACCACCCAGCTTCAAAAATTACCAACATTCAACCATTCTTGCTTCATCCATTCTGCCACTGACCTCCCCCAACCACCACTCAACTATTACCACTTTTTACAGTTCCTTTAAGGTAAAATTTACAGACATTAAAATGCACACGTCAGTTATACAGTTTGCGTGTAATCCACACGCCAATAATTAAGATACAGAACTTTTCGGGGCACCTGGGTGGCTCGGATGGTTAAACGTCTGCCTTTGGCTCAGGTCATAATCCCGGGGTCCTGGGATCAAGCCCCACATCGGTCTCCTGACTCAGCAGGGAGCCTCCTTCTCCCTCTCCCTCTGCCTCTCCCCCTGCTCATGCTCTTTCTCTGTATCTCTGTGTCTCAGATGAATAAATCTTCAAAAAAAAAAAAAAGAGGTGCGCCTGGGTGGGTCAGTCTGTTAAGTGTCTGCCTTCGGCTCAGGTCATGATCCCAGAGTCCTGGGATCGAGCCCTGCATTGGGTTCCCTGCTCGAGGGGAGCCTGCTTCTCCCTCTCCTCCCCATTCATGCTCTCTCTCACTATCTCTCTCTCAAATAAATAAATATATAAATAATCTTAAAAAAAAATACAGAACTTTTCAAGACACCCCAGAAAGTTCCCTCATATCCCTTCTCGGTCAACTCTCACGCCCATGCCCACCCCAACTCCAGGCAACCAATTTTTCCTCCCATTTTTGCTTAGTTTCACCTGTTCTAGAACTTCATATGATGGAAACATTTAGTATATATAATTCATTCCCCTGTTTCTAGATACCTGGGATATTTCTTATTTTTTGCTACTGTGAATAAAAGTACTGTGAACATTATTCTACAGGTTTTTTTTGTGTACATATGTTGTCATTTCCTTTGGACAAATACCTAGTAATGGAAATTACTGTGTCAAAGGTAAATGTATATGTTTAAATTTCTAAGAAGCCGCTGAGATCATTCCGTTTTGTACTTCCACTGTGATATATGAGATGTCCATTACACTATGTCCTCACCAACATTTGGTGTTAGAAGTCTTTAATATTAGTCATTTTGATGGTTATGTATAGTATCTCACTGTGCTTTTAATTTGCATCTCCCTGATGACTAATGGTATTGAGCATGTTTTCATCTGGCCATTCATGTATCTTCCTTTGTGAAGTATTTGTTCCAATCCTTTGCCCATTTTTCTGTATTGACTTTTTATTATTGAGTTGTAGATGATCCTTATAGATTCTAGATAAAAGTACTTTTTATGGTTTTTATAAATACTTTCTCCAGGTCTTTACTGTGCCTATTATTAATTTCCCTGACAGTTTCTTTTGGTAAAGTCTTATTTATCAAATTTTTCTTTTATGTCAGTGCTTTCTGCGTACTAAGAAATCTTTGCCTGCCTCCAAATCATGAAGATATTCTCCTATTCTCTTTGATAAACTTTGTAGTTTTCACTTTTCCTTTTAGGTCTGTGATCCATCTTGAATTGATTTTTGTGTGTGGTGTGAGGTAGGGGTCAAAAAAAAAATTTTTTTTCTCTTAAAGATCTATGGTTGTTCAGCAATGGTTGTTGACTTTCATTTCTCAATTGAATTGTCTTACTGCCTTTGTCAAAATCAATTGGCCATATAAGTTTAGGTTTATTTCTGGACTCTCACTCCTGATCTATTGATCTTTATTTTTACTCTGCTGGTACCACACTGTCTGCATTACTGGAGCTTTACAGGAGATCTTAAAGTCAAATAGCATCAACCTTTTACCATCTCCTCTCCAAGATTATTGTGCTATTCTGGGTCTCTGCATTTCCATATACATTTTTGAATCAGCTTGTCACTTTCTATTTAAAATGCCTGCTGAATCATGATTGAGATTGTGATAAATCTATAGCTTAGTGGGGGAGAATTGACATCTTAACAGCGTGGAGTCTTCCAATCTGCAAACACATTATCTCTCCACTTAATTTTACTCTTCTTTAATTTTTCTCAGCAGTTTTGCATTTTTCGGTGTATAGTTTTGCAGGTCTTTTGTTAAATTTATTCCTAAATAGTTTATGTATTTTTATGCTTCTGAAAATTAAAAAAAAATTAAAGTTAATTTTCTATTTCAGGGTTCACTCCTTTGGTGGCTCCCTTTTCTCCGGTATTTTCCTCAATCTTCCGCCTGAGCTCAGTCAGCCCTAAATTCTATCCTCTGATCCCTCAAGCCAGTAAGCCCCTCAGTAAGGCTGCAGCTCTATGCCCCTCAGTAAGGCTGCAGCTCTATGCCCCTCCCACCCCTCCCAGATTGGGGTTGGCATTGGCTGCAAAGCCAGGAACAGAGCAAAGGAGGAGGTGGGGCCAGGGCACCCCCTCAGGCAAAAAGCCAGAAATTTGCAAATCTCATTCCTTGCAGTTCTGCTCTCCAGCAGATTTCCCTCAAGTCTCTGCTAGTTCTGGTCACTCTCCAGGGTTTTAAAGATCATTTCCTTGTTATTTTGTCCAGATTTTATCATTGTCATCTGCCGGAAGATCAGTCCAGCCAAGTGATTCCACCATATTTGAAATCTCCATACAAAATAGTGAATAAATGAATAACATAAAATAAATGAATAAAAAAATAAAATAAATGAACAAATCTGTATTTTCTGCAAATGGAAGAGGGTTAGGAGGCAGAAAGCTCCCTTTAGAGATCCACTGGAGATTCTGGTGCTTTCATAAAAACAAAAAAAGCTTTGGGCGCCTGGGTGGCTCAGTTGGTTGAGCGACTGCCTTCGGCTCAGGTCATGATCCTGGAGTCCCTGGATCGAGTCCCGCATCGGGCTCCCTGCTCAGCGGGGAGTCTGTTTCTCCCTCTGACCCTCCTCCCTCTCATGCTCTCTGTCTCTCATTCTCTCTCTCTCAAATAAATAAATAAAATCTTTAAAAAAAAACAAAACAAACAAACAAAAAAAAACAAAAAAAGCTTTGAAACACAAAACAAAATCCTGATGTCCTCTTATACCTTTTTGTCTCTTACTTTTTCCTCCCCTTGGAGCACATGGTATGACTAAGGCCAAAGTCCAGAGGTAGAGGGGTTGGCATTGGCTGCAAAGCCAGGAACAGAGCAAAGGAGGAGGTGGGGCCAGGGGCAGAGATGCTGGTGTGGTGAAGACAATGTTCACCTACAGGGGGATCCAGCAAAAGAGTAAATATATTAAAGATAATGGGAAATAGGCTTCTTAATGATGGAGAAAGTACTCGAAATATGGAGAGGAGAAGGCTAGAGTGGACCCTTACGTGAGGGATTGAAATTGAAAGAATTGGTGAGAACTCATGGTTTTCAAGGCCTGGAGAGAGAGAGCATGGGAGCCTAGGTGCACACAGGAGGGTGAGCATGAACCATTGAGAGTCTTATGTGTACTTACATGTACTGAAAGACACCCAGATGGTCATTTGCAAACCAAACTTTGAGTCTTAGTATCCAAATACCCTTATCCACTAAAAGGACCCAGGGGGTACTCGTGGGTGGCTCAGCTGGTTAAACATCTGACTCTGGATCTTGGCTCAGGCCATGATCTCAGGGTCGTGAGATAGAGCCAAGTGTCGGGCTCTGGACTCAGTGGGGAGTGTGCCCCTCCCCTCTGTGTGTTCTCTCTCTCTCTCTTTCTCAAATAAATAAATAAATAAATCTTTTTTTTTTTTTTAAAGAGGATCCAGGGATCCTTGGAGCACTGGCTGATTCTAGGGCTGGGGCCAAAGAAAGTACAAGATAAACCTGGAATATCTTTTTGTCCTAGGGAAAAAAAGGGAAGTGTTTAGAGAACGTTGGGATATATAACAAGGAAACAGTATTAGCTTAAAGGGGCTGGCATAGGACAGATCTGGGACACCTAAGTATAAAAATATCTAATGATAAGAATATATAGGAAACAAACTGAGGGTTGCTGGAGGGGAGGGGGTGGGGGGATGGGGTAACTGGGTGATGGACATTAAGAAGGGCATGTGATATAATGAGCACTGGGTGTTATATGCAACAGATGAATCACTGAACTCTACCTCTGAAACTAATAATACACTATATGTTAATTGAATTTAAATAAAGAATAGTAAAAAATAAAAATAACTAAAAACAAAAATATATAATATAATATAATATAATGATAGGAATGGATTACATCCCACTGAATAAAACAGAATCTGAGACAGACAAATAAACAAATGAGGCAGAAGGGAATATTCTTCATTACAATAGAATGCCAACTAGTAAATGTAGTAGAAGAAAGGATGGAAATGGGAAATCACCATTTGGCAACAAACTCAGTGTTGGTTGGTTCAGGCATGATTCATCAATGGATGACAGAACTGAAGGGTGGAGGTCTGATGATGAATAGGGTATTGACATAGTCTCAGTGTATCTTACCTCAGACTCTAGTCATACACACACACACACACACACACACACATACCTGGCAGACACAAATGATCAGGTTATCAAGGTTAACAGCATCAGTCGTAGAACAGGTAAACAAAGCATGCCTCCCACCTTGATGCACCAAGAAGAGCGCAGCATCATTTCTGAGATTCCTGCCAAGAGTTCCTGGCCAAGTCTAGTTATACGACCCAGAGTGAGGGGTCTTCCCAGAGGCCTATAGAATAAAAGGTCTGTATTCTTTTTTTTTTTTTGTAACTGTTACCTTTTTTTTTTAATTGAGGTGTAATTAACATAACATTATATTAGTTTCAGGCATATAACATGATTCAGTATTTGTTCACACTGTGAAATTATCACACAGTAACTTTAGTTACCATCTAACACCACACATCATTACAAATTTTTTTCCTGTGATCAGAACTTTTAAGATTTAATCTCTTAGCAACTTTCAAATATATAGCACCATATTATGGACTATAGTCATCATGCTGGACCCTACATCCTATGACTTATTTATTTTATAGCTGGAAGTTTGTACCTTTTGACCCCCTTCATCCATTTTGCCCACTCCCCACTGCATCTCCCCTCTGGCAACCATCAATCTGTTCTCTGTATCTATAAGCTTGGCTTTTTGTTTTGTTTTGATTTGTTAGCTTTGTTAGATTCTACATATAAGTGAAACCATACAGTATTTGTCTTTCTCTGACTTACTTCACTCAGCATAATACACTCTAGCTCCAGCCATGTCATTGCAAATGGCAAGGTTCCATTTTTTTTTTTTTTACAGCTGAGTAATATTCCATTGTGTATATGTACCACCTCTTCTTTATCCATTCATCTATGGATGGACACTTGGGTTGCTTCCATATCTCGACCATTGTAAATAATGCTGCCATGAACACAGGGATGAATATATCTTTTCGAATTAATGTTTTCATTTTCTTCTGATGAATACCCAGAAGTGGAATTGCTGGATCATAGGGTAGTTCTATTTTTAACTTTTTGAGGAAGCTCCATATTGTTTTTTCCAGAATGGCCGCACCAGTTTGCATTCCCGCCAACAGTGCGGAGGGGCGGGGGGGGGGTTCCCTTTGCTCCATCTCCTTGGAAAGGCCTGCTGTCTTTCAGACCGAGGAACTCTTCTACATTGGAGGAGACCACAGAGACATGACGACTAAACACAGTGTGGGTTCCTGGGCCAGATAGAAAAAATAGACACTGGAAGGACAGTTGGTGAAATTTGAATGGATATTCTGGTTCAGAGATAAGTGTCCCAGCAGTTTTGGCTTTCTCCTTTGGATGGCTGCAGGCTAGTTCTGTAGGAGAGTGTCCTTGTCGGGGAATAAACACTGCGGTATTTCTGGTGATGGAGTAGTATTGCTGCGACTTGCTTTCAAATAAATCAGGAAAAGAATAATGACAATGGACATGTGTGTGTCCAAAAAGACAGAGCTACTAAATATGGCATGTGATAGATCTGAACTTAGAGATGACTTAACTATCTCCTTTTCGACTTCAAACTTTCTAATTAAGTCCTTCTTCCCAGCTGATCTCGTTCCCCCCTCCCCAGCTTATCTCTTAACTCAGGAAAAAGACCCTGTGGGCAAAGCATCCCGTGATGGGAACAGAAATTACCCCCCTTAAGGAATAGGACCTGCCCTGAGCCAGCCAGACCCCGTGACTGACCCCAAGACAGTGGTCCACTTGACCTTCACTGCCCACCTGCACGGTACCCACCCACCTTGCCCCACATTTTCCTTACATTAACCTAGAAGTATTTTCAGCACTTTGGAGGCAGTCTTTGAGACGCTAGTCCGCTATCTTCCCAGTGTTGGCCTCAGTGAAATAAATCCCTTCGCTTGTTTCTCTGCCTGTGGATTTTGTCGGAGGGACGAGCGACCGACCGAACCTGGTCTGCTCCCTGGCATGCCGGCTACACAACTCCTGGAGAATCTGAGTGAAGGCACTATGGGAGTTCTTTGTACCGTTCTTTAAACATTTTTATAAGTTTAAAATAATTTCAAAATAAACGGAGAGGTTCTGGTGAGGGAGACTCGCAGGCACATGAGAAGTAAAGAGTAAGATTTCTCTCAGGCCAGACAAGGTCTTGCCCCTTCTCTTCCACTCACAGTCTCTGTGAGGGGCCAGACTGCATCCTGCTCTTTGCTCTGTGGTGGGTGAAACTCTCCAGGGTACAGCTTGTGGAGACATTTTCCTAGGTTGCTTTCTAAAAAGCAGCCAATTTCTGTTGTAAGGGTGGTGGGGTAATTTTAGGTCCTTGGGGTAGAAATTCATTGAGGCTCTGTCCAACAGATTTTCATGGGAAGATAGATTTCATCTTGCGGTAAGGAAGAAGTTGGGTGTTTTCTAAACATAAAGTGCATTATTTGGGAGGCTGCCTGGTGCTGGCAGATTCCTACGGGGTCGGGAGGAGCATTTTTCCCAGAGGGGCAGACCGGAAGTTCCTGGAGAGAGGCACTTCCATCTACCACCACCATCACCTCCCTGGTTACTAATGAAAGTATGTCTTATAATAAAGAATTTGGCTGGTCTTTGTCCTTGTGTCTGGGGTGGGAGCCTCTAAACCCTTGGGATTTCCTCAGTGGTAGTGTCTTTGTAGTTCATGGTGCCTCTTGGACCACACCTGAGTTTATGCTAATGAGGTGAGTGGTGGGGGGGCTAGATAGTCTCAGGATGGGGCCCCGCTTTGGTGGAAGGACCAGCTGTGTGATTAGAGGTTTGGAACTTTGAGCCACATGATATCAGCCTGGTTTCCAGGGACAGGAAGAGAGCTGGAGAGTTCAATTACACAGCCAATGGTTCCACCAATCAATCCATCAACTGATTGCCTACATAATGAAACCCCAATAAAAACTCCAGTTCACATGAGCTTCCTGGTTTGTGATGCACATCGACGTGCCCCGAGGGTGATGCGTCCTAAGGACACGGAAACTTCGTGTTTGGGGCCCTTTTACACTTCATCCCATGCATCTCTTCATTTAGCTGGTCCTGATTTGCATCTTTTATAATAAAGCTGTCATCGCTGGGATAGCACTTTCTTTAGTTCCTCCAGTCATTCTAGCAAATTAACGAACCTGGGGGCTGGGTAGCAGGAACCCCCAAATTGGTAGCCAGTCGGTCAAGAATTGCAGGTGGTCTGGGGAGCCTGGAGCTTGTGACTGTGTTTTGAGGAGGGCTGTCTGGTGGGAGCACTGGGCTCTCAACCTGCCAAGTCTGTGCCAGGTCCAGAATTACCAGGTGTCAGAACTGCACCGCGGGGCGCCTGGGTGGCTCAGTCATTGGGCATCTGCCTTCGGCTCAGGTCATGATCCCAGAATTCTGGGATCGAGCCCCACATCGGGCTCCCTGCGCAGCGGGAAGCCTGCTTCTCCCTCTCCCACTCCCCCTGCTTGTGTTCCCTCTCTCGCTGTGTCTCTCTCTGTCAAATAAATAAAATCTTTAAAAAAAAAACAAAAAACTGCACCGCAAAGTGTGCAGATCCGTCAGGCGCAGGTGGGGAGAAACAAGGCTGCCCATCACAGGGGACACAGAGCATGCACTTTGGAGTCACACCAGCCCGGTTCTGACATACACTTTAGTAGGATGACAAGCTCCCCAAGCCGGTCCCCTCCCTGCTGTTCACTATCCTTGTCATATGAAGCCACTGAAGGCTTCCTTCACTCAAACCATCAGCAATTTCCTATGACGTGCTCACTTTGCAAAGCACTGTGGGGAGCCCCAGTGCACACACAGAGGCCCCCGGACTCAAAGAGCTTCTATTTAGGGTAGAAGGAAGAAAGTGGCTTCACTTGAGGGGCCCCAGAGTGGGGGTGGGTAATCAGTTTAAAAGAAGAGGAACTAGAAGGTTTGACAAGATCTCATGGAGGGGGCTTTTGTATCAGCCCTGTCCCCCTTCCTTTACTACCTCTCCTCTGCTCTTCATAGGGCTTCTCAAGCAAATGGTGGGAACAGCAAAACCAGCCCTCTGCCCACGGCTCATAAATTGTCATTAATGAGTCAGTACACCTTTCTCTATCAATAAATCACTTTTTAGGAACAACAGTTTGAGATGTTTGCCTAGTCACTAAATTGCCATATGTAACATAAGAGAAAAAAAAAGCTGTCTTAATTTTATCACTTATTATTTAGATAAGCCCAGAATGTATTTATTTTATTATTATTTTTTTTTTTGCGATAGGGAAACTGTTACCTCTGCCCTTGTGAGAGTGACTGAGAAACAAGCCCTCAGACCGCCCCTGGCCCACACCTTGCATGCAGTGGAATTTCTATGGCTTTTCTTCCTGCTTAGCTACCACTGATTTATTTGCTTTATCAAATATCCTGAAGACCCCAAACCACCTTTGTCTCTCGATTCTCTGGTATTTCCTCTTGTAAGAAGTCAGAAACAACGAAGGGACAGGACTGAATGCTGTCCCACGTCCAGGATCATTTATTTCCCCAAAGAAAGAGGTCACCCAAGAAATCAAGTACTCAGGCCACTTTCTCTCTCCTTTATTGGTACTCGGTCACATTTTTTCTTTTTTCTATCTGAAATAGATTTTTGTATATAGTGTGAGGTACAGCTTGAAGTTAACTTGTTTTCACAAGGGTATCTAACATTAAGTGATTATATGTGTTGGGCTGTTTCTGGTGTCTTTTTCTGTTCCTTTGATCTAAAGGTCTATCTTTATACCTCAGTCACAGTTTTTATCACTTCTTTAGTAGTCTCATGATTTTCTCAGGTTCACCTATTTTTTTTTTAAACAAAACACCTACTTTTGTTGTTGTTGTTGTTGTTGTTGTTTGAGCTTGTTAAATATATTCATGTCAGTGGCTGGCTAGTTTTTAGAAACAACTGAGTTCACAGCCTTGGCGCCCCCATCCAAATCGCCCATGCCTCGACTCGGGTCATAGCCCTTACTGGGGGCAGCCTGCATCTGGTGACCGGTCACTTCAGGGGCTTCAAGGCCCTGTCTTTTCATCTGAGCACCAGAGCTCCCTGTGGCCACTGGCCACATCGCAGCCCACCCTTCCCCTCTGCCCAGTCCAGTTTTGGTCACTTCCCCAGGTGAGTTTCATGAGAGTATGAACGGATGCACTTCCTGTGTGCAAACCCACAGTGCACGGTCTGCTTCGTGGGACCCCACCCAGGGCACTGGCCTTCAAATTGCTTTCCTGACTTGATCTCACTCATTCTCCTTACTCTTTGCTCTAAGGAAGGCACAATGCTCCTCTTTTTTTTTTTTTTTAAGATTTTATTTATTTATTTGAGAGAAAGAGAGAGAGAGCATGAATGGGTGGGGGGAAGGGAGAGGGAGAAGCAGGCTCCCTACTGAGCAGGGAGCCCAACCTGGGGCTCGATCCCAGGACCCTGAGATCATGACCTGAGCCGAAGGCAGATGCTTAACTGACTGAGCCACCCAGGCGTCCCCTAAGGAAGGCACAATGCTCCTCTTCCTCTTTTTAAAGATGACTGAATTTACAGTTTGAATAAATTAAAGCCGTAGTTTGAAAAAGTCCTGCTTAAATTCTATCTATAAAGAATCCATTTTGAGAGTGAGGGCAAATATAAACAGATGACTTTTGCTGAAAACCACACTGGCTCTCATTTGCTGTGTGCTAGGATAGGATGCAAACTCTTTAGCCTGAGGCACAGAAGTCTCATCTCCCACTCTCGTCCATGATGTGTTGTCAGTTCCATCCTCCCTCGCCAAGCACAGCATGCTCTTCCCACCTAGAGGCCTCCTGGCTGCCCTCTCTCTGTGCTCTCCTCCTGGTGAGCTTTGGGGGCCAGTCAGCACCGTGAGGTTGGCCCTGACTTGGATTGATAGGGTTTGTTTTCTGCCCTGGGTCCCCAAAGAACTGTGCACCCACATCTGGTCAGATACTGTTATGGGTTGAATTGTGTGCCCCCAAAAAGATATGTTGAAATCCTAACCGCCATAGCTTAGAATGTGATCTTATTTGGAAATACGGTCTTTACAGACTAATCAAGTTAAAATGAGGTCGTTAGGGTGGGCCCTAATCCAATATGACTGGTGTCCTTATAAGAAGGGGAAATTTGGATATAGAAGGAGACATGCACACAGGGAGAAGGTGCTGGGATTTGAGTGATACGTCTATGGGCCTTCCTTGGAAGGCCAAAAGATGGCCCGCAAACCTCTAGAAACTAAAAAGAGGCACCTACAAGTTTCAGAGGGAGCATGGCTCTGCCAACACCTTGATCTTGGACTTCTAGCCTCCAAAACTGTGAGACAATGACCTTTTGATGTTTTCAGTTACCACACTTGTGGTACTTTGTTAAGGCAGTCCTAAGAAACTGACACAGACGTTTACTAGTTACAACGAAGACATTTGTCTATGTTGGCCTTTCTAGCCTTTCAAGTCCAAGGTCAGAAGCCAAATCCAACATGCAATGTCATCTCCTACTCTGAGCACAGTGCTTGGCACAGATATTTGAAGAAAGAATGAATGAGTAAATGAACAGGAGTCAGCTGTCTGGGTAACGACCTGGGGTTACAAAGGACAGTGACCCATGGTCAAAAATGTTCAAGAGATCAGGAGTGTGGTGATTAACAACACCACAGGCTTTGGTGTCTATTGGATGCAGCCATGGCTGTGTGGTCTTGGCCAGGTCACCTAACCTCATTTCCTTATCTGTAAAAAGGGAAAAACACCCCTTCAGTGTGGGGTATTTTTTGGCGGGACTAGGTAAGATAGCATGTGGTGTAAATAAAAAGAGCAGATGTTAAATGATAAGCATGCTAACTATCCCGTCCTTCATCTTCTAAGAGGTTTCTGTGCACCACCCAACTCTTGCACCCCTGTAGCATAAATTTGGTGATGGGGAGGATAAAATTGGAGAGGTCTCAATCCAGGTGGATTTGACTTACGCTGAAAGAAGCAAAGAATGACCTGAAGGAAGAACAAGAACAGATCTTGAAAAGAACAATACGGGGAGAAAGAGAAGAGCCTGTACAGGCCAGAATTCAGGAATCCGAAAATGCAAGTAAAGATGTTTCTGGACAGCAGCCAACCCAAATGGATTGAGAATCTTAAAAAATTTTGTGATCTTGAAAGTGAAGCCCCAATGGTGTTTTTCTCCTGAAGAGAATAAAATTTTCACTTCTTTTTAGAGGATAGACTAATATCGTTTGGAATGTGACACTGTCCTGAGCTTGGCCTCAAGGAAAAAGCAAGCCAGCCAGCTTTATGTGGGTTACAGAAATGTAAAGAGCTTGGCACCGTGGTTGGCACAGAGTAGGTCTCAGTAGATGGTGACCATGATCATGATGGGCAGGCAAAGGAGAAGGCAGAGGCATGGGATCAGAAGAGGCAGGCCAACTTGGGGAGTTGGATTAATTGACTCAAGAAGTCTATAACTGAGATATAAATTTGAGAGCCTGAAATGGAGTCCAAGGGTGCCTGGGCCAGAAGCTCCTCAGATTCTCCCTGCCTGAGCGGGAACCTTTGGAGACACACCCCCACAGCAGTGGCGGAGGTAAGAGAAAGGCGCCATGGTTGCCAGTATCCCAACAGCCACTGAGCTCTGCACAAACGACTGAAGAAAGTCATTTCTGATCTTGTTTCCAAGCTGAAGCCAGTATTAGCAGCAGCAGGAGGCTGAAGTGTGATAAATGAGCCTTGTAGGATGTCAGGTCATGGTCAGGTAAGAAGTTGGCTGGGAAGAAATGATGCAGAGAAAAAGGACTTCCTTCTGCTTGGAGCAAGAAAGCCATGAAGGGTTTTATGGCCCTAAGGCAAGAGCTCACTACAGCAGGCTCCTTCCTTTTCCCTGTACAGCAGGTAGTAAAGCTCTGAGGAAGCGCACAAAACAGGTCAAAAAGGCAACAAGACGCCTTCTCTTTAAATGACTTGAACAGAACATAAGAGGTGTCTCTGAGAAATAAAAATATTGTGTTAAAAAGAAGACTGTTCTGTCAAATGTTTGGATTTACTAATACGCCACAAGGAAGGGTTCTTGATGCCCAGCTGAGGTTTGGGAGGAGTGAAGGTCATTATGGGAAAGTACCAGGTGGACTTCATGTACTTCTTCAAAACAGTCCCCCTACTAAAATGCCCCTTTAAGGAATGATTTTATGATTCGTGTGTGGCATGTAGCGTCATACGGGTCACTTCAACATGATTGGTGACATTTTATTTCTCACCCAGGGGGATGGGTCCCGGGCGCTCATGTCACTGTAATGCTTCATAACTCACACCTGTGAGTCTCAATGGGCGCACCTGGCACTCGGGGCTCGATGATTCTGGGCGGTGTGGTACCATTCAACACCCAAGGCTGCCGCCCAGTAAATGCCTCGCCCCGTGGCCCAGTCATCCTGACTATGATGACAATGTGACAATCCGAAAAGGGTTCTGTTCTTGAAAACCCTCATGAATGAGATTAGTGCCCTTAAGAGAGATAAGAGGGAGACGAGATCTCTTTATCGCTCTCTGCCATGTAAGGACGCAGCAAGACAGTGGCCCTCTGCAGGCTGGGAGAGGACCGTCGCAAGAACCCAACCATAATCTTGGACTTCCAGCCTCTGGAACCATGAGAAATAAATTTCCAGTTGTTTAAGCCTCCCAGTCTGTGGTATTTTGTTATAGCACCCAGAGCAGACCAGGACAAAGCAGGTACTGAAGAAATGACTCAAAATACAGAAATACCCTGTGTACTCAGAAACGCACTGTAGACATTTTTTAAGTAGCAAAATCCCCCCCAGCAAGCAGCCAATCGAAATAGTTTGAAAGGGCCCTGGAAATAATGGGAGGGCCACACAGGGTTTATTTGCTGGTTTTAAAAAACTGTCTAAGGAGCTTGGAAACTTCTGGAAAATACTTCTATTGTAATAAATGGGAGGTATAGGACATGAAACCATATACAAAGAACGGTAGCGGCTAGAAACTGAAACAAACAAATCCAGAATGAAGTACATTAAAATGTGAACAGTGCTGTTTTGGGGTGGGCATATCCACACATACGTTTTTGTTTTTCCAGGTTTCCTGTGTTTGAACTTTGGTATACAATGTAGTGGTTCAGAGGATGGCCTCAGGAGTCAGAACTATTTCATTTCTGATTCGCTTTGTGACTTTGGACAAATTAATTTCTCTGCCCTGGATTCCATATTTGTAAAATGTAAACATTTTCCTATCTCCTGGAGTTCTCGCGAGGATTAAATGAGGGGATACAAGTGAAGAGTTTAGCATAGTGCCTGTGCACAGCAGTGCTAAATAAAAAGCTATTATTAATATCGGATGAACATGCATTTATTTTATAAACTGTTGGATTCCCTCTGCTAACATTTTGTTGAAGATGTTTGCATCTCTGTTCATGAGAGGTGCTGGTCACTCGCTTTCCTTTCATGTATATCGTTCATAAATTCATTTTAGAGTTGTAAAAAAAAATCTCTTCAAAAATAAATGTTTTAGATCAGCTGTTATAATAGACTTGGTTGTGCAGATTAGGCATAACAAAATCATACTTAAATGGTGGGAGCAGACATCATCTTCCAGCCTGAGACAAATGCCCTAGTTTATGCCTATGTGCTTGGCTCATGAGACCTCATACCCTATATATGGGATCAGCTTTTAAGGGGTGAATAAACTCCTTGTAAAATATAAAACTCTAAAATTAAAATGCTGGCTAGACAGTAAATTCCACAGAGCCAGACTGAAGAAGAATGGCCAAAATTCACTGAGGTCCTGATGAAAATGAAGTTGAACAGATATTTTGCCTGTTAGATCCTAGAAAGCAGACCTCACTGATGTAGCCACAAAAATATAATCTCTAATTATACAGACATTCAAATGTTCAGATGTTTATTGAGCCCATAAATCTTAGGCTGGAACTTTGGAGCCTTAAGGAAACTTAGAGATCACTTAATTTGACTCTGTTTTTAAATGAAGAAAGTGAGACCCAGAGAGGTCAAGAGACTTGCCCAAGATGACACAGGGAATTCTATTTTGAGCCAGCTGAAATTCTATTACCCCTCCTACACACTGTTATTTATGAATGCCAATCTGCCTTCCAGTCAATTTCCTATTTGGTCTTTATATCAAGGGACCTGGAAGATTACTGATCTCATTTGAGTACTCTCTAGGCATTAGTTCATTCGTTCGTTCATTCATTCATTCATTCCACAAACATCTACTTTGTGTTAGGCTCTCTGTAGGCACTGGGGATATAATGGTGAATAGGACATAGTTCCCGCTCTCCAAGAGGCCACCTCTGTTTAGAGACGGACAAGAGGCAGTTACTATACAGCCTGTCAAGTGTGGTAGGCTTAATGGGAGCACTATGGTGCCACCTCTAACATCTGATGCCCACTCACAGACTTTCTCTTCTCTTTTGCCCCATCCAGCCTTCTCCTGCCACTCTTTCATAGATCCTTCAAATCTCTGAGTATCTTGTGAATTCCTAAACCCTGTAACATGACCTCATACCATGGGGCTCCCCACCATCCAAGTGATTCTGATAAACCTCCTCCAGGGAATGTGAGCCAGATGGGTATTCCGCAGGCAGAGGTGAGTCCTTTGAGGCAGCAACCAGTCCCGGTACCCAGAGATTCTAATTCAGTGAATTTGGGATGGGACTTGGAAAACCGGTATTTAAAAACTCCCTGGCTGGGATGCCTGAGTAGCTCAGTCAGTTAAGTGGCTGCCTTCGGCTTGGGTCGTGATCCCAGGGTCCTGGGATTGAGTCCTGCGTGGGGCTCCTTGCTCAGCGGGGAGCCTGCTTCTCCCTCTACCTCTGCCTGCCGCCCCCCTGCTTGTGCTCTCTCTCTCTCTGACAAATAAATAAATAAAATCTTAAAAAAAAAACTTCCTGCTGACTCAGATCATCTGCCTCATGTAGGAAGACCATGGTAGTGGTTATATGAACCAGTCTGCTGGCCCTATTTACAGTACCTCTTGGGCATTTACTGCCACAGGCCAAAGACATTACCCCCTGTAGACACCAGATCTATCAGAAGCTCTCTCTTCCCTGCTGGAATTTGGAATTGAGACACAGAATTCTAGCCAGTAAATCTCTGTTGGCTTTATAACTGGAATCCATCATCCATCCATCCAACCATCCATCCATTGTTAGACAACTATTCATTAATTAACTCAGCAAATCGGGGAAACAAAAACAAGTCCCTCTCTCCTGGAGCTTATTTTCTACTGCGGGGCGGTGTTAAACAAAATATACGTATAATAATATCTCAGGTTCTACTAAGTGTTAAGAAGACAGACAAAGCAGATACAGGTACCAGAATGAGAGGGGGCTGCTATTTCACATGGGGATGGCCAGCAAAGTCCTCTCTGATAAAGGGGCATTTGAATGATCCCCAAAGGAAATAAGAGAGAGAAGGGTGGCTTATGAAGACAGAGCCTTCCAAGCAAAGAAATCATATCGTACGGAGTCCCTAAGATGTGCAGCCCAGCATGCTTGGTGCATTTGAGCAACTGTGAAGAGGCTGGGGGGCTGAGGTGGAGAGGCCTGGGGAAAGTGACAGGAGGAAAGGTCAGAGAGAGGTAGGCCAGGGCTTGGCAAACCTTTTCTGTAAAAGTCCAGATTGTAAATATTTTAGGCTTGAGGGCTACATGGTCTCTATCGCACCTACTCAACTCTGCTGTTGTAGCTCAAAAGCTGTAGACAATATGTAAACAAGTGAGTGTGGCTGTGTCCCAATAAAACTTTATTTACAAAAATGGGTGGTGGGCCATATTTGGCTTGCAGGCCATTGTTTGTCAACGTCCGTTGTAGGCTGAGGTAAGACTTTGGATTTTATTTTGAGTGAGACAGGTAGCCATTGGAGAGTTTAAAGGAGAGCGGTGATGGGCAACTGGGTGGCTCAGTTGGTTAAGCACTGGACTCGCGGTGTCAGCTCAGGTCATGATCTCAGGGTTGTGAGATTGATCCTGCCATCAGGCTCTGCACTCAGTGGGGACTCTGCTTGAGATTCTCTCTCTCCCTCTCCCTCCGTCCCGCCCCCCTCCCCCCACTCTCACTCTCTCTCTCAAAAATGAACAAATCTTTAAAGGAGAGTGGTGAGAAAAATAAATAAATAAATGAGAGCAGTGAAATATGCTCTAACCTATACCTCAAACATATCTCTCTAGCTGACCGATGTTTTAAAGAGTCCCCGCCGTCGCTCCTTGCAGAATGGACCGCAGCGGGCAGAAGCAGTGAGAAGGCCAGAGTGTCATTCCGGGTGACAGGTGGTGAGAAGGAACTGGTCAGAATCCGGGTGTGTTTTGATGGCAGGGTTGACAGGATTTCCTGATGGACTAAATACAGAGTGTGAGAGAAAGAAAGAATTCAAGAATGACCCTGAGGTCTACAGCCTGAGACACGATCAACAGAGAGAACAGAGCTGCAGTTACGGGAGCTGGGAAAGACGGGAAGAGAAGCAGAGCTGAGGAGGGGATTCTGAGTGTGATCCTCCCAGCGCAAGTCAGCTGTTCAGTGGAGACAGCAAGCCGGCAGGTGGATGCGCGAGCCAGAGGCACGGGAGGAGGTCCTGGAACCGGCGCTACAAAGTCGGTCACCAATTTCAAGTCATATGACTGGATGAGCTCCGGTCAAGGGACCGGCCTGTGGTGTCACATAGCCTGACAGTGTCACAGGAAACATCCTACCAGGGCATAGGCCAGCCACAGGCTGCCCAGAGACTGAGGATCCCGGACAGCAGTGGGGAAAAGTGGCACCAGCCCCTGTTCTGTGTCATTTCCCAACAACTAGCCTCGTTTCAGCATGGGCGTGCTTATGTGTGCAAAGTGCTCACACTCACCTGCGTACTGTACACATGGGTCTCTGTACACCGGAATGGGGGTACCAGCAACAGACACTGTGATCCTAACTGATGGCTGCAAAGGGCTGAATGATGACCCCAAAAAGATAGTCCATGCCCTAACCCCCAGAACCTGTGAATGCAACCTCATTTGGAAAAAGGGGCTTTGCCGATGTACTTAAGTTAAGGATCTCAAGAGGAGATCACTCTAGACTCTCTGGGTGGCTCCTAAATTCAATGACAGGTGTCCTTCTAAAAGACACACTGAAGAAAGGCACATGGAGAGGAGAGCAGAAGGGGTCATGAAGGTAGGGGCAGACACTGGAGTCCTCCAGCCCTAAGCCAAGGAAGCCTGGAGCCCCAGAAGCCCCAAGAGGCGAGGGAAGATTCTGCCTTCGAGTCCCGCCAACCCTTTGATATGGGACTTCGGGCCTCCAGAACCGTGAAAGAACACATCTCTACTGTTTAAAGCCCCCGGGGTTTGTGGGTAACTGGTTTCTACAGCCCTAGGAAACAAATACAATAGCTCTACAAGTCCCCAGTTCTCAACACACCTAAGGGATAATTTTTAAAAAGGGACTGAAGAATAATAAAAGTTAGCATTACTTATCACTCTGAGAGCATTCATTTTGATGGGACAAAAGCCTCTATCTAACAGGGGCATTCAGCAACGCAACTGCAGGATTAAAAATAGAAACGTAAGCTTGGGGCGCCTGGGCGGCTCAGTCGTTAAGCGTCTGCCTTCGGCTCAGATCATGATCCCAGGGTCCTGGGATCGAGCCCCGCATCGGGCTCCCCGCTCAGCGGAGAGCCTGCTTCTCCCTCTCCCACTCCCCCTGCTTGTGTTCCCTCTCTCTCTGTGTCTCTGTCAAAAAAATAAATAAAATCTTTAAAAAAAAAAAAGAAATGTAAGCATAGGCACCTGCCTGCGAATTTGTCGATATAATGAATGTAGGCATGCAGATAAATACAGAGAGGCTCAGAACTCGGCGTGTTCGCCTGGCACTGGCCTCTGCAGGTGTTTGTGGGTGGCTGGGCCGGCCGGGAGGCACGCACAGGAAGTGGGGAGGGGGTGCACGAAGGGGGAGGTGCTTGCCCACGGGCCTGCTTTTTGATACCACTGTGAGTGGCTCTGTGGTAACGATTTGTGGTCTCCTGGCTGGACTCTTTCCCCCTCAGGTTTTCAGGGACGGTCCTCACATATGGCGGGCTAGCCTTGCGTGGCTCTGTTTATTCTTCTTAGGGCAACCTTTTTTTGAGAAACAGCAACTTCCCAGGACGGGTAATCATGCCTTTCCTTCCTCTCGCATCGCAACCTTGTGGTCTTGCCCCTAGAGACATCTGAAGGAGGGCAGCAAGGGATTGTTCTGGAAACAAAGAACTGGACACCGTGAACTTCCTGCTGAAGACCTCCTCTGGGTGCATGGAGCTGCTGGCTCCGTGTTGTAGTCAATTTGGGCTGATGTAACCGAGTGCCGCAGACTGCAGGCATTTATGTCTCACAGTTCCAGGGGCTGGAAGTCCAAGATCAAGGTGCCAGTAGATTCGATTCTTGGTGAGAGCTCTCTTCCTGGCTCACAGATGGCGGGCAGAGTTCTGGTCTCTTCCTCTTCTTGAAAGGACACTAATCTCATCCTGGGGGCCCCACCTTCATGACTTCATCTAAACCTAATCACCTCCCCAAGGCCTCATCTCCTAATCCCATCCTGCTGGTGGTTAGGGTTTCAACATACGAATGTGTGGGGTTGCAGGGGAACAGAAACATTCAGTCCATAGCCCCCTGTGTCTGGTTAAGTGATAGGTTTAAACTTGAAACTAATTAAGTATCGGCCAGGGACAATGGGTCTCAAGATCTGAAATGTGCCTTTCTGAGAATATTCTTCAATGTATTGTATATATAGTGACTACTGTTGGGGCGCCTGGGTGGCTCAGTCGGTTAAGCATCTGCCTTCGGCTCAGGTCATGATCCCAGGGTCCTGGGATCGAGCCCCGCATGGGGCTCCCTGCTCAATGGGGAGTCTCATTGTCCCTCTGCCTCTGCCCCTCCTCCCCCGATCATGTGCATGCCCACGCTCTCTCTGTCAAATAAATAAAATCTTGAAAAAAAAAATGACCCCTGGATTTATAGGGGAGGCCAGTGAGTACAAGTGTGTGCAGAACAGGCTTCACTTGGGGCCGGATTCTGCCTTGCTCACACACCAGGCAAGAAGCACCACAGGCCAACCCCGCAGCCTGGAAGCCTTGCTTTGAGGGGCAGGACACAGCTGGTGCGAAGGGCAGGGCAAAGGTTGGCTCAGGCTCCGTCCTTCCTGGGGATGTCAATGTGGATTCTTAGCAGAGGGACGCTTCAGGACAAAACGAGGATGAATCTTGAACATGGCTTTTCAGCATGATAGAGGCCAGCCGAGGAACAGGACTTTGGAGGTGGGGTTCCCCTCCCCCCCAGCACCCTCCTAACCACACCCTATCACAGACAAGTACCTACTTCTCTGCTTGAGGCCCTCCTGTGTGAGACACAGAAGTCCCATGATGAACAGACAGGCCCATGCAGAGAGTGGGTCAGCCGACATCAGCCAGAGAGAGAAAAACACCATGAGCCAGCAAGTCAGTATGCCAGGCAAAGAGAGGAGTGAATGTGGCACTTAGAAGTAGAAGTAGGTGACCATGTAATTTATCCTCTGAATCATGATGCTCTTGAGATTGGCAGGAGCACCGTTCATAATCATCTTTGGACAGGGTGTGTAAACCAGGACCGTCTGACACAAATCAGCATGTAAGGTCAACCTACATGGAAAAGAATGAGAGAGGAGGGGAAGGAGAAAGGGGAAGGGAGGGGGAAAGCAGGAGAGAGAGAGAGAGGGAGAACGGGAATGAAGGAGAAGCTATTAAGAGTCAAAGAGAGATGCCCTGTGTGGGCATGTCTGGGTAGCACTCTGCTAGTTGTTTACAAAGTGTTATCTTAACCTCTTTCCCAGACAAGCAAATTAGCATGTTGGAGAAGGATATAATGATATAAGCCTCCACTTGCAACAGAGATTCAGAGCTCCCAAACACAATTTCCTATGAATCTCAAACAAAAGGGAAATGGAAAATGAAGAAGAGCAAAATACATTTCTCATCTGGCACTTGCTCAGTTCCCTTCAACACCTGTCTGATTTCTGTGGGATCCTAGGCACAAGGACCAGCGTTGTTTACAGAGCTTTTAACAGCCCGGAGAAAACATCACAAGGCAATTACATTCTCATAGAAAGCCGTTGAGAGTAAGAAGGAAAACATGAAATCAGCAAGTGCACATGCAGTAACTCTGTTTGGGAGAGGTGCTATACCATGGCCTGTGCCAAAAGTGATTCTCTGTCACTTCTACTGAATCAGACACAGCTAAGTGGGGGTGTCAGCATTTCAGACATGTTCTTATGGAAGGACAAGTGCTTGGCTAGCTGAGCACAGGGAGGATGGTGAAAGAAGACAGGACCTGGAAGTAGAAAAACCCGTCAAAGCACAAAGCTCTGCTAGGGAAGGAGGGTACAGGAAGGAGTCAGAGGGTGGCAGGGGCCCAAGAGTCTCAGGCACAGAAGCTGGATCTGGACCTGTATGCAGCTGGACACAGAATCCACAAACAGGCCCTGAAGAGCAAAGATGTTCCTTGACGTTTAGACCAAACTCTTTTGTATTTTATGCTCTCACAGACCCTCCTTCTCCCTGTCAGAACACTTGCCTCTTGTAAAGATTCATTCATCAGTGTGAGTCAATGTCAAGCTCATTCTGTTTTGGAGTATGATGATAATACCCCCAGGCCATAACCAGGATCGTGCCAGGTACATGGGGTACTCCACAAAATATTTGTGGAATGGACCATGACGTTATTCAGGACGCTTTCATTAATGATCTCACCACCCATAGCCGGGGCTCCAACCACCACCCAGACGCTGACAACACTCAAATGTCCATCTCCAGAGCCGTTCTCTCCTCCAGAATCGTGTATCAAAAAGTCTACTCCACATTTTCATGTGAAAATGTTAGAGCATCTTAACTGCCCTTGACAGGTCCAAAACTGAACTTGTGAACTGCTCCCCTCTCCAACCGGCTTTTCCTCAAATGTTCTTCATCTTAGGGAGGGGGACCCTGTTCACCTGAACCAGGGCTGCCATTCTTCACACCTCCCTCTTCTTCATTCCCACATCTCCGGTCCATCAGCAAAACCTTTCATTTACATCTCCTAAATTCTCTGGGTTATAATCACTTCTCTCCATAGATCATGGTGGTTAAGAGTGCAGGCTCTGGAGGCGGGCTGACTGGGTTTGAAGACAGCCCCCACTAAATACTAGCAATTTGCTGAACTACTCTGCACCTTGTTTCCTTATACGAAATGGAGATAATTTAGTATGTGCTTCATAGAGTTCTTTTGAGAAGTCAATAAGATAATACATATGATGTGCTTTCAAAAGTGCTAGCTGCTATCATTACCACTACCACCACAGTCATCATCCCCACCAT
>NC_138370.1:40878685-40892437 GCF_054177405.1 Leptonychotes weddellii | reverse complement strand
CATCAATCCTCACCATCATCATCATCATCAATCCTCACCATCACCATCATCATCTCCACCACCACCATCAATCCTCACCATCACCATCATCATCAATCCTCACCATCACCACCACCCTCACCACCAATACCATCACGACCACCATCACCATCATCAACATATCATCACTAAGATCATCATCATCGTGACCTTTATGGCTAAGTTACCATCATCTCTTATCTGGATCACTGCAACAGCCACCTAACATCTCCCCACAACCATTCTTGCCTTCTTCCAATCTATTTTCCACTATGTAACTCAAGTGATCTTTTAAAAATGCAATCTCATGTCACTCATATGTTTAAACTATGTCACTGGCTTCCCACAAAAGATGGATGAAACTAAAAATTTTTAGCATAGTTTAAATAACCAAACTTGGGCATCTCTTAGCCTCAAACCTGCCATGTACCTTCTCATTCCAGGACCTTCGAGGTCCTGTCTACCTGAACCAGGGTTGCCATTCTTGACAACTCCCTCTTCCTCATTCTTTCATCTGCTGTCTTCTGCCTATATATCTTATGCTGGAAATATGCTGCTAACACTGTTCCTCTTGCCTTCTCTTCTTTCCTTCCCTTTATGATCAAAACCTCTCTGAAATGTTGGTTATACGCACTGTCTCCACTCTCCAACCAAATTTACAATGGCTTCTGCCCCCCATCTTTCCACTGAACGTGCCCAGCAAAAGATCATGGCACCTGTTACTGAAGCCAATGAACCTATTTTTTAGCCTTATCTCACTTGACCTTTCTGAGCGTCTGACACCGTTAACCACTCTTCCCGCAAAATTTCCTCTGCCTTTGTGTCCGTTGCCTGTTCTCTTGGTTCTTTTCATCTTTCCCTGGATAATTCTTCTTTTTCCCTCATCTGCCCCCTTTTCTCTATCAGCCTCCTAGAAGTTGCTTTCCCAGGGTTTCCAAATTGCAACTCTTTTTCACTTACTCTACTTACCCTTCTGTGGGTGATCCCATCCATTCACATGGTATCCATTGCATAATGACTCCCAAATCCTTTTCACTGGGTCCTTCCTCCCTCCTGAGCTCCAGGCCCGTGTGCCTCCATGGGGGTGTTTCACAAACACTTCAAACACAACACATGTAAAGCTGAAATCTCAGAACGCCCTTCCTGTCTCTGTTGGTATCTCAATGAGTGGCCCCAACACCCAGTCAGTTACCCAAGCAAAAGCTTGAGTCATTCTTTTCTCCTTCCTTTCTCTCCCTCCCTACCACCATTTAATCATCAAATTCTCTTAACTCTGCCTCCTTAGATGCACTCAGATGTGTTGCTTGTCTTTGTTCCAATGCCACTCCCTTAGTTCAGGCCCTCATCATTTCCCGCCTGCACTATGGCCACAGCTCCCTAATCCATCTCCTGTCTCCAGCTTTTCCTTTCTCTTGCCCTTTCTGTACTGCTGTCAAAGTTTAGGGAAAACAGATTCTTAAATGATTTTCCAGAGAACTAGTGGTCCACCTTTCAAAAAGAAGGGTTTCTTAGGCAAATAAAAAATGGCTTAGTTCAGAAAACATCCCCTCTGTGGCCCTTTCTTAGTGATCCACCATGCATATCAGCATATTTAAAGTTCTGAGAAGTCCTGTCACAAAGGGTCTGTTTGGAATTGTTTAATCAAGCATTTCCCAAACTTCCTTGACCCTAAAACCCATTCTCCTGGACATACTTCTTAACATCTTGCAGAACATTATATTTTTTGAAAACACCAATCTGATCATCTTACTTTTCTATTTGAAAATAGGACAGATATGTGGATATACACTAACAGAAGACAATTTGAACTTTATTCTATGAGCAATGAAAAGTCCTTGGAGATTCCTGAGTGGGGAAATGACCCAGCACTCAGGCAATCAATAGCTTTCAACGATCGAGCTCCTACGATAAGCTAGGTGCTTCTCATCTACCACCTCTAACCCTTACAACATAGCCACAGGTGGGCATAATGCCCAAGTGAGGAGACTGAAGCCAGGGTGGTCAAGTATTGGTCCTACGGTCATATAACCAATAAGGGTGGAGCAGTATCTGGCTCAGGGTCTAGGTGGCTTTACAGCCATGGCTGTTTGCCTGAAGGACAGATTGGAAATAGGAAAATCTAAGGCTTGGACATAACTTCTTAGAAGGCTATCATTTCTTTCTTTGTTCTTTTCACCTTTGTTCTCACACCCAGATAATGCCTTGAGTACTAGCCGCTCTTCTTAAGCTTGGGTCTCATTGCCTTTTCTGTAGGACCACTGTATTTTTTTTCCTCTTATGCACTCAGCAAGTCATCAGCTCCAGAAAAGCCTCTCTCCTGCTTAAAAACTGTGTCTCTCCTGAGTGCCTGTTCATGTCCAAATTTCTCAACTTAACATTCTAGGTCTTCTCTTATCTGCCATCAACTTTCCTTTCTGATCTTGACTTTGACACTTTTCTAAATATTACTCATATTATCCCAACCGAACTACTCACTGTTTAGCAGCCTCCCTGCTTTTGTTCTTGCTGTTCCCTCCTCTTGGAAAGTACCTATTCTTTTGGGTCCTTTTTTCGCTGTAATTCCGTAGAACAAGTCCTAATCTGGGCCAACTAGATGCTCGCAGGTTTTTAGCATAAAAGGTCAGGGAGGTGCCTCCAAACTTGGAAAGCAGGTTAACTTCTGAAAATTAAACTAGTAAAACCCACAGTGGATGTCATCAGCTATCTGTGAAGATGATATAGCCAAAGGAAGTCTCAAAAAGTAGACAGCTAAGAAGATATGAAAACACGTCCCTGGAAGGGAGGAAGAAGGTGCCCAGAGCTTACCCTCAGGGCACAACTCTATCTACGTGTCTGAAACCATAAGATGCGCAAACGAGACCCTTATCAAATCAATGACAGGAAACGGAGTAACCGAACCATGATCTATTATGATAATTGGCCAAGGCGGTGGCCAAATCAATTACATTCTGCTCTGGTGTATTGAAGCACGGCATGCACTGTAATAGATGGAAGACGGCTAAGGAGACAGATGAACAGGTGGAGAGACTGCCGACTAGAAGAGACATTCCCTGAGTTTGAGGGATACTGACCTTTGGGACAGGGGAAGGATTGGTGATGAAGGGATTTGAAATAGTTCATCCAGCTTTCTCAAATGTGGTTAGTTTTCCTGAAAGTCCTCTGCTTCTTTTGCTCAAATGATAAATCCATCAAGCCACCTTTTGAAAACCTGTTTGGTTTCCTTGGACATCAGAAAGGGATACTCTGGGCAGTGGGAAAGGATATCCTCGTTGTATCTGTCTCATGGGGCTGTTGGGAGGATCCAAGGAGGTAATGCATGCTGAGGGATGGATCTAGGCTGTACATAGTAATTGTTCAATAAATACAAGTGTTTAAAATCAATCAGTGTAGGGGCACCTGAGTGGCTCAGTCGGTTAAGCGTCTGCCTTTGGCTCAGGTCATGATCTCAGGGTCCTGGGATTGAGCCCCATGTCAGGCTCCCTGCTCAGCGGGGAGTCTGCTTCTCCCTCTGCCTCTGCCCCTCCCACTCCCACTCGTGCACTCTCTCTCTCAAATAAATAATAATAAAAAAACAATCAGTGTATTGTAACTCTGCTTTTAATGACAAATTCTTATAGATTTGCTTAAGGTGAACTGGCTTCCTGGTATCTAGGTGCTGTGATGACGTTGGGCACCCAAACCCACAAAACAGTTTCCATGGCCCTGGATGAGAATAAGCCAATGGAAGTCTTGCCTCATAAAGGACCTGGCAACCATCCACCTGGTCTAGGGCATCTCTAGTTCATTATCATCCTCCCACTTCCTTTCTCTAAGTGCCAAGCACATGTCTTAAGACATTTTTGCTCTATTTTCAATGCAATCACTTGTGTATATCTCGAATCCCCATTCTATCAGAGCATATACTCCTTGAGGGTGAAGGCTCTTACATCCCTCGCAGAGCTCCAAATGTCATAAATCTTTAATGAGTTGAAATGAGTTGAATCAAAGACAAGGCAAATGATCTGGGGCTCACATGAAGCCTCTAAAATCTGCCTCCCCCCCTACCCCCATGAGGTTGGTTGCAGAGTCCTGGAGAGGAGACCTGGACTTGCAGGCTAAGAACGTCTCTTCAGGTGTCCCCAGCCCAGGGAGCGGATGCAGGAGAGCCTGCAAGGCTGAAGGAGGGCTGCCCAGCTGCCCAGGAAGGAGAGGGAGAGACAGACAAATGAAGAGAGCAGGTCCTGCCTGCCACACTTACCTGGATCTCGGTCTGCACAGTGCATTTAACCAGTTTAAAGTTCTTCCCAGGGTTGAAACTGTTGCTATAGAAGCAGACCTTGAGGATCCGCACGTCTTCCTTTTCCACATCGACTGGCACCACCACCATGGGCTCTGGAGGGCCTTCAGAAGGCCGACGTAACGTGCCCACCTTCATTCGGCTCAGGGGCTCGGACACCCCAGACATCCTCTCGGGCGGCAGCTAGCACCCGCACATTGCAGTCCTGTGGAGACAGCAGAGGGACAGCCCTGAAATGAGTCCGAGGAGGCCCACGTGCCTTGTGCCCCAGGGACGGCACCCACTGATCTCCAGGACCTAGCAAACCACACATTCCCCCATTCTCAAAAACTCCCCTTCAAGGCATACAGCTTTATGGACCGGGGGAAGCTGAAGCACAAAGGAGCAGTTTGGATAAACATCCGGGTCTGAAACCCGGCCCTCGAGCTCCCAGGCTGTGCGCTTTCTCTTCTAGAAGCCCCCTCTCTCCATCACATTTCTCCTCCCACACTGGGCTCCAAGGCAAGAGGCCCACACTTTGCAAAGGCAGCTGTGAGAGGGGGCGGCCGCAGCATGGTTCCAAGGCACAGCTGAGCAGAAAAAGCAAAGAGTTAGACACTAGAAAATAGCAGGAGAGAAACAGGGACAAGAGAAGAAGCAGAAGGGGAGAATGGGTGGCCTGGAGGGAGCTGGAATGGACAAGGCAGGAAATGGCCCAGGTGGGGGGCCAGTCCATCAGCTGATGGCTTTGTCTGCCCCCACCCGCGGCTGCCAGCCCGAACTTTTGAGGCAGGAGGCCTCGGTCCCACAGGAACTCATCCTATAGCACATCGTTCATGGCACACAGGAGGATTCAAGGGGGACAGCACTCCTGCAGCCCAATTTGGGAGGTCTTTCTGTCAGGTGGGAGAGGGTTGGGCTGGGTCCCCTAGAACACCCAGCCCAGTTTGGATGACAGTTTGGTTGACACTTATATCGACGATAAGAATTCCAGGAATCTTCAGTTCTCCCTGAGTCCCCACAAAAGGGGTCCTGTCCTCTTGATCCAACTCAATCCTGTGGGGTTTACTCCCCACTGGTCTAAAGCAGGAGCGCCCCCAGGGAAACAGTAGGAAGTTTTATCTGATGATTCGTGGTGTCAAGCTTGGCTCCACATTAGGACCCCCCGCCCCGGGAAGCTTTTAAGAAAGCCTAAATCCAGGCCCTGTGACCAGAGATGGCCTCGGAGTTGGCGTGTGGGGAGGCCTGGCATTGGTATTTTTATGTTTCCAAGGATTTTTCTAACATTTAGCCTGGGCCTGGGGGCCACCTTTCTAGACTAACCTTAGCTCTCATTCTGAATCCATTCTTACAGAAAAATGATCTCCTTTCTAACAAGAGACTGAGGTTCTAGGGGGACCGTGTTAGACCAGGAGCTGGGGGCCAAAGGATGGAGCTGGAATGTGAACACACAGATGTAGAGGCAAATATTTTAGAAGTGGAACCAGTTATGTTCACCCATTCACACTGTGCTGGACACCAGAAGGGAAGATGGAGACAGTCATTGGCTACAAGGAGCTGTTCCTTTTTAACAGGCGGTGTGTATTATGAGGGCATGAAGGAGATGCTGTGAGGGCCTGGGAAGGAGCAGGGCATGCCCCTTCCATCAGGGGCAGGCAGACAATGGGCACAGCACCAGTCTGAGTCCAGAATTTGGGACAAGACAGATGGAGAAAAGAATATCCAGTTGGCCTTATTTTAGAGGTTAATATGTATATTCTAGAAGTATCCATGCCATTTTTCAATAAATATCGACTGAACATGTCCTGTGTGCCAATACTCTGCTAGGTGCTGAGCGTGTATCTCAGTTTCCCCACACCCTGAAGAAGGAGTCCAGAGGAAATAGCTTGAGAAGCAACCCCAGGAAGCCCACTGAGGAGGGGGGAAATGCGTGACGGGGAAGGGAAGACAGCCAAAGGAGGGTTATCAATAGAGTTACCACTTGGCAGCTGCAGGGCAGTCCTGCTGGGAACTCTGGGAGCCAGGACGTGCTGCGGAGCTACTCCACCCAGGGAGGGAAGGGGAGGGGGTTTCTGGGGTATTTATACACCCCTCTTACAGCCGTCATTCCCAGCATTTCCAGCCAGTTCTGCACAAGGGCAGATTGGACTCAGGAGCCAGAGAAAGTCCTCAGGCACAAAGATGCAGATGCTGGTAGGCAGAAGTAAGCAGGAGAATACTGGAATGTCAAGGCCCAAGGGGTATTAGATGGGATGATGACAGATCTGCTATAGGATGTAAAGATGAGGGTAGGGTGTCCCGCCCCTAAAGAGTATACACTCTGGTCGTAGAGATAGGCACATGCACACACACACTCGTGCGCATGGGCACGCTCAGCACCAGACATATACGTAATTGGTCCCAGACTCAGGAACTGCTGTGTCTGTCTATTGAGCCAGGGGCCTGTGACCCCTGGGGATCTGTTTGTATGAACTAGTTTTCAGGCAGGGGCTTCATGACACAGTTTTGTAAAACAGGTGTTGGGATAGGAAGGAAATGGAGTGGCACATGGCATCCATCCCCATATACCAGATGGAAGTCACAGGGCCTATGTTCCAAAGGCATTTAGAAACCAGGGGCACAATCAGTGCTGTCATGCTGACCAGTGGGGACGTGGACTCAGAGCTGGGGAGCAGGGCTATGCCCACATCTGTAGGTTACACCACATGGCTTCTGGGCATCCACAATGAAGGGGATGGGGTGCCATTCAGGAGGTGCCCCCGGCCCAGACAGCATTCTCATCCAAAGAGTGCTGATGCTAGTGAGCACACAGGGGACACCCCAGGGACTCCCTGAAACACTGGGGAAAAGTTTGAGAGAGGAGTGTTAAGTAGAAATAACATGTCAGTAAAAGTCAAAAGATCTGGTGCAACTTGGGAGCCCCCATTTTCACATATTATGTGTGCCATTGGCTGAAGTTAAGAGCGAAGCAGGTAAGCCCTCTCTGGCAGGCAGAACGAGGGGCAGAGATAGAGCAGGTGACTTAGAAATCTTTGCTGGGGACAGAGGCCAGAGCAATGTCTGGCAGGGGGAAAGGGGTTGGACCCCCATGGAGCTTTTAGGGGCTTCAGCCAGTGGCACCATGAAATGTGGCGCTTTCAAATTCGAGCAGACAAGAGGATGTAAGCACGTGATGAGGACATGGAGCAAGAGGAACTCTCGTTCAATTGGTGCAAACTTTGGAAGACAGTTGGATGGTTACTTACAAAACGAAACATATTCTTACCATACGATCCAGCAATAGTGCTCCTTCGTATTTACCCAAAGGAGTTGAAAACTTATGTCCACACAAAAACCTACACATGGATGTTTATAGCAGCTTTATTCATAACACCAAAACTTAGAAGCAACCAAGATGTCCTTCAGTAGGTGAATGGGTAAATAATCTGTGGTACATCCAGACGATGGAATATTATTCAGTGCTAAAAAGATATGTTCTATCAAGCCATGAAAAGAAGGGGAGGAAACTTAACCATCTGAGCCACCCAGGCGCCCCAAGAAGGGGAGGAAACTTAAATGCATCTAACGAAAGAAGCCAATCTGAAAAGGCTGCATACTGTATGGTTCCAACTACATGACATTCTGGAAAAACTACAGAGACAGTAGAAAGATCAGTGATTTCCAGGGGCTGGGAGGAAAGAAGCGATGAATAGGTAGAGCACAGAGGATTTTTAGGGCACTGCAAATCTGCCCTGTGTGATATTATCCTAATGGATACCTGTCATTATACATTTGTCCAAACTCGTGGAGTGTAAGCATCAAGAGTGAACATTAACGTAAACTATGGATTCTGGGTGATAGCGATGTGAAATGTAGGTTCATCTATCATAGTAAATGTCCCACTCTGGTGGGGGGTGTCCACAGTGGGGGAGGCCGTGCATGTGTGTGGGTGGGGGTATATGGGAAATCTCCGGACCTTCCTCTCACTTTTGCTGTGAACATAATACTGGGCCAAAAAATAAAGTCTATTAAGAAAAAAATGTAATGATGAGAAACCATAGTGGGATCGTTGACCCCCCTCTCCAGCCCACTCAGGAACTCGGGAGCTAGCCCCCACCTCTACCCTGAGCAAAGAGAAACATTCATAGTCTACATTGGACTGACACAGCCCACCCAGACTAATGCATTGACCATCGCCAATATGCCTGGAGGACCCTGGTTTCTTATCTTCATCAGTTTTTCCAGGCCCTTGGTTCAGGGGCCATCATTCCTAGTGGTCAACATGACTCCAGTTGAAATATTTTTGCAAAATCATTTTGGTCACTCAGGAGCTACTTTTTTTTTTTTTTTTAAGATTTATTTATTTACTTTAGAGAGAGAGAGAGAAAGAGTTTGTGCATGGGGATGGGGGTGGGGCGGAGCAGAGGGAGAGAGAGAATCTTAAGCAGACTCTGCGCTGCTGAGTGTGGAGCCCAACACAGGGCTCGATCTCACAACCCTAAGATCACGACCTGAGCCAAAACCAAGAGTTGGATGCTTAACCAACTGCGCCACTCAGGAGCCCCAGCGTACTTCCACCTTCAGCCTGAGGTTAAGCCCCGTAGGTCTGCCTTTAATCCTTCACAGCTGGGTGCCTGGGTGGCTCAGTCGTTAAGCATCTGCCTTCGGCTCAGGTCATGATCCCAGGGTCCTGGGATCGAGTCCCACATTGGGCTCTCCGCTCAGCGGGAAGCCTGCTTCTCCCTCTCCCACTCCCCCTACTTGTGTTCCTGCTCTCGCTCTCTCTCTGTCAAATAAATAAATAAAATCTTAAAAAAAAAAAAATCCTTCACAGCAGTAACCTCTGGCTACCTACCTATTCCAAAAATGTAAGTGCCTTATACCACCATCCTTGGAGATGGGAAGGGATGAGTATGCCCATTATACAGATGAGAAAACATAACAAAGTGTAAGCCATCTGGTCAAGGATTCCTGCTTGTTGAGTAGCCAACTTGGATCTCAGAGAAGGTTTGAATCCAAGTGCAAAGTTTTTCCCACTTTCCCATCTGCCTTCGAAGAAGGTGGTATCTCTTGATACTACTGGGATTGGCACAGACTCACGGAAGGAGGAATGTGTCAACTCAGCACTGACTATCCCCGGTCTGTGAAGAATCCTGAGGTGCTCTGGCTTAGGAAGCATTACCCTTCCCAATCTAGGACTCGGCCATGAGAATTCCTGGGGGGCGGGGGGCGGGGAGGGACTCACGTGTTTGGTTAAAAAGACGAGGGCCCAGAAAGGTGGTGCTACAGCTTCATGGGCACACGGCAACTTCCTCAAGGGCACCCCAAATTCCCATCTGTCAGCACTGGTCTGCAATGGACTGCCAACTGATCCCCCCAAACTCTCTGGAGCAGAGTAACTGAAACGTGTCATGTAAGGAGCACCTCAGACACCTGTCTTTGGGGTCTTGGAGATCATAGCCCTTGACCTCACTTGCAGGCTTCTCTCACTGTCCCTCTGCCAGCTCATTTTCTGGCTAGCTCTAAAACCTTGGGCCAGTTACTGAGCCTCTCTTGGCCTCATCTGCCTCACCTATAAAATGGGGGTAATGCTACCTGCCCTGTTTTCCTTATAGAGGGTTTGTGAAGATGAAATGCAAAAACATAAGCAAAAATTCATTATAAGCAATAAAGCTGAGCACAGACAAAAGGCTTTACCATCATGGTTATCACTTGCCTATTTTCCAAAATCTTGTCTGATTATCTGTATTCCCCATATCTTGTTCCCCCTGCCAATGGCTCTCCGGGGGGGCAGGGGGCGGGGGGCTGTGGGGGAAGTTCGGATTTGCAGCATTTGCCAATTTCCGTGGTGTAAATATTCCCACTCTGGCTGATTTCAAGCCACCAGCATATGCCCCTGAACACAGAGTTGGGAGGATATGAGAACAATCCGCTGCCTCTAGCTATTGTTTCTGACAACAGAACTTGTCTATTTCTCCAGATTTTGCCGGATGACTTGAATTTTTCATCACTGGCTTGCCTCTGTATTTTGACGATCCCTAAATCCTCTGACTCTCAACTTGCGAGCCAAACGTGCTGCCCCTTTTTCCAGTCAAGACCTGGACCCCCAGTCTGGAGATCCCTCCCTGCATCCCAGCCTGCCCCAGCCCCTGCGAGCAGTGTCAGAGGAGAGAAGGTCCCGTAGCACCAGCGGAAACCCTGGCTCTGAGCCATCATGGGCTCCAGCTTGCCTCCCAACCCAGACCTGCCCAAGTCCAAATCAAAGAACAACAAACACAAGGAAATGGGCTTAAATTAAAACAGGAAAAGTTTTGATTGGCTATAAGAATGTCTCAGCCAAAACCTGAAAAGGGTAGTAAGGGAGGCTGTACAATCTCGGAGTCCCTGAAGTCTTCAGGAAGAAAATAAATGACACTCTTCCCGAATGGCAAGACATTCACCTGCCGAAAGGAGGTGATGCTGAAGCAGGATTAAGTCCCACCCAGATCCTCTGGGTTACCACTGGGCCCAGGGCTGTGTTCCCGGCAGCGGAAGAGGACAGGGTCATGGGTGTCAATATCACAGAAAAATACAGTCTTGCACTTGAAGACATTGTTGGGTAATGTTCTGTCTTTACTGAACACATCCTGTGTGCCAGGAAATTTGTGCAAGTAATCGCCAAAGACGAGAGGGCTGGTGTCGTGTCCTGCCACCGGGCTTAGGGGGTGGTACCCAGCTCTGCCATCAGCTGGCTCTGAGGCCTGGAGGCATCAGGGCCAGATGGGTCAGAGTTCCCAAACAGCAGCTGGTACGGAGATGATGGCCTCTGATGTTTTCCAGTGACCATGGCAAAATGGGAAAAATATGGACACTAGAGAGAATTTATCATAAAGCTCAACGTATTCTTTTTGAAGGACAGGCTTTTATTCTAACTTTATGTCTTTCCACCTTTGTTGGTTTTCCAGCGCTCATTTGTTTATCAAGCGACAATGACAGTGTTTGGCAAATGACATTAAAGCTGGGCCTCTCAGAGAGTCAGATGCAGGAGCAGATGCTGGGATGCATAAAATGCATTGTCTTGAGGAGTGGAAGTTCTGCCCGTGATCTGAGGGAGCATGGGGAGGGACCATTAGTCAGAGACGTGGCATACTGTCAGGGAGAAGGTGCACCCACCTGCTCACCTGACTCATCAAACCAGGGTTGAAAACTCGTGTCCTCGGGCTGCCATGTCTCGTAAGTCTGGGGTGTTGCTCGCCATGCGCCTCAGGGTCAGGCAACGTGGTGGCCTTCAAACCTCTGCCGCTGACCCTTTGTGTGACCTGGGCAAGGTCACCTTGCTAAGCTTCAGTTTCCTCTCTCGGGGGCTGGGGCTAACATTACCTATCCTGCAGAATTTTCTGGAGAATCAGAGATTACTTCTGTAAACTCCCTGGCACATGTATTTTTTTAAGGGCCTGTGACTTGGCAGAAGAAAGAACCAGAAACTCCATACCAGTCCCTACTTGCCAAACACTAGACCGGCCCAGTGAGTCCGGGATTGGCTCCTTCCGCCTCCACAGTTCTGATGCTGCCTTTGTGCCAACAGCCACCTTCCTCCAACCGCCTGCCCACCTGGAAAGCTCAGCCCTATCTCCTGCTCTCTGCGCACACACACAGGGCCCTCATCTGTCCTGAGAACACCACAGAAGCGTGGAAGGAAGCCTCACGAGAGACTGTCACAATGTAAGCCCTTTGGATCTAGCAGAAGCGAGCAAGTCACGAGACACATGCTTTATTTCCACTCTGTCTCTGAGTCACTTCCTCTTGCTGTTTCCACATCAACGGAATGGGGAACACAGGCCTGTCCTCTGCAAAGACCTGCTGAGAGCAGCCACTTAATTAATTGGCAGTGACCTCGCTGTCTCAGGGAGCCAGGCTTGCGTTTCTGGGCGAGCTGGGCCCTGCTGGGGCCACGCGGTGCACCCCCCGCCTCCAGAGCCCAAGCCCTTTCAGGCCCCACTTCCTGCGGGGCCGGCGTGGTGCCCGCTCCAGGCCCCCCAATCCGTTACTTGGTTAAGCCCTTGCCCTCTGCTCCGAGCATTCCTCCCCATTACCTCTCGAAGGAAGGAACCAGAAAGGTGGTAATTATCCCCCAGCTGTAATTCAATGTAATTCAAAAAGCATTTACTGAGACTCTGGCACATTTTCAGCTCGCCACCCCCACGCACGTCACCCACTCAGGAGTGTTCTGTTGTCAGCACCTACCAACCCAGAGGCCAGTTGACGTGGGGCTGGCGGTCAGGGTGGCAGAAGGGGAGCAAAGAGATGCGTGACCCCATCCTTCCTTGTTCCTGTTCTCCTTCCTACTTCAAGGACTTTGATTCCTAGAGCTAGGCAGACCTCCTGTGTACCCTCTGGGCTCCACTGTTCCCCCAACCCTTGCGAAAATCCCCGGCACCTTGCTCCTTATTTGCCAGTTCATGAGTGATTTTGGCTGGCCTGCTTTTGTCCCTCCTTCCTCCCTTCCTCCTCCCTCCCTCCTTTCCTTTCTTCCTCCGCATCCCCCCCACCCCACCTTTCTGCCTTCCTATGTTTTAGGAGGCATGCCAGACTCCAGACATAACGCAGCTAAACAGAAGAGGGAAGAGGGTCTCTGTCCAGCAGAGACTCATAATCCAGTAAAGAGGAAAAAGATGAACACAATATAGCCACAGCCTGGTATGGGATCTAAGAGGGGTCCACACTTGGTGCTTGAGGAGCACGGAAGAGCCCTGGCTCAGGGGGCCCCAGGATCTCAGGAAAAGGGGACACAGCAAGATCAGAAACCGTGTGACAGGGCATAACACTGATGAGGAGGGTGGCGAAGGGTGTTGGGAAGTGAGACGAGACGGTGGCAACACGCTAAGGAATTTGAACTTCACCCTGTGGAGAAGCAGATTTTCATTTAAAAGACAAAATTCGGGCTAGAGGACGAAGCACAGGTGTGAGCTGGGAGGCAGCGGGGCCGTTCTGATGATGCACCCGGGTCCGCGGTTCACAACCGGGGATGCAGGGGAAGGGTGACCCAACCTGGAGCCTTTGCCAATTTCCCTGGTGTAAGTGCCTTCATGGCTGATTTCAAGCTGTCGATGTGACTTTGCGGAAAGGGCCCTTGGAGACAAATGGGTGCCATCAGCTAGTGAGAGCTGATTCTGGCACACCGCGGCCTGAACGGTAGCTGGGCAGGGGCTCGGGGGCACATTTCCGAGGACCTGCCTCCAGCCTGCCTCCGACCTGACCCTCGACCCTCCACGTCTGCTCTGGCAGTCTCCCCAGCCCAGCACTCAGGACAGCAACATACGAGGTGTCCAGAAGCCTGGAGTTTTTTTTTTTTAATTATTATGTTAATCACCATACATTACATCATTAGTTTTTGATGTAGTGTTCCATGATTCATTGTTTGCGTATAACACCCAGTGCTCCATGCAGAACGTGTCCTCTTTAATACCCATCACCAGGCTAACCCATCCTCCCACCCCCCTCCCCTCTAGAACCCTCACTTT
>NC_138370.1:40805845-40878185 GCF_054177405.1 Leptonychotes weddellii | reverse complement strand
CAGATGGTTAAGCGTCTGCCTTCGGCTCAGGTCATGATCCCAGGGTCCTGGGATCGAGCCCCGCATCGGGCTCCCTGCTCGGCGGGAGGCCTGCTTCTCCCTCTCCCTCTGCCTCTCTCCCTGCTCATGCTCGCTCTCTCTCTCTCTGTATCTCTGTGTCTCAAATGAATAAATAAAAAAATCTTTAAAAAAAAAAAAAGATGCTACGGTGGGCTTGAGGGTCCAACCCTTTCGGTGCTTTTCAATCCGACTAGAGCAGTCACAGGCCGGGGAGAGGGGGAGCACTAGAAGTCTGCGTCTCACCAACACAAGGAAATGACACATACCTGCCATGCTGACAGGGAGCCGGAGGGTGAATCACGCCCAGGAAGTGGAGAGGAGATCAGGTTGGCCTGGAGGAGGGTGGGAGAGGGGAGGAGGGACGAGCCGCTGGGAAGGGCAGGCTCCCCGCACTGCCACAGACTCTAACTTTTCAAACTCCACTGGCCCTGCCTCCAGGATGATGAACTGGGTCAGCGAATCGATAGGAGGCTCAGGGCCTGACCTGGATTAGAACAGGCCTGCCAGGCACTGGACAGCAATCGGTGTCCATAAAAGGAAGTTCCAAAGAGAGGCCAGGGCATCCCCTTCCCCCCCACCCCCCACCCCCGCAGGTGAGTGAATACCAAAGAGATGCGCACACGCAGCTCTTCATTTTTGTGAGCAGAGATTTGCATTTTCTGGGCACAACTGGGCAGAGCTGGCTGCAGAGATGGATTCGAGGAGGAGAAGAATTCCCGGGGGAGGGTGTTGGATCCTGGGTGTTATCAGTGGCAGGAAGTGGGGGATGGGGAGGTGAGCAGGGGGCTGCTCCAAAGCCCAGGGAATCTGGGTATAGAGGCCCAAGGGACTGTAGCTCATTGGGAACGCTGGAAATGCAGGGCAGCTGGGGCCTCATCAGCACCTCATCTCCCCTGGGGAGCCCACCTTGGATGCCAGGGTCCAAGGGTCCTTCTGGCTCCCTTAGAGCAACCTCCTAATTTTGCAGAGCAGGCGCCTGGCACCTGCATGGGAGACAGAGCTCTCCCAGCCCAGGGCTCTTTCCTTTGAAAAGCCAAATTCTCATCACCCTTCCCTTCATCACTCCACTGGCTATTTGAACCACCAAACATTTTATTTAGAGAATAATCAAGGGCCCTTTTTCCTGGTTATCATCTGGAAGAAGAAATCCCCAGCTCTAGACCCAGAGGGCAAAAGACATACAGTCCTGACCTTTTTTTTCCCCCCTTCCTGCTAGTCAAAATATACCAGGTACGATGGTCTTTGCACAAGTTTTTCACACCCCTTTTTTTTTTCTTGTCGTTCACAGCATATATGGCATCATTTTGAGGTAGTTCACTGCACCTTGGGGCATTCTGCCAGGGGAAATCCTGCCCCCGACACCCATCCCCCACATTTACATAGCCCTCCTCCCACCCCCCCCCCCCCCCCCCCCCCACCGCCCGGCCTGTACCTGTAGTGTTTAATCACCCTGAGCTCCTGCCACCTGGTCAGGGAGAAAGTTGGCTCCCAGATCACCTGGCTGACACAGCAAAGGGGTGGGGGGGGGCGACAATCCTTCCCCTTGCAAAGAACTCCTCCTTAGGTTGTCCTCTGGCCTTTGTGATATCTTGGCTTCTTTCCTTATAGCTGGTTGAGTCAGGCCCCACTTGGAGCATCCACTGCCTTTTCTTAACATCACTTGCCAGAATTGCAAATTTACATGGATTCCTTAGACTACCTGATCCAAGTCGGCCTCTCTCTTTGAAGGCTAAGTTCTGGGAGGGCAGGGAAGATGGAGTTTCTTCACTCAGCACTGTGACACTTGAGTCTAGTTGACTCGATGACATTTGCTGATTGATAAAATGAAGGTGGCCTGCCGCCTGTGTAAGAAGGTGTGAGCGTGTGGTTTACAGTAACTGTGAGAAACTGACCTAATGTGGCTGAGGCCCATCCCACTCCAAATGTGTAGAAATGCTGGATAAGACATAACAAACATAATCGTAATCGCACCCAAGCTGGGAAGAGGAAATTGGCAGAGATCAGAAATAGAGGGGGCTTGTGTCCAGAGCACTAAGGGAGAACTGAGGCTGTGGACACCTCGGGAGCTGGGGCTGGGGGGTTGATGTTCGCGTGGGTGGTGTCATCCCACTGCAGATGCTCGGGAGGCGGGGACTGAGCACAGAGAATGAACACTGCTGTGATGATGTGATTATGGGAAGGGCACCAGAAACACTGCTCACCAGCCCGCAGAGGTGAGAAAGCTTGACTTCCGCCTGGGCCCAGTTCAAAAAAGAAAAGAATGAAAAACCCAAACCGTGCCATTCTACCTAAGTGGGCTAGGAAGTCCAATCCAAGGAATTAAAATAAAAACAAAGCCAGAAGTGGTAACAAATGACTCAGATGTTTCCTCTGAAAAAGCACAACTCTGCAGGACCCTTGCTGAGTCAGAAATACATGGGGCCCCCTTCCCACCTCATGTACACACACACACACAACAATTCAAATTGACAAGCTACGCGGGCAGACAACCAACACCGAGGGAGGCTCAGCAGATGCAAATTATGGACTAGACAATCAAGAATGGAAGTTAATAGAAAAATTCAGGACTATACGAAGCATATTTGAAATCTTTAAATAGAGAAAAAATATTATGAGAAGTCCAAGTGGATGATCCTAATGGCCACATAGGGAAGGGGGACGTTGAAAAGCTAGAAACACAAAAACATGAGTTGACGGTAGTTTGGAAAATGGAAGGAAAACGATTACAGTCAGAGCCTTACGATAAGGTCTTTCTACTTTGGGGAGAAGGGCAACAATATTGACCAATGGGAGATTTTCAAGTCATGTACCAAAAGTGAGCAAAACAACTAGAATGACAGAATTGTAATATATAACTTCTAAATGAGGAGGGTGAAAAAGAAGGAAATAAAAGAAACACCGTGAATCTTCTGAGAGGCAGTAAGGTAGGAAAAAAGGCAAATATGAAATAATATAGCAGAAATGTCTTAGTAAATAGAAGTCTTAACAAATTTTAAAAAGCCTGAATTGACTCTTAAAAGACAAAGACCTTCAGACTCAATTTTTTTTAAAAAATCCAGCTCTATGTAGTTCACAAAAGACAAACCTAAAACATTAAGACATAGACCAGTTGAAAATAAGGGGGTAGAAAAGTATCAACCAGACAATTACTAAATGAAAGTGAGTTGATACAGAGATAGAAAACAACAAACTCAATTTGAAAAAAAAACAAAAAACAAAAAACCTAAAAATATGATTACAGGGAAATGACTTTAAAAAGGAAAAATTCACCAGGAAGGTATAATAATAAATAACCCAAACGCAAAAAATTCAAAATATAAAGCAAAAAATTAACAGAAGTAAAAAAGAAGTTTTTCTTTCCCAACTTCACTTGGCCTGCACTCCACAGAACTGTAGAGTGCATTCAATTCAACTGAACCTACAAGACTGAGCTATGCCTACAGCCCTATGTGGCGGTGGGACTCAATCTATATAGAAGGTGAGCAAAGAGGGAGGACAGTGAGAACTAATGGAAAAACTGAAAACCCACTACATTTAAGACCTTGCACTAGGCACTTACAAACCACCTTAGGCAACCTCACAGAAATCCAAAGAGGTTGGATTAATAACTGCAATCTACAGAGAAGAACTCAAAATTCAAACACATTTAGTAACTTTTCAGAGGTCACAAGACTAGTGAGCAATAGAGATTGAATTCAGACCATTGATATGATCTCCGTGAAGCCAGGGACCATTTTTCACCCTGTCACCCCAATACATCAAACTATGCCTACCATAGATTAGGTACTTGATAAATGCCCACTGCTATAGACTGAATGTTTGAGTCCCACCCCCCTCCCCCATTCATACACTGAAATCCTAAGACCCAGTGTGAAGGTATTATGAAGTGGGCCTTTGGGAGATGATCAGGTCATGAAGGTGGAGTCCTCATGAATGGAGTTAGCGCTCTTATAGAGGAGACCCCAGAGAGCTCCCTCACCCCTCCTACCCCGTGAGGATACAGCCAAAGAAGACTGTCTATGAACAAGGAAGTGGGCTCTTCCTAGACACAGAATCTGCTGGAGCCTTGTACTTGGACTTCCAGTCTCCAGAACTGTGAGAGATAAATGTCTATTGTTTAAGCCGTGTGTCTGGTATTTTTGTTACAGCAGCCTGAAGAGACAAAGACACCTGCTGAGTGAATGAATTCAGATACCCCCAACCTGTGTGTTCCCATTACGGCCAGAGCACCTACTTTACCAACTCCCTTAATCTTGGTGATCTGTCTCTTCACTCCACCCTAAGTTCCCCTCCAACAAAGCCTCTTCCTTTCTCCAGCCTGTTCACTGGCCAGTTCCCCCTTCCTTATCCAGAGTTTGCAAAGGAGAGAGAAGAAAGCCAGGCTTTCACAACATATCCAGATTGTCTCACAAACACAGATTATTTCCTCATAGGCTGGCAGTTGGGAAGCGATGTTCCTGATAGTTGCTAAAGGAGAAGGCAGGCACAGGGTGGTCCAATGCACTGGAGATTTGGGGGAGAATCCTCCCTATACCACGCAGCCAATAGCAAGCAATAGCTGCCAATAGCTGCTGGCAAGTGAGGTATTTAAACACCAAGTGAGGGCGCCTGGGTGGCTCAGATGGTTGGGCGTCTGCCTTCGGCTCAGGTCATGATCCCAGGGTCCTGGGATCGAGTCCTGCATCGGGCTCTCTGCTCCTTGGGAGCCTGCTTCTCCCTCTGCCTCTCTCTCTCTCTGTCTCTCATGAATAAATAAATAAAATCTAAAAAAATTAAAAAAAATAAAAAAATAAACACCAAGTGAAACTGACCTGGAACTACTGAGTGGTGAAAAAATTCTTGGGGACAAAAAAGTGTAATCAGGCAGAGGAATTTTTGTCTGTTGCTATTTTAACTTCTTATTTTGAAATAATTATAAACTCATAGGAAGTTGCAAAAATAGCTCACAGAGTGCCCTGTACTCTTGACCCATCATCCCCTGGTGGTGCAGCATAATATCAAATCCAGGAAACTGACATTGTTATAATACTGGGGTGAGAGGACAGACCTAATTCCATTTTCACCACCTTTCACACGGATTCGTGTGTGTGTGTGTTTGTGGTCCTATGCCATCTTATCTCATGTATATGGATGCATAACTACTGCCACATTCAAGATACAGAATAGTTCCATCACAGTGAAGGAACCCCCTTGATGGTCACACTTGTCCCCCACCTCTGCAAGTACTAATGTGTTCCTCATCTCCATACTTTTGTTTTAAGAATGTTGTTTAATAAATGGAAACCTTTTGAGACTGACTTTTTTCATGATGCATAATGCCCTTAAGAACCATCCACCCAGGGGCGCCTGGGTGACTCAGTCGTTAAGCGTCTGCCTTCGGCTCAGGTCATGATCCCAGGGTCCTGGGATCGAGTCCTGCATCGGGTTCCCTGCTCCGCGGGAAGCCTGCTTCTCCCTCTCCCACTCCCCCTGCTTGTGTTCCCTCTCTAGCTGGCTCTCTCTCTGTCAAATAAATAAATAAAATCTTTAAAAAAAAAAAAAAAAGAACCATCCACCCATAGTCTGTTCCTTTTTATTGCCGAGTAATATTTCATTGTATAGATACACCAGTCCCCCACTGCAGGACGTCTGGGTTGTTTCCAGTTTTGGGGGTTGATTAGAGCTCTTTCACAAGAGGGTGGCTAGACCCTTCAGAATTCCTGGTGAGCAGCCTCCACTTTCAGAGATGTGCCTGCCCAGATCAGGGAAACAGTTGCAATCCATTAATTGGCTTTTCAGCCATGGCTCATTCCTACTGATCCTTCAAGTTTTAAGTGGAACATCACCTTTTCTGAGAAGTTTTTGTGTTGATAACTATATCCTGGGCCAGGCTCCTGTAGCTCTCCATAATCCCCTATGTGTCCTTTGCCTCTGTACCCTCAGCTCTGGCTCAGGACCCCATGCTCAAAGAGCATCGTTGAATCACTAGATTGTCAGCAAGGCTATCACCGTGGTCCGTCCCTTCCATCCATCCTTCCTTCCTTCCTTCCTTCCTTCCTTCCTTCCTTCCTTCCTTCCCTCTCCTCTTTCCTTCTTCTTTTCTGTCTTTCTGTCTTTCTTCACAACAATGGTCATTTTCTAACACAGGCTATCCCTTCCTGTGATTACAACACACTCCTGAAGCAATGTCATAAAGGAGGATGGTCATCACCCGGTGGGCCATATTTCTTACTCAAACACTGTTGTAACCGTAATAAAGATAAGGCCACCAGGAGGGCCCTTTGGTGGTTTCATGGTTTTGCTATTAGAGATAATCTTGTAATGGACATCTTAATATGTAAGGACATTTCTGCATATCTGATTGTTTCATAGGAGACAGTCCTAGAAGTAGAATGACTGAGTCAGAAGGCATCAACTCTTTATATTTCTCAGTACATGTTGCCAAGTTGCTTTCCAGAAAGGTAGTTGTATTAGTTTCCTACTGCTGCTGTAACAAATGACCACAGACTTAGTGGCTTAAAATAGCACAAGTTTATCATATAGTTCAGGAGGTCAGAAGGCCTAAAATTAAGGTGCCAGCAGGGCTGTGTTCCTTCTGGAGGCTCTAGGGGAGAATCCCTTTCCTTGTCTTTTCCAGCTTCTAGAGACTGCATGTATCAGCTCCTGGTCTCTTCTTCCATCTTCAGAGTCAGTAGAATAGCACTTCCAACTCTCACTCTCTGACTTCTGCTTCTCTGGTCACACTTCCTTCTCTTGTCACCTGACCTTCCCAGATAATCTGCGATATCTCCCTCTCTCAAGATCCTTACCTTAATCGCATTGGCAATGTCTCCTTTGCCCTAAGTTAACAGAGTCATAGCTTTCCAGACTAAGACAGGTACATCTCTGGGAGGCCATTACTACGCACACACCTGGGGAGGATTAAAGCACTGAAACACTTTTTGAGCAAAAGGATCGCCCGAAGAGTTAAGAGGCAGAATAAAAAATAGCCATCTACTCTAAGAACACCATTCACTCAAGACTGAAGGGCAAGGCGGGCTTTCAATTTTAGGCAGGCGCAGTACAATAAAAATACCATTCTTGAAAATCAGAGCTGATTCTGCTTCGGGAAGACTGATGTTGACATTGCGTTCAAGCCCAGGAAAGGAAGAACAACCAGTAACCACATGAACTGGTCTGTTAAATCCTATAAGCAGGGCAGCATGACCAGGACGTCAAGCTCAGTTATCTCTTTCATATAATAACTGTTGTCAAACAGTCCAGCAGGATGGAAATGATTTATTGATGTGTAATTCATGACCTTGGCGCTTGCTCTTTCTGCAAAGTTTTATTTCGTCCTAGCCATAACATAATTATGTCTTGTCAATTCCCAAGCACTATAGAGGTCACCATTTCCCTTGTTTCTCAAGTTTAACGGTCCTCCCAAAGGCACACCTGCTAGCCACAGAGCATTAGCTGCTACAGGACCAAAGCTCGACTGTTTGGTCTGCCTGCAACGTCTCCTCCCCCTTCTTCAGAGAATTTCACTCACTGTCTTTGCAGGGAACTACCCCTTCTTCCACAGCAACTGAGTAATTCTAGTGGGGGCTGCCCAGCATGGTAGACCACCTCTTCTATCTGTCCCCTCTGCTCTGAACCACAGCATGGAACCCATTACCCAAGCTGGGGTAAACATGGCACCCCGCCCCTCTTGGTCTGTGTCAGGGGGGATTGGTCCAGAAATGGACACATGCTCTTAGCCAAACCAATCGGGTTCTTTGGCATTTTTTAAATGTTAGCCTAGGGAAACAGGCTTTCTCCTGTGGGTTAAAAAGCTGTAGGTGAGAGCCTGGAAGCAATTCGCAGCTATGCCCCCTGCCTTTTGCAGAGTTGTTCTGAAAGAATGAAGCCAATGTGCACTGAGAGCCAGAAAGGCAGAAGGGCAGACCCAGAGACACTTGGCCATGTCTGAGTTCCAGTTCCAGTTGCTCCTGAGTTCAGCTGCTTCCTAATTCTTCCTTAGTATGGGTATGTGAGCCAGTGTATCCTCTCTTTGGCTTTCTGTCACCGGCCGTAACGACAAGAGCACTAGGACAGCAACAGGTGGGTGACCCCTTCCTCTTTTTATTTCATTCTCAATAGCAGGCTCTCTTCTGCTGCTGCTGTTTATCTCTCCTGCTCTGGAGAAACATCTTCCAAAGCACTTAGTCAGGTCTAAGTGACTGAAGTCACTCCCAGGCTATTCACCATTAGGCAGCTGGACAGTGGGAAGCCACGCCCCCCAGAGCGCCCTCCCCTCCTCTCAGAACAATCCTACCACTGAGGTGCCTCATTTGTTCCAGTACTGGTCTTGGTCTGATCTCCAGTCATAGGGTAGATACGGGGATGTGTTGTGGTGACCAAAGTATGATCGCACGCGTGTGTGTGTGTGTTTGTGTGTGTACATTCGTGTAGCGCAGGGTCGGGGGGGGGTGGAGAATGAGGGAGAGAGAACACCTGTGAGTGAATGAGTTAGGAGCTCTGTTACTCATATGCATAGGTCAGCATGTACAACTAGGCCAAATTTGGTCCTTCCTATCCCATGAGATGAAAGGAGAAGGAGGGAGAAAAATCCTACAGCAGATTGGCAAGCGATAGGCATTGCATCTGAGGTGTTCTGGCAAAAACACCACTTTCTTGGACAGGGCGTGCCATCCTCCAAACTAAGGGTGACTCACTGACTTGATATGGTGGCTCTCCATCTGCCCCATTGCGTTTATCTTTGGCATCTTCTAGAACACAGCCTCCAATATTAACGACCCCATTGATGTGTAGCCCATAGCAAATTTGTGCTCTAGCCCTCTGGGCCTCTTCTGTAGTGCTCAATAAGTATTTCTGGAATTGAATGCCACTTAATCCTGGGACTAGATCAGTAATTCCAGGAGCATGCAGTTCTCTGCTTCTCTATCTCTTTGAGGTGACTGTGGCCTCCGTTGGCTTAGGGGAAGCAGACCCCAAGCTTCTTATTCAATACTTTCTGTTGTTCTTGTTATAGAGAATGCTGGGGCCATTTTACTATCTCCTTGAATAATGTGCATCCAAATAAATTCAAGCTCCTATTTTGATGCTTAAGCCAAAACAAGTTCATAAGTGTGGGCTGGTGCAGACGATCCGTCCCCTATAGACATGAAGTATACAATATTCTTGCTCTAACAAGCATTTAGAAGAGGAGAGGCTTTTCCTGTCTTTTGTTTTTGTTGTTCACAGGAACACATTCTGACTCTTACCTGGCCTTCTGTGTATCATGCATATGCTGGAGACCACAAATTCTATGGATGAGTAGGTGGGTGAAAAAAGCACTTTGGCAATTTGTCAAGATAAGTGTATTGCACTTTTAAAAAAAAGAATGGGGCAGTGGGAAGCCACCACCCATATTAATTGCAAGCTGGGAAGGGTCAGGAATCTCAGTGCTCAGAAGAGCAGAGGGAGTGTGGTCAGCCAGGGGGCGGCAGGCGGCTGGACCAGTGGGGCCCCAAGCAGGCCCCCTGAGTCACCCAATGACGGGTACAGCACAGCCCCGCTGTCAGCTCTCTGCCCAGGGGAAGTGGGGCCCAAACAGCACACTGAGTCATATTTATTGAAGAGACCACAGGAACAAAAGCTGTACACAGGAGCCTCTGCGGGGGATGGCATTCACACTGCTTTTACCACTCCATTAACAGCGTTTCTCTTTCCTCTACTGGATGGGCTACGTGGGATGTGGGTTAAGAAAATCAAACACAGGTTCCATTTTCACATTATCCTTCAGCGGGCGGTTTTAACTCTGTAGAACCAGGTGTGTTTTGAGAGATTGGCTTACAACTGACATTTTATTTTTAACATTCCCCAGAGAATAAGTCTAGGTTTAATTAAGAGAAAATTGTTCATGAAATCATCCTGGAAATTGTAAAATCCTGATCATTTAGAGTTAAGTATTAAATGGTGAAGACTGATAAGCAGCATGATTGCATTCTTATTGCAAAAGATCTTTTTGGAAGTCTGGTCCTAGCCTCAGATACCATGCCCAGGGGACAAGCAGAGGACAAAAAGTCAATGGATTTGGGAGCGAGGCAAGTTCTGCTCTATGTGGCTACAGGACCTTAGACAAGTCACTTTCCTGTTTTCTTACGGCTATATTTTTATTTGAAAAGTAAAAGAAACAATCAAGAAAGTAACAATCACCCACATTTCCACAATCCCAAATCAACCACTGTTAACATGTTGCAGACTATTTTCTCATTTGTTAACAAAGTGGTTAGACTGGGTGATTGCCAAGGTCCTTCCGGCTTAACATTCTCTGATTCTATGACTAATTAGTCCATGGGTTCAGACATACCGTAGATCAAATTTGTCTCCCCAGTGCTCCCCCACCAAATACCTATATTTTTAAGAAGTTAGTGGTGATGTGCTTAACCATGGACATTTGTCTTATATCTGACCTCTTGCAACTTCATTATGAAGCCGGCATTTGCAACTTTTTAACAGATAATAAAAGGCTCTGTTCATCTTTCCCTTGAACTCATGCGATTGGAGGATGGGTAACAGCAAAGTCTCTGAGTGAAGGTGCACCCCTCTCCCTAAAGGGCTTGGAAATAGATCTTCCAAGCAAAGCCAGAGCTTTGAGAGCTACCGTCTTTCCTGTTGACATCCGCTTTAGAAGGAGACCCTCCAATGGCCTGGAGAAGTCTCACTGAAGGCAGTGCCAATGCGTCTGAAATGTTCATTCATCCTTGGTGAGATTCCCAATCTTCAAGATTTCAATAACATCCGAATTCTATTCATTGGTCACACTTTCATTTAGCTTACCTGTAAATTCCTGACGTTACATACTCTAATCTCTTGCTTCAGCTATCCTCTGTTTGCAAATCCAGCTCTTTTCCAGGCCACTACTAAACACATAACCACCATGGAAGTATCCATGACATAAACTTCTAACACCTACACCAGTGATTGCTTCCCCAGTACCTCTATCACACCTTGGGCAAGTTCTGACTCATTTGTTTTCCTTATTGAAAGGACAGAGCTATATACATTCCCAAGCCAGAACTAGAAGAAGCCTCTAGAACATTCCTGGGCTGAGGTTTTGACGAGGTGATGAGCAGCCATCTTGGTCATGGGCCCCAGGGATAAGGGAGTGGAAGTATTATGGTGATGTATTCTTACAGCCACAAGACACATACTCTCTTTGAAAAGGGATTTAGTTCTGTCCACTGAGGCCTTTGGAGGGCAAGTGACTGTCATCTTTTCAGTTTGCTACAATTTTAGGACATCAAGGGGGTTTTAGACATTTTGGAATCTAACTCCTACCTTTTACAGGGGAAGAAATGGAACCAGTTTTGTCCAAGATAATTCTTATGTCTATAATTTGCAAACCACCTTGAAATGTGTAAAAGATACTGACACATATTTTCTCCTTTGAGCTTTACTGCAACTCTGTGCATTAGACAAAGCAGGTGTTCTTAGCTCCATTTTATAGGTGAACAAAAGAAACTTCAGGATTGTGGAGTGCAGGACCCAAGATCAGAGGTACTGAGTACTTAGCCTTCTTGTCACTGCATGCCATGGCCTCTTGAGAATCTAACAAGCACACTGGTTTTCACTTGAGGAAGAAGTAGGTCCCGAAGGAAGAATGAAGAGTTAGACTGTAGACCTAGAAGGCTCCTAGAGCACTCCAACTATATGATAGGCATCTCACTGGGTTCTTTCTATTCATTACTTCATGTAATTGCCATAATAGCCCAGTGAGGCAAATATTCCAATCCCCGTAGGAAACAAACACTTAGGTTGAAGAAACTTGACCCAGATCCAATAATGACAAAAAAAAGAGGGGATTTGGGATATATGTCTTCAGACTACAGACTCTTTTGCCTTCTCTACTGTTCTATGCTCCATGACACCCGGGGATTCCAAGTCACAGTCATCCAGTTTCTGATCAGGACACCAATTGAGAGCAGGAGATGGGCCTCAGTCCATTTGTGTGGCCTCTGGCCCAGTGGTCTGTGGCTGGGATGAAAGGAATGGAAAGGACAGAGGTGGGGCAGAGACATGGCTGATCTGAGGAGCTGGGGCTGTCCAGCAGCATGGAGGAGCATCTGAAAGGCAGAGGGCCCAGGCACTAGAAGAACAAGAGGGCTAAGTGGGGAGCGGTGGGCAGGGCAGTGCCAGAACACTGAAGAACGACCTCCAAATGGAAGAGACTGCAGAGAACGCGGTGGCAGGGAGGATGCAGGCTTGGTGCAGGGCAGGGCTGCGTGGGAGCAGAGAGGATTCTGCAAGCTGCCCTGCCTGCATCACAGGCATCCTGAGAACAAGTGCAAGCAGAGAGATCCGGCCCTTCAAGAACCACCTACCCAGCCGCCCCCATGAAGACATTACCCAATGCCAAGTAAAAGCTAAGCAGCAACCAATTTTGGGCCCCCAGATGATGAGCCAATATCTCTGGAGCATAATGCTGGCCACCCCTGACAGTTACCTTCCTCAGTTGCAGAAAGAAGCCAGGGAACTGTTTGTATTGTCTGCAGGGTTCCATGGACAGTGCTGGGAGGTGTGATCACACTTCCCTTACTGGTTGCTAAGCAACAGCATTAAGCCAATGTACAAGGCTGAAGCTCTAGGAGGTGTGTGTGGCGGAGTGTGTGCATGCTCGGGAAGAACAGCAGAGTGGAGTGGAAAGAAAAGTAGGCTTGTTGACTTTGTTTTGACTGAGAGATCTTGGCAGGTGAGGTTAAGAAGAACCCTGTCCTGCAGAGGGAACAAGGAGGAGACTGCAGTATTCCTGAATTGTGGGGAACAAGGGAGGAAACATCTGAGTATTTACAACAGTGGCAGAGGACCAAGTTCTGTTTAAAACTGTTCCCCAAGAACAGTACCTCAGAGTACACAGGTTTCAGGCATCTAGTTTCACTAGTTTTCAACTTCCGGGATATTTTGGGCTTATCCCCCCCCCCCCCCATATGCTACTCAGGGCTCATTTTATCTAGAGATAATTTGATTTATCTGGAGATCATTTTATCTGAAATGAAAGGGAAAGCGCCTTTAGTGTGTGTAACACCTGAGGCCTTTCTAGGTCCACGTTGCTAGGTGGAATGCTATTGAAGCAAGCAGAATGGGCTGGCTCAGGAGAAAGGAATTTCTCCATCTCTGTGGGTATCTAAACTGGACTGGACAACCAGTTGGCATGAAAGCTTCCTAGAAGAGTGACCTCGAAAGAGAAGGAGGGTGAAGCAGGGCAAGAGGCAGGAGGAACAAAGCCATGAGAGATGAAAGTAAAGGGTATGTTCTGAGAAGATGAGGTAAAATCAGCTTAACTACATGAAGGTAAGGTAGAATGTTAGGGGCTGAATTGTGTTCCCCCCAAATTCATATGCTGATGTCCTAACCCCCAGTACCTCAGAATGTGACTGGATTTGGAGACACATAAAGTAAGGACCACATAAAATTGGACCCTACTCCAATATGACTGGTGTCCTTATAAGGAGAGGAAATGAGCACAGACAGGAACAGACCATATGAGAACACAGGGAGAAGAAGCCCATCTACAAGCCAAGGAGAGAGACCTTCAAAGAAGCCAACCTCATCCACACTTCGATCTTGGACTTCCAGCCTCCAGAACTGTGAGAAAAATAAATGTCTGCTGTTGGAACCACCAGTCGGTGGTATTTGTTACAGCAGCCTGAGCTGACGAACACAAGAAAAATGAGAAGCAAGGCTGAGGGAGGAGACCAGAGACAAAATGCAGAGGATTCTGGGACCATGAAAGCCAGGCTGAGGAATTCAAACTTAAAGACATCTGTAGATGGATTTTACATAGTAAGTTTAATTAGCAAAATCTTTCTCAACCAAAGGCCCATTTGGAGAGGGGAAAGATAGGAGTGCATGGTGATGAAGAGGGAGGGACCACAGCTGAGGGGTCTTGTTTCTTGTGGAATGTTATGTCTACTGCTGGCCGTGACATTTTAAGATGGTGACAAAATCACTGATGCAGAAGTAGAGAGCCAGATGGGCAGGGCATCTGAAAACCATGTCATGCAAGGTGGAGGGAACACTGCTCTCTATGTTGAGCCTGGATCAGAAAATAATGGGTAGGTGGTCCCTCTCTCAGGGCTATCATACTGAAAACCAGTCATTATTCTGGGCTGTTCCAGAGGGCAGTTCTAGCACCAGTGGGTGAGTTTCTGACAGAGTTCAGAGCTCAGCTCAGTGAAAGGAGGAACCTTCTATCAATGAGAGTTTTCCAACAATGATGAGTTTTCTGTGGGAGATATTGTTCACAGGTGCCCAAAGAAAAGACCTTTTTCCATAAGAAGGAGTTTGAACTACATCACTTCAGTGGTCCACCCCCTCCTCCCCCACATCATTCTCTGTTCATGGAGGCATGTCTGGTCCTTTGGGACAGTCCAATATTTTTGTGACCCAAGGAGACTCCCCATTCACTCTTCCATTACTCAAGCAGCAAGGTGAGCAGAGAGCAAATAGTTCTATGAGAATAGAATAAAAATAAAGATCCACAGAACCTCTTTCTTGGGCTCTTTCTTTCCCATCTGCAAATGAGAAATGCAAACTACCTATAACACCTGCCATGGTCTTGCGCGACCTGAATCAGGTTCTCCTTTGCTTCTGGATTGCTGTGAACTTCCCCTGATGGCATGTTTAATGGATTTTTAAAGATAACTTAGTGCATGCCAGAGACCGCCCAAGCCACTAGCTAGGGTCGAGAGTGGGGAAGACTGTCTCACAGGGTTCACTGAGAGGCAGAAGGAGGAGGGTGCCCACTGTTACCCAAGGCGGTGTGCTGGGAGAGCAGCAAGAACAGGGCCACTCACTCTGACTACAGGCAAGAGCAGATCAGGAAGGCCTCACAGGGGTTGAGCACAGAAAGCCGAGGAGGGTTTCAGAGGAAGAACAAAAACGTGAAGAGGCAAGAGGGAAGGAAGAACATTTAAGTGGAAAAACAGTTCTCCTGGCAAAGGTGTGAGAGGTGAACCTCATTTTGGGAGGTGAGGAGTTTGGACACCTTTGGTACGTGACAGATCAGTCATGTCTCAGCCATCGGTATGAGCCTCTCCTGGTTCTCAAACTCAGCCCCCAGAGCCTGGAACTCTCATGGTGCCCCCAGGCTCATGAGCTCCTGGTCTCCTCCATGGGAGCAGTGGACATGTTTTCACTTGACTCATCTACATATGTGTCAACCCTGTCATAGGTTCTGCTTGTTTTCCATGGCTGAATCAACTGTGTGTAATAGAATTTGTCTACCTCCCTGGCTGGAGCAGAAAGTCTGTGTAGTGCTGACTATCCCCCATTGTCAGGAGGTTAGGTCCATAGTTTGGAAAGCAACGGCTTCCCTCACAAGCCCTGACTCAGTTTGCCTTTGCAGGGAAATGGGCATCTGTTCCCACAGACCTTGTTTTCCAAGCCATGAAAACCCTCAGGCAGAACAGCCACATTGTCCCCTCAGTGGTGGGCAGCTCCCCACTTTTTATCATGCTGCTCACTTTCAGGCTTACCCAGATATCAACACGGGCAATCTTGTCCCCAGGAGGTAGCTTCTTTCCTTAAACACGTGTCAAAGATGATGAGGTTTCTATTCCCTTAGGAGAGGTAACAGAATTCCTCCAGGAAGAAAACTGTATTTGTTTAGGAATATGTCTGCTATGGTCTGAATGTATGTGTTCTTCCCCAAATTCATATGTTGAAATCCTTCCCCCCAAGGGGATGGTATTAGGAGGTGGGCCCTGAGGAGGTGATTAAGTCATGATGGTGGAGCTCTTATGAATTGGTTTACTACCCTTATAAAAGAGACCCCCCCAGAGTCCCTCACTCCTTCCACCATGTGAAGACACAGCCAGAGAAGACTGTCCATGAACCAGGAAGTGAGTCCTCACCAGACACTGAATCTGCTGGTGCCTTGATCTCGGACTTCCAGCCTACAGAACTATGAGGAATAAGTGTCTGTTGTTTATAAGTTACCCAGTCTGTAGTATTTTGTTAGAGCAGCCCAAATGAACCAAGATAATTCTCTGCTAATAGGCAATGAGGCTTCAGGAGCCCAGGCAGGTATGTGCTCATTGCTCCAGAAAAGGAAGGGGAAAAGGACAGGAAGGAGGATGGGGAGGAGACCAGAGAAAAAGTGGACTTCTGCAGGATAGGACCCTCTTCATAACACTCTCTTCCTCCCTCCAGTTCTGCCATAAATGTTCTGTGGGGTTAGACTTCTTGGGGTAATTGGTGAAGGAGCTGAGCTCTGTGCCTTGGGGTGATGTGAACAAGCAAGATCTGGTATCACAGAGGTGGTGAGAAGCACAAGGAAGTGAGTCTAGAAACTGGCCCAGCAGAGAGCTTGGCACAGGACCTCGGGCCACCTGCCACAGGTGGGGTCTCCACCAAGCCTGACTAGAAGACAAGGCGGGCAGGGGCCCCGCATGAAATTGCAGTTAACACATACTTCTGTCCTGATAATATCTGGTGAATGTATTGAGTGCTATGTGCAACGCACCAATGCCAAGTGCTTTATATACATAAATATATGATCTCTTTGTAATCTTCGCAGTATCTCTTTAAGAAAAGCACTACGATTATTGCCATTTGGCATGTGGGAAAGCTGAAGATTGGAGGGGTTAAGAATGTGCTGGAGGCCACGGGGCTGGGAAGTAAGGAGCCACACCTTGAGTGTGAGTGCTGGCTCCCAACCATTACGAACACTGCCCGCTGATAGATTGTGATGTGAATTGTTTGTGTGCAGGCCGGATGTTCCTCTGCCTCCACCAGGAGACTGGATTGCCCCATAGTCAAAGGAGTAATAATATCAGGCCCAAGCTTGTGAAGGGAGGAGAGGAGTGGGTGAAGGAAGGATAAGGAGTTGGGGGATAACACACAAAGTAAGCTGAGGTTCTTGCCATTTTCCTGGAAAGTGGAAGGGGGGGTCAGGAACTGAGTTCTGGAGTCCTCTCTCCAACCTTAGGGCATTTTCCTTTAGTTACAGGACTCAGAGGAACACACACACACACACACACAAACACACACACACACACACAAGGAAGAAGGCCAGAAGGCAGGCAAGTTTCATGAATATGGTAGAGGTTGGAGAAGGGTTATCAGGAACACTTTTGTGAAGAAAAGCTGTGACCTGTTCAAGGCCCATTCAGGGAGCTGTGGGTCTCCTCCAGGGTGACCTTGTCATTAAATAGCTATAAATAAATGGCAAAGGACAGGAGTTCCCAGAGATGTACCTGAGTCACTCGGGTCACCATCAGCCTAGTGGCTTCATTGGACAGAAATGAGGTGAAAAGCAAGAACTAAAAGACAACCTTGGGGGAAAAGAAACTGCATTTGGAAGTTATTTGAGTGTTGAAGAGGGCAGAGTACGGGCTTGGCTGTGCATCAGCTGAGGGATCTGGAAGGAACAGAATCTGGAAGAAGTACAGGAAGAAGAAGAAGAAGAAGAAGAAAGGGGAATCAATCATAAAATGAAATTCCTGAGTCTGGCTTGGATGCCAAAGGCAGCACATTTTTTGCCTGAGGAAAACATTCTTAATACAGCTCTGGGGGTGGTATTCCTGAGTGATACAGATTAGTAATCAAATTATTTTCAAGGCTAATGAGCCCATGATGACCCTGGCACCCAGCCTCATCATCCCATGGACGGGGTTCAGCAAATGCCTTCTCCTGTCCGTCTCCTCGACCCTTGTACACACATTTCAAGAACTAGGGGCCAGTAAAGGCCAAAGGAAACAGATCTTGGTTTGTTTTTCAGACCTTCACCGATCCTGCAGACACTGATCGATCACCTCTTCCACAATACCTGAGGGGGGACTCAGTCACCGTGACTCACTGACCTCCAAGATTCAGAGCCTAATTGGGAAAGACGATGTTATGGACTGAATGTTTGTGCCCCCACCCCCACCCCCCAATCCTCATGTTGAAGCCCTAGCCTATAATAGGATAGTGTCTAGAGATAGGGCCTTTGTGGAAGTAATTAAGGTTAAATGAGGTCATAATGGTTGATCCTGACCCGATAGATTTAGTGTCCTTATGAGAAAAGGAAGAGCAACCAGAGTGCTCTCCCTCTCTCCTCGTGCAGACACTTGGAGGAAAGGCCATGAGAGGACACAGCAAGATGGCGGCAGTCTACAAGCCAGAAAGAGGGCCCTCACCAGAAACGCACCACGCCGGCACCCTGATCTAAGAATTCCTGCCTCCAAGACCTGTGAGAAAATAGATGTCTGTCATGTCAGCCCCCCAGGCTATGGTATTTTGTTATGGCAGTCTGCATTGACGAAGGCAGAGGGCACACATATAATCAACGACAGCACAAGGCAGAAGGAAAGTCAGGAAGAGGGTTGCGGGACCAGAGAAGGTGGAAGGTGAAGCCAGACTGAGGGCACTGGGGAGAAGGGCCTGGCAGGGGTGGTGCTCAGGTTAGAGACCGAGAGGTGGGAGTTTGGGAAGCCCAGGAGAGGCAGTCCTGACTGAGAGAACACCACGGACAAAGGTCAGAGGCCTGGAAAGTCCACCAAGCTCTCAGGGAGCCTTGGGCAGATAAAAGGTTGGGCTTCACGGGGGAGCCCCATGGAGACACGGTGGGTATTTCCACCAGGATGAGCATGAAACCATTTTTGTAGTGTTAAAAACAAAGCAAAGCAAAACCTAAGGAGGAAGAAACAGCTGCCCAATTCTGACTGCAGACAGAAGCTGGTGCTAATACACGCCCCTAAGAAACAGAATTGGCTTCACACTAGACTAGGTTGTCAAAGTGTGGTCCCTGGGCCGGCAGCATTAACAGCACTTGTGAGACTGTCCAAAAAGCAAATTCCTGGGCCCCACCCCAGGCACGCTGCATCAGAAACTGTAGAGTTGGAGCCTAGTGATCTGTGTTTTCAAAAGCCCTCTGGGTGATTCCGATGACACCGATGTTCGAGAAGCACAACTCTGTGCAACCCGGAGCAGCTAGGTTGCTTCCTCTCGGGATGTTCTCCAAAGTGCGTTCATCCTGGGATCAGGAAGTCCTCTGCCCACTCATCTCTTTCAGCAGCTGATGAGATTTTGACCATTTGGTTTTTTATTTGAATCCCTCTACTGCCCCTCATTTCCACAGGTTTTGGAGAGCATCTCTAAATTAGCACTTTTTCTTCCTGAAACCTCCTCAGGTCTGAACAAATGTTTACTGAGTACAGGTTTCACATCCTGGCATTTGCTGGAATATGATTGGGAGACAAAGAACCACAAGACAAGGTCTCTGCCTTCCACCATTCCATTAGCAAGGCATGTACTTGTGAAAAATAAATTTATCTCAAGATAACATGTGCCTGGCAGACATGGATGGTACAGCCAAGAACTCCGGAGGAGGGGTGCTCGGGGAGGGTGGAATGCGGGCTCTGTCCTGTGCCCAGTTCCTTTCCCCCCACCAGAGTTTTCTAGTCCTGAATACCCTACGTGTTCCATAATTCCTGTGAAATGATGCCTGTCTGCCCCATTGCTTTCCAAGTGGGTGTCCTCTTCACAGATTCCCCATTCCTGTAGACCGAACACCACCTCATCCTCTGAACTCCCCCCCACCCCACCCAAAGGCAAGTTGGTTCCTGCTCATCCGGCCAAGCCCCTCTCTGTTCTCACTGCCCCACTCATTCACCACACCGAGAAGTAAGGAGAAGAAAGCAGGAAGAGGGCTGCTCCTGAGGGCCAGCCCTCCCAACACCCCCTCTGGCCGCCAGCAGTGTGGGCAGATGTGACAGCAGGAACTCCAGGCCATGTCAACACGTCAACACCTTCCTTTACTGTCCCTTGCTTCCTGACCCCAACTCCAACCTCATGCACTCCAGAGTAAAGATCATAGGAACCTGCCTTTCTGTACTGCCATGGAGGTCTCTCTCTCTCTCTCTTTTTTTTTTAAGATTGTATGTATGTATTTATTTATTTATTTATTTTTAAAGATTTTATTTATTTATTTGAGAGAGAGAGAATGAGAGAGAACACATGAGAGGGGATAGGGTCAGAGGGCAAAGCAGACTCCCTGCCGAGCAGGGAGCCCGATTCGGGACTCAATCCAGGGACTCCAGGATCATGACCTGAGCCGAAGGCAGTCGCTTAACCAACTGAGCCACCCAGGCGCCCTAAGATTGTATTTATTTATTTGAGAGAGAGAGAGAGAGAACGAGAGTGTTTGAGAATAGGAGGAGGAGCAGAGGGAGAGGGACAAGCAGACTCCTCACTGAGCAAGGAGCCCGACCAGGGCTTGATCTCATGACTCTGAGATCATGACCTGAGTTGAAACCAAGAGTTGGACACTCAACCGACTGTGCCACCTGGGTGCCCCCATGAAGGTCTTTCTAAAGAGCAATATCATCTCTCACTTATTCCCCCTGCAGGATCTGAGTCTTTAAAAGCTATCTCTCCAGCCTTCACCCATGTCTCCGTCACTTCTTCATAGGTCTGGCCACAACGTCCATTCCGTTCTTGTTCTCTTGTCTGCTATTCTTCCTCTTTCCATGCCTCACTCTCACCCCAAACTCCGGAGTAGTCCTTTCCAGTTCACCCTGTCTTCTCAAGAGGGGACCAAAGGGGAAGAATGGAAGGGGCAGTCTCTCTCTGTGGAATTGGCTAGTGAATCACTGGGGAATGTGGTTTGTGGTCCGTTCCATCCCTGAGACTGGACAAGGCAAAAAGCCTCCAGTGATGGGCTCATGCCCGAGGCTACAGCAGCTCTGAAGTCCTCATGCTGGCAGGAAAGGCAGCGCTGGACTCCAGAACTGAAGAAATCCTGCTGTATACAATCACCTCCCTAAAGGTACTGCTCCCGTGACTTACGACCCTGATTCAAATCCTGCAGTCATGTTACATGATCTTTGGGTTTCTCAACCACGTCCAGGATACTGGGCACACTCAGATTCTCCCATTTTAAAGGACGTCGATAAAGATATTCTAGGCAACAGAAAATACAATGTCTTGTTTCCAACTTGTAACTGCAAACCTGTTTTTTCAATAATTTTATATATGGTTCTAGGTAGTGTAAATTAAAGACCAGTGCTGGTTTTCTCAGCAGGAATTAAGAGAGGATAAAGAGGGACAGATCGGTGTGGCTGCTTGATTGACTGGCTCACTAGCTTATAGCCCTTCTTTTGTCCGTTTGTTCATTCCTGAAGTTATTTGTTCATCCATCCATCCATTTTTATATATCTATTTTTATATATTGTATATGCTTGAATTTAAGGTAAAGCTCTTCCCTTCCCCAAATGATCTGTCAGAAAAAAAAGGCAGTATGTATTTTAGCCCTTACAGAATTTTTCATTGTATGCGCTGCCCTCTCAGCTACCCTATTTTGAACAAAAATATACTCTCTGGGAAAAGTATTAGCCTGATACCCCTTCAATCAATGCCTCCAAAAGGAGGCTTACAAAGGTCACCTAATAGATTTTTTTTTTCAGTAAGCCTGGTACTATAATATAGATTCAGTAACTTTTCTTGAGGTTATAGACTCGCAATTACAAGAGCTGAATTTTGTCATTAAAAAAACATTTAAAAGATCTTTTTTTTTAAAGCAATATACGAAATGGTTTTATTGTGAACATCAAAAACAAACAAACAAAAACCTTCTAAGGGATTTGATTAAACTTTTCAACAAAAAAGGCATACAAATAACCAATACGTACATGAAAAGATGCTCCACATCGTTAGTCATTAGGGAAATACAAGTGAAAACCACGAGATACCACTTCATGCTCACTAGAAGAGCTAAGATCAAAATTACAGACAATAACAAGTGTTGATGAGAATCAGGAGCAATTAGAGTCATTACACATTGCTGATGGGAAAGTAAGATGGTGCAGCTGCCGGGAAAGCAGTTTGGCAGTTCCTCAAAATGTTAAACATAGATCACATGACCCAGGATTCCACTCCTAGGTAGATAACTAAGAGAAATGAAAACACACGTCCACACAAAAACTTGTACATGTATGCTCCGCAGGTGCATTATTTACAATGGTCAAAAAATGGAGACAACTCAGATGTCTATCAACTAATGAATGGATAAACAAAATGCAGCATATCCATACACTAGAATATTATTTGGCAACAAAAAAGGAATGAAGGACTCACACATGCTACAACCTGGATGAACCTTGAAAACATGATGCGAAGTGAAAGAAGCCAGTCAAAAAATGTCGCGATATTGCATGGTTCTGTTTATATGAAAGGTCCAGAATAGGTAAATCCATAAAAACAGAGAGTAGATTAGTGGTTGCAGGGGCCTCAGGGGAGAGAAGAAGGAATGACTGCTGGTGGTATGAGCTTTCTTATGGGGCGAAACAAATGTTTTGCAACTAGGGGCACCTGGGTGGCTCAGTGGGCTAAGCGTCTGCCTTCGGCTCAGGTCATGATCTCAGGGTCCTGGGATCGAGCCCCCCCCTGCAATGACGGGCTCCATGCTCAGCGGGGAGTCTGCTTTTCCCTCTCTCTCCCTCTCCTTCCCTCTCTCTCTCAAATAACAAATAAAATCTTTAACAAAATGTTTTGCAATTAGACAGTGGTGTCTGTTGTACAAGTCTGTGAATATACCAAAATCCACCACATTTTAAAAGGATGAATTTTACGGTATGTGAAGTAGGTCTCAAGAAAGCTGCTATTCAAAAATAAATAAATATCTTCTGGATTAAAAAGAAATAGCCAACTCTCTTTAGACTGTAGGGACAATGATAAAGGCTAGAGCGTGGATATGGTTCCAGTGGCCAAAGGATGCTGAAGTCAAAGATGGGAGTGGAGCGTTGGATGTTTTGTAACAGGGGGAGTTGGAGAAATGTTGTATTTTAATTTAATGTATTATTTTGTACAGTATGTCACTTGAAACATGTCACTAAATATATTAAATATTACCCGAAAACATTTACATATTCACATCAGCTTTTTTTTTTTTTTTAAACAACCCTCCTTATTGGGAAGCACACATATGGTCAGTTTCAAGCACACATTGTATGTATCAAGTGCAGGCTGTGTGTCAGGCACCAGCTGCGTCCTCAGGAGAGTAACACCGACTCTCAGTACGGACATGGTTCTGACCTCAACAGAGCTTCCAGCCTCGTTCGTTTCAATTAAAATGGAGCTCAATTTTGAAGCAATTTCTATGAAAAGTTTTAAACTGATTATAAAACCTTGTGGGTCATTCCTAATATTTCGGAGTGCCATCAGTTCCTCGGAGCTCAGATGCAAATTCTGTACCTCTTCCCCATAATCATGTGCATTTGCTCAGAGGGGAAATTTCTTTTTTTTTTTTTTTTAAAGATTTTATTTATTTGACAGAGAGAGACATAGCGAGAGAAGGAACACAAGCAGGGGGAGTGGGAGAGGGAGAAGCAGGCTTCCCGCGGAGCAAGGAGCCCGATGCAGGACTCGATCCCAGGACCCCGGGATCATGACCTGAGCTGAAGGCAGACGCTTAATGACTGAGCCACCCAGGCGCCCTCAGAGGGGAAATTTTTTCATCTTGTCTCAGGCCGTTCATGTATACAGTTCCCTGCCACCCCCACGCACACACATGCCATGCCCCGGGCTGGATTCCTTACTTTGAGATCATTCTATATGGAATCTACTTGAATCTGGACCCATTCTCTAGGCCCCAAAACACATAAACAATCAGGACCTCAAGAACTGGAGGCCTGGAAAGGATCCAAGATGACCTGAGCCCCAGGAGACGCAGGGAGGGCCCCGGGACCACTGTGTAAGAGGGTTGAGGACCCAACAGGCACCTGTCTCCCCATTTTGACCCCGAGAGGGTCTACTTTTACCTGGTTTAACACAGGGCTTTCGCCTGAGATCCATTTTCAAGAAAGCTCTTCACTAGTTAACAAGTCCCCAAACCTCCTTATTGTATGAGCAAATGAGAACCCTGAAACTCAAACAGGCTGACCAGGTGACTCACCCAAGATCATGTGGCAGGACAGTGACACAGCAGGCAGTGACCAGACCCAGGTCTCCCCGTCCCAGAGCAAGGCTCTCTCTGTCCCTCAGGCCTCTCCCGGGGAGGGAACACAGGTTGGGGGCTAAGGATTTAGCAAACAGGAGCAGGAAGGGTTTTTCTTAGAGAGAAAGAGGGAGAGGACCCAGAGGTACCCTCGGACCAACGGAGGGAGGGCCACTCTCTGGAGATAAAGGAGCTGATGCGTACTAAGTGTTTTCCAATCTTGGGACTGCAGGATCCAGAAAGCTAAGAGCAGTGACCATGGCAAGCCCTATGCCTGTGCACAGTTAGGTCGAAGTCCGGGGTTCTAAAACCGCCAACCTGTCCCTTGCAAACCTCTCTTCCATATTCCCACGGCAATTTCACCCTCGACCAAGGCTCCCTGCTTTTCCTACACCCTTTCTCCTGTGGTTCAGTCTGGCCTATATGAGCTCAATACGCAGGAGGATAAGGGAGAAGGGAAAGGCAAGGATCCATGGATTAGAGAAACACGGGAGCAATTTATAAAGAGATTATTGAGCTCCTGCTCTAAGTCCCTGGGCTCTAGGAAACCTCCACATTCAGAAGAAGCTAGGAGCGCATCCTGACCCCTGGGAAGAATGTGGTCCCTGCTGTTACAATTGACTGTTGTCATGCCAGCACAGGGAATGAGGAAGACCCCACCTGGCCCAGTGAGCCATGCATCGGTGTGCAGGGAAGGAGGGAAACGGAACCTCCCATCCTGGGCATCTGAGGCAGTTAAGAAGGAGAACAAAATGAAGAGCACCTACCTGCCCCAGAATTTCACACTGGGATGAGCTGATAAATTATGGCAGATCAGGGGATGCAAAGAAGCCCTGAGGCTGCTGTGGGGGGCGGGGGGAGCAACAGGTTTCCCAGGGGTCATGCATGGAGCCTCTGGGAGGAGTCGGATTGGGGAAGGTGGACAGGGCTGCGGGCAGGAACACAGGACTTGAGCAAAGGTTTGATGGGGCCCAGACAGCATATCATGCTAGCGAGGGTGAAGGGCTTACTTGGAAAGTATGGGGGCGGGGCTGGGTTAGAAGGGTAGACAGAGGTCTCATTATGCATGGCACCAAAGAGCAAATTGAAGGAATCGGGATGTGTCTAGAGGCATGGGAGCTTCCGAGGGAACTGGAAGAAGGGGAGAGGCTCCTAGGTAATATCAGTGGGTATCAGCTAATCAGCTTGGCCTGGGCTAGAGTGGAGCCAGGGGGTAAAAGGGAAGACAGGAATGAGAGGCATGAAGAAGAAGTCTGCAGGATTAGTGATAGGTAAGATATGAGCAGAGAAGAGGAGAAAGGGAAGAGAACTTCAAGCTTTCTGACCTGGGTGTCTAGGAGAATGACAGGTGCGTGAATGGGAGGGTTGCCTGGAGGAAGAGATGGTTTGGTGTGAGAAACTGATGAATTTGGTTTCCGACATGTAGCACTTAAGGTGAACTGCTTGAGTGGAAACGTCTTACAGACTCTTGGAAATGGGGGGCTGAAGGGAGGAGGGTCTGGCTGGATGCAGAGCCCAGGAGTCATGTGAAGTGATGAGAGTGGAGGTGGGGGCAGCAGATCTAAGTGCGTGTTGCCCCTTGATTCTCCAGGAGGCTGCCGTGTAGAGATTGTCATTAGACTTGGAGACAGGCTAACATTTAGTGCATACCTAGCAAAGATGAAGTCTGCGGGAAAGGGCTTATCTGTGAATCAAGGACCCAGAAGAAGGAGAGGATTAAGGAGAATGGCAAATTATAGCTATAACCTAAACAATTTGATGTTCCCATAAACCCTACATCTATTTTTTTTTTTTTGAGATTTATTTACTTATTTTAGAGGGAGAGAGAGAGAGCACAAGCGTGAGGGGCAGAGGGAGAGGGAGAGGGAGAGGGAGAGAAAATCTCAAGCATTCTCCACACTCAGCGAGGAGCCTGACATGGGGCTTGATCACAACCTGAGCCGAAACCAAGAGTCAGACGCTTAACTGACTATACCACCCAGGTGCCCCAATGCTATATGTTTTCAATTCAACTAAGGACCAGTTTCCACTCAGAGAATGGAGAAGCCCACAGTTGACTAGCAGATATCTCCAGGACCCCCAATCATCCTGAATTACACAACTTATCCAGACTCTGAAGACATGAACTGTTATAACATGTCCTACCTGCTCCTCCCGAAACGTCAAGCTCTCTTTTCTCAGATCCACTTTACCTGCTACTGCTTAAGTTTGATCAGGCCCCCCTTCACTCCCACCAGCTCTCTGCAGCCTTCAGAATAAAGTCCAAACTCTTCAGCTGCCAGGTTCAAGCCTTATCTTACATTCTGCCCTTTATCTTTATTGTCCTTTGACACCCTTGGCTCCACCCAAAATGACTCATTCAAACTAGGCCTTCCCGCCTCACTGCTTTTATTTACACTCTGCTCTGACCACAAGCACCATCCCAAGTTTCCACGGTCATCCCCTACCCATCCTTTCGGAGCTTTTCCAAATGCCACTTCCTCCAGGAAGCATTCCTAGACTCCCCTGACAGAAATAACCTCTCTATCCTCTGACATCATCACACTTCATGAGTGCATTTTTTATGGCACTGCAAGTCCCCATCTCGTCTTACAGTTCAGTATCTTTATTTACTACCTCCCGACCAGGCTGTAAACTTACTGAGAAAAGATAAAATCCTTCCCATGTAAAGAAAGACTGACCCCGAGAGTCAAGGAGGTAAAGAGGGGAGAAAGAGTAAACAAATCTCCAGAACAAGTTACAAATGAGAAAACTAAGGCTCTGTGGGGCAATGTCACCCAGCGAGATAGTGACCGAGTCAAAGCTCAGACCCACATCTCTCTAACCCGCCACTCTTCATCTCTCCAGGGAGAGTGCCCGGGGTGCTTTCCGGGGCATTTTCACCTATGTCCGGGATTTCTCTGGAGGATCTTATCAGGGACGCTGTCCTTTTTCTTCATTTTCAAGTGAGAAAGGTGAGGTCTGGAAGAGTCAAGCCCGAAGTCGCACAGTTAGCGAGTGGCGGAATCTACGCTGGGGCCATGTCTTCTGACTCCTGATCCTCTTTCCACTAACCCAGGCTCCCAGCTTGCCTGCGCTGGGGGCTTGGGAACTCAAGCCCAGGACAGCCACTAAGGACTGCCTAGATGGGCATCACTGTACCTCGGTGCCCCATGTCCCTGTAAGTAGTGGAGGGAAGGTAACCAGCTGCTAGTAAGGGCGCCTTCCGAGCGTCAGATCCCTGGGAACCTGCCTGGAGCAGGAACCTGGGGTGGGGAGAGTGGAAACCTACCTAAGAGAGAGGAGCTAGGGTCCCACCGCAAATGCACCTGGAGAACGGAGATGTGCTTGAGGCTAGGGAGGAAGTAGGGGGCGGGGCCGACTCCATAACTTAGAAACCAGGAAAAGATGTGATGCTCCAGGGGCCAGGACCAGAGGAGGGGCTGTTCTCTTGCAGGTAGGAAATGGATCCCTGTCTCTCCCCATCCCTTCAGAGCAAAGCCTAAACTCAAGGCAGAATTCCCAGCAGGACTTCGAGGAGCCGCCTGGACCCTCGAGTGTCCCATAAGGATGCAGCAGCTGGGGGAGTCTGAGAGAGCCAGGTGGCTGGCAGACCCTCAGAGAGAGAAGGGGCACAGGAAAGGGGGACGGTCAGTCCTATGCCCTCAAAGCTGCTGGGCAAATTGGCCTAACCAAAAGGGAGACAACAATTAAACCCAGTGCCAAGTTCTAAACACTGGGCGAGGGGTGTTCCTGTGAGCCCCCCTGGCTAATGAGTGATGTGACCAGAATCTTTGCTGCTGGATTTCAAGAGAGAAAAGGCAAGAAGGGCACTGGAGAGGAGGAAAATGTTAGTGAACTTGTAGCTGTGAGATAGAAAAGGGGAAGGATCACCCTTCCGTGGATGTTGGCAGTGGTTGATCTTAGTTCCAATCGCATTGCCCAGCTGCCTTATGAAAGCAGCAGTTCCCTTTGTACTGGGGAAAGGGAAGGGCTGGGGGAGGCCTTGGGAACCAGAGGAGCATCCTTTCTGCCGCCCACCCATAGCCTACCTGGAAAACAAATGCTGCATTCCCATCCATCCGCGCATCGTGTCTAGGTAAAAAGGGCATTGGAATTTGCAGCCTCCAGCCTGCTTTCTTAATCAAACTGTCATCATGAGTAATAATTATCCCTTGGGAAACAGCAGAGTGACTCAAAAAGCGGTCCCCTCCCCCACTGCCACCCCCTCGCACAGCTCAGAGCTTTGTTCAGGGTGCCGAGAACCCCAGAAAGTGAAGCCACCAGCTCAGCTCGGGAAGCCTGTCTGCTTAAGTGACCATGCGGACTCCGGTGTCTGATGGGCAGTCACAAAAAGTCTCTTGGGCTCAAGAGCTCATTAGGGCTGACTGTTCATCAGATGCAGGGCAGGGGGGGTGGGGTGCGGGGCAAGAAGCAAATACTGCTGGAGAAGTGATGCTTGTCAGGGAGACAGCACGCAGGAGGAGGAGCCCCGAGTGCCGCCCTCTGAGGATGGCCTTTTTCCTCAGGGGCTTCCCACCCACTCAGATTAACCCTAAGTGTAAAAATATAACGATAAGGAGAGCCACACTTACTCAACACCAACCATGTGCCTGTTTTGAAGGACCGAATTTTTGCATTCAGTTGAGGTTATTAGGAAGCTGGTGCATAAGGCCATCTGGGATGGTAAAATATTGAAACAGGCCATGCGGGTTGGTGCACGCCTGCTCCCCCGGCCCCCTCAATCACCCCCGTCTTCCGGATGAGGAGGAGCAGGCCAAGGGACTTGCCTAACGTCAAGTTAGGGAGTCCGGGAGCTGGAGTTGGAACCCTGGCTGCCTGACTCCAAGCTTTTGCACTTGACCACCAGACTACCAGCCCTGTGTGCGTGACAGGCCACTGCCCCCATCCCTGCTCCTCCCCCTTTACCCTAGAACCCACACAGAGTCTAAGAGAAAGCCCCAATCACCGAGCCAGCAAGAACTTCTCTTAATTATCATACTTGCAGAGCCCCGACCATGCCGACTGTTGGGTATCTCCAGCCACCCGTGTGTGCCCACCTCAGAGCCCCATCCATCTGGGAGGCCAGGGCCACGCGGTCCAGAGCCCATGACTCCCGGGCAGGGGGAAATGCAGGGGCTGTTAGAGATCTACCACTCGAGGTCTGCCTAGGGTACGCTCCCTCCCTTCCCTTCCTCACCATCAGTGTGCTTGCCTTAGCAGTATTCAGGACACATGGAGCCATTGCCAAAACCACGCAGGGCCCCTTGCTAGGAGACATCCTCTTCCCAGGCTTTTCTGACCCATGAGAAATGGGTGTGAGCTGCGGTAGGAAGGTTTTGTCGGACACGGGTAGGGGTCTGTGTCCATGGGGGGTATGGATGCAGGGCCAGCTGCATACCAGCACTCGGTCCCTGAAGATCCTCTGTAAGTTGGACGCTGCTGAGTCCAGGATAAATTAGATCCCCCCTGGCTAGAGTTATGGGATGAATAATGTCTTCTGAAAGACCTGCTTGGCCCCAGAACTGCGCCCACATCAACAGTCACTAGCTATGAAATGCTATTTCCTTTGAGACAATAATAGGTTTCCCCCCACCCCTGCCAGGGTTCTAGAGTCAAAGCCACGGAATGCGAGAAGACCCAGTGACACAGAAGTCTTTTTCTGCAGGACCTTGCTGTGCAAAGACGCGTGACAAATCTCCAAGAGCCAGCTCATCTGAACATTTCACCAGTGGAGCCCCCATAACTATCTCATGGCATAGAGTTTCTTGGAACACTGTTTGGCGGGTGCTGTTCTAAAGAGTGGGGACAAAACACTCACCACTGGGTAGGGGGATGGGGAGTTTCAGCCATTGGAAAGGGACCATCTTTAATTCCACGGTCCCCACAAGGGGAACACAATTTCCATTTCCTCTTTCTCGTAACAAATTCTTAACTCCCTCCAGTTCCCTTTTAGGAGGCCCCTAAATTGCTCTCACAGATTCTCCCATTAAAGTCAAAACATGGTTCACACGGCACCCCTACTTCATCTACTGCTGCAATGAATCTATTTTTCTAAGAAGGTACTCGTAAAAATGGGAATGATGGCAGTCAAATTTTATAGTGCATATGTTTGTGCCAGACACTGTTCTAGCTGTTTTATGTGGGTTCTCTTGTAATTCATTCACATTTTCCTTCCGTTAATTCTGCCCTGAGCCACCACCACCCCCTGCAACCCCGCACTACCCTCCTCCAAGAGGAGAGCTGGGGATCTCCTCCCCTGGAAACAGGTCACATGCAAAGGGAAGGGTAGAACTGAGAAAAACAATTCAGGCTCTCCCTCTCTGCTTAGGAGCTAACCCACCCTGTCACTAGAAGCAGGACCCCTACCACATTATTTCCCCGGGGACCTCTGAGTGCTCGATAAATATAAACAGAAATCAATGAGCCCCAAGCACTTTGTGGATGCTCTTTTGGTCACCCCTGTGCAGGGGTTACAAAAATTAATATTGCCACTTTTTCTTGACCGCTCACTAGGCAATCTACATACATTATCACAGATCCTCCCAACAACCTGTTATTCCTGAATTCTTTCAGAAAAGAGATTCCAGGGCTCCAAGGAGCTAAGTGGTTTACATGGAGCTTCACAGTGGGCAATTGGCCAAGCGGGGATTTGAATCCAGGTCCAACAGGCTCCAAAGCCCAATCTCTTTCTGAGGCATCACAGTCCTTCAGCTGTGTAGATAAACACGCAGACCAAGAATTTTTTTTTTTTTATAAAGAAATAACATGGTCAGTCAGTGAAGGAGTCCCAAACTGGAATCCAGGAGGATTGGTTACAAGATAAATATGCCCTGAAGACTGTTCTCCTGGTACCTGGGCACTGCCCATCCTTCACTTCCCAGCACGGGAGCACCTTCACCTTCCTTCTAGAAGAGTGTTGCGAGATAAAATACCGGATATCCGGTTAAATTTGAACTTCACATAAACAATACCTAATGTCTTAGTGTAAGTATGTCCCAAATATTGCACGGGCTATACTTATACCTGAAAAATATTCATGGCTTATCTGAAATTCAAATCTGAGTGTCCTGTGTTTTTATTCGCTAAATCTGGCAACCCCACCCTAGAGTCAGAGGCATGCTGGGAAGTCTCCTGCCTGGCTCTAGGTCCCAAGTGTTGCTCCAATGGGAGTTGCCATGGCAGCCTGAGCAGGCCCTTCTGGAGCTGTCTCTACTTACCTACTCCCCCCCCACCCCAGCTTCACCTCGCCCCTGCACTCTCCATGCTCCAAACATGCTGAGCTACTTTCAGTTTCCTGAATGTGTCATGCTGCTTCTGGCCTCAGGTCTTAGCGCTTTGCTGTGTTCTGTGCCTGCCTTCTTCCCTCTCTCCCACTCTCTGGCCACTTCCTATTGATCCTTAGGGTCTCCACTTGGAGTTGCTTCTGCCAGGAAGTCTTCCCTGACACCCTGATCCCTGCCCCTTCCCATACTGCAGCACGCAGCATCCGCTGTCCACCGCGCTGCTTGCTCCAGAGAGCGGGGGTGGGTCACAAGCATCCTTGCGTCCCCACACCTGGCACCGACATGTAGCCTCAGGTAGTAAGTCAGCAGATGCTTATTAAATGAATGAACGGATGGATGGAGACTGTCCAGGCAGAGCTCGTCTCTTGAATGTGACTGCTTCCTTCCTCCCTTCTATCCTTACTCACTTTTTCATCTCTTGCCTCCTTTCCCTCCCTCAGAGTTGTGAAAGGCTGAGGCTTAGGTCCACAAGGGCACATCCTGGCCTGGACTCAGGTGAGGAGAGAGCAGTCAAGGCTCAGAGAGGTCTCCTCGTGCCCCTTACCTGGTCATGCCATACCCACTGTCCCCGGGGGCTCACGTCTAGCTACAGGTCAGCGGAAACTTCTCCTCGGCTTCCAAATCCTCCTGGCACATGCCCCCTCTGTGTGCAAACTCTGCTCCCCTTCTCCCCTTGGCCCCTTTAAGGGAACCTAATTGGACTGAGCCCCAAGTTTGGGGTGTGGGGAGACGCCAGTGTCAGATGGCTGAGGGTTAGGGCAGGTGGTGGGGCTCGGTGGGCCAGAACATCACCCATATGTTCCCTGTTCACCCACCCAAGGCTTTGCCCACGCACAGCCTGACAGCCAGAGAAGGCAGCACAGAACTTAACCCTTTTGTGGAATTTAGAAGGTAGTTTCACAAAGGACCAGTGAGCAGCAATCAGTGTTAACTTTAACCCCCAAACACACACACACACACACACACACACACACACACACACCCTAGAGTTCTGCCTCTATGCCGCTCAAGGAACCCGGCTTGCTTCCAGTCAGGGCTTGATTTAGAAGATGCCCTCTGGGGGGCAGGAAGTCCATGCCAGAGCAATGGGGTGTGCTGGGAATACGACCAGGGTGGGGGTGCTGAAGGGCATGGGGAGAGGGGAGAGTGGGGAGGGCAGGGAGCAGCTCAGAGGCAGCTCCTGAAGCTGGATTCTGAAAGCCCTGCTCTGTTGCTCTCTGATCTGACCTTTAGAGGCAGGTGGCGATTTTGTGCCTTCTCATCATCGCCCCCAACCTCCCCTCCCAGAATACGTTAAGAGGACAAAGCGGGAGAAACACCCTTCAGTGTCAAAGTAACTCCAAAAATAGAATCGCTCTGCCCCGGGGGGAAGGCTAGCAAGCTGGGCGTGCAGTGCACCCGCGGCTCCGGCCACTGAGTCCCTTCTGCAAGCACTCCCGCTTCCGTCCAGGTGTCCAGGTACGCATAGTCTCGGAATCACCCCCGCCTTCCAACCCCTACCACCCCGGCCCGCCTCCAACTTGTGGCTGGGCGCTCGGCCCGGGTCGCGGGAGGGGACTCACACCGAGAGAAGCACCGACTCCGACGGCTCCTTGGCTGGGCCAGGTGAGGCGCCGGCTGCGCAGCGGCAGGTACAGGTGGGTCTGGGGGCTGCAGCAGGTAGGGGGTTCGCGGCCGCTCCGGAGGCCTCTGCTGAGTAACAGGGCTGACAGGTTTGTGTTTTCCCCTCTCCTCCTCCCAGTTAACCACACCCCTGCTGCTCTCCTCCTCACTTCCTTAAAGGGTGGGGTGTGTTGTCGGTGGTGCTGTGTGTGCCGGCTCCAGCCTCTTACCATAAACCCTGAAATAGACGCTGCCACCAATTCCCTGAGCTGCACGTGCCCACCTGGGGACCCATCTCCGGAGCCCCAAAGGGGTCTTCGGCCGTGGCCGTGGGCGTGCCCTGTGAGCGGCTGACCCCTCCTAATTCCTCCCACCCCTCCCCTCCTCCTCCCACTCCGCTTGCAGACTTTTGGAGGCCACACTTAAGAGGCTGGTGTTTCCTCTCTAGCCTCCAGGGAGGGTTCAGAGTGGAGATGGTTACCTGGCTCCCATAATCTCAGCATCTGGGCCCCTCCAGGTCTCTCCCTGTCCTAAAGTGGCCCCAATCCCTTCAGGGGGCACTGGAGATCAGGTGAATATCACCAAGGGCTTTGGCAGAACCGATCCAGGTGCTTGTGCTGTGATAGGGCAGGACCAGAGGGCAGCGCGAGAATTGTCACAGAAGCTGGGCAGCCTTTACCCAGCCCCATCTCCGTATCAGCTGACTTCGCTACCCAAACAAAGAGGCTGGTTCACCTCTTTACTCAGGCAAGCAGGGCAGTGAAATGCAAGGCAGTGACTCAAGGGCACTTAGAAAACCCTTTTTCCCCTGTTGCTAGAAAAATTCCAGACTTTCCCCCTGAGTAGGAGGAGGTGAACAGGACTTAGCATAAGGTCAGAAAGCTGGTATGTCCTCAATGTCTCCCACATCCTCAAAGTTCCTCTCCAGAGCCCCTGCCCCAAACTTCTTCATTCTGGGTCCTGTGAAGGATTGGGATCTCCCACAGTTCTAGAACATGCTATTCACAGGGTCATCTCTGAGGATGGCGCCCCCTTGAGTTGTGCGGCCATAGGTGACAGCCCAGCATACATGATGGCCCCCCCAATACAACCTCACCCACTAACTCCAAACTCAGCCACCCCAGGAGAACAATAGGAAAATCCAGCATTTGCTGAGCACGTCTAAATGCCATCCAGTGTTGCTAAGAAAGCATTCCTTTGACACTATTTCACTTAATTTCTCCCATTTTCTGAAAAGAAAACCAAGACTTAAGATTCCTTAATTTGTCCAAGGCCACAAAGCTAGAAAGTCAATGTTTCTCAAAGTGTGACCAGAGGACGGATGACTTGTATCTTTTAAAATGCAGATACCTGGATGGCACTTCGGGTTTACTGACAATCAGAATCTCTGAGCCTGGGGCCCACCTGCCCAACCAAGGCAACTGACAACCCATTGGATGGGAGCTCATAGCCACAGCTGCAGGAGCTCCCCCTGGTTCATCCCATTCACCCATTCATGCTGTCCCCAGCACCAGGTAATGCTGGCAACCCGCAAAGCAGTCAGAAGGTGTCAGGGGAGACCTTGGCTAGGGCTCGGGGTGATCAGGCAAGTGGGACAGGTCAACTGGAGTTAGCAGGCAAAGTGTGGGGAAGACTAACGGACCAACTGACCGCACCACAAGCAGATTGTCAGAGGGCTTCGGAAAATGGGGGCTCCGTGTTCTTGTGCATGGGAATGAGGAGATGAATGTTGAGCAGTTGAAAGTTAGATACTTGCATTGGCTGTTGAGGGTCTGTGTTGGGCTGGAGGCAGTGGGAACTAAGGAGGAAAACTAATCCAAACAGGTTTAAGGAAAGGTGAGTTTGTGTATGCTGCTGCCCTGTGGCCAAATCCTTAAACTACAATCTAATCGGGCCCTCATTCGAGAAAAGTTTTCAGATTTTCAAAATTTTCAGAGGATGTTGAATTCTTCACAGATATTTCTTTAAAGCTCTGCAACCTAGTTCCTAGCATCGTAGGATAATCGGTTTTATTTATGAAAGAGACCTTGGGAAACTCCCTGGGATGGATACTGTGCCTGTAGGTCTCCCTATGTCCTGTCCAGTATCAGTCATGAAAAGTTAAGGTGACAGGGTCACACATGTCAGCCTGTTACCTGCCTTTTAAAAAAAACCTATCAGAAATGCTTCCAGGAGCCTAGAATTCTATGTAAATGGTCTTTTAAAATTCTACCGACATCTCATTGTGTGTTCTAAATTTTAAGATGGTAGCCAACGGAGCAGGTTTAGATGCACACGGGAAGGAGACGGTCAAGAGGGAAGAATGTGACCTTGGCCAGGCGAATCCATTTCTCTGAGTTTGTATTTCCTAATCTAGGAGAGTAGAGGAATAAGAAATACCTCCCCAACCTATTTCACAGGGTACTGTGATGCCCCAATTAACTGATAAGTATGAAAATATGCATACTATGGTGATTATTATGTTATTGTGCTATAACATGCTATGATTTTATTTTTAGAAATCATGGGAATTAGGGGCACCTGGCTGGTTCAGTCGGTAGAACATGCGACTCTTGATCTCAGGATTGTGAGTTCAAGCCCCACGTTGGTTGTGGAGCCTACTTAGAAAGAAAGAAAGAAAAGAAAGAAAGGAAGGAAGGAAGGAAGGAAAGAAAGAAAGAAAGAAAGAAAGAAAGAAAGAAAGAAAGAAAGAAAGAAAGAGAAAGAAAGGAAAAGAAAAAGAAAAAGAAAATAGGAATTAAATAGGGTAGGGTTCAGTGGGGAGTGATTACATAGGTAACTGTTATACAGATACAATCAAGTGTTCACTGTGACTGGAACTTTCATCCATCACCTAATGGGCCTTCACAACAATTCACTGAGGTAAATAACAGTATTCCTATTTTGTAGAAAGGAGGCTTGGAAAAGGTAAATAATTTGTCCACAGCCACCCAGAGCAGGGCTGAATATAAACCCATTATTGGCATGTAATGATACGTCATCGGAGTCTCTCTATTATGGATAATGGAATGAAATCACGTAATGTAAATTTGTTATTAGAATACATTTCATTTTTGGGCGCCTGTGTGGCTCAGTTGGTTAAGCGTCTGACTCTTGATCTCAGCCCAGGTCATGATCTCAGGGTTGTGAGTTCAAGCCCCACATTGGGCTCCGTGCTGGGCATGGAGCCTACTTAAAAAAAAAAAAAAAAAATCAGAATACATTTCATTTTAAAAGAATAGTATAAGTGTTCTGAGCAAAAAAAAAAATGAACAAAGAAAAAAGTCATGGGCACAAGGATTAAATAACTGAAATCCTTCATCACCAAAGGACACCTACCTCTAATTAAACCAGGCACTACTGGGTTTGCTAAATGAACCACAGTTGGGGCCAACTCCCCCCCAAAACGACAAAAAACTCCCCAAACCTCAAAACCATGCCCTTGACTTCAAAAGGACTCTATTCCATTCATGAAGGCACAGCTGGCTGTCCTCCTTTCTTCCCTTATAATAGAATCCCTGATTTTTAGTTGGTCCTAGGCTGCCCCAAATAAAGACTGCATGTCCCAGTCTCCTTTGCAGGTATGGCCAGTGATTAAGTTCTGGGCAATGGTTGGTGAGTGCTAGTTATGTGTGCAGCTTCAGGATCATGCCGTCAAGGGAAGGGGCAAGCCTCCACCATTTCCTTTTCCACCTGCACCGAATGATGGAACCCAGAGCCACCATCCTGGTCTGTGGTGTTGAGAAATGAAGTCTGGGTCCCTAGTGCCATCAAGCCACAATGCTAGCCCTAGACATGGTCTGGGCCAACTTGAACTTTTATATGAGAAATTTAAATTTTTCACGTCGCTGCATTTGGGGCTTTTCTGTCACCATAGCTTCAAATGTACTTCTAATATACAATCACTCAGCCTATTTTCTTTTGTCTCTAAATTAAGGCAGAACCTCAATTTCCTCATCTATAAAATGGGAATAACTTACTACAGGGTTGTCAGAAGGACTAGAAATAACACATGTAAATTTCCCTGCTAGTGCCATGGCTCATAGCTGGCAATAAATGGAAGGTATTATATCCTGTTGCAACTTTTAAAAATGTGTTCCTGAAATAAAAATAATGGTTACTTTAAAATACTCCATCACTGGGGCGAATGGATGGCTCAGTCGGTTGAGCGTCTGACTTGATTTCAGCTCAGGTCATGATCTCAGGATCGTGATATCGAATCCTGTGTTGGGCTCCACGCTGGGTGTGGAGCCTACTATAAAAAAGAGGGGGGAGGATTTACCTAAAATACTCCACCATACCCATTCCCCCAAATGTGGAGGGGAGAAGTGAGACAAAAATAGCAAATTTGATTACTGATGTAAGCTGAATGATGGGTAGGTGGGGGTTAATTATACTGTTCTCTCTCACATTGTGTTTGAAAATGTTCACAGTGAAAAAGTTAAAATAAATGAAATCTTTCCACGGAGGAAAAAAAAAATGGATTCCTGGACGTAATCCAAAGTGAATCTCTTCGGGAAAAATAAAACCATATTAAATCCATTAAGAAATTAATTTGGGGACCCAAGAGGGAGGGCAGCTGGAGAAGTCAGAAGAATGTTTTTATTTTCCTTTTAAAGACAACAGGCAGAGTCTCAGTGCCACAGAGGGAGGGCAATTTCCACAGCTCCGGGCACCGCTGTCTGGCCTTGCGCAGCTCCCCAGGATGGCTGCAGGGCAGTGGGCTGCAGGGTGCTCGTGCAGGGTGCCCGTGTGGAAATGGAGCCTGCCTGCTGCCCTGCCCAGTTCGGTCCAGCTCCATGACTTCTGTGACTTTGGCTTTCTTGGCTCTCAATCCTTCACTCCCACCTGTGAGGGAGCTCGCCGGGTCCCCACAGCCTATGGATAAGCTCTGAAGCAATGGCATGGCCATATGAACCTTGTCTTGCATTACTGACATCTGCAATTCTAACAAATGTGGCTGGCTCTCTGTGCTTAGCCCACACTAGGAAGCATCAAGCGGCATTGAGAGCAGGCTGCTACAGGCAGATTAGCTGTTAGCAGCAAGAAGCGCCTCTAAAAAGGAAAGAAAAAACGAAGTGCCTAGCAAATGCAAGAATGCTTAAAACACAGGCATCTGTGGCCATTTACAGGACAGAGACAAAGAACCCTACATACTGCGCTAACTCCTGAGGGCACCCCTTTATTACCCAGCGCAGCACAGTAATTATTGTCTATTTTGTAAGTCATGAAGGAAAGTTTACATTATGTTCTGCATCCTATATTTTAAGAGGGGGAAAAAAAATCACACAACATATTTTTTAAAAAGTCTATTCAAAATACTTGCAATAAAGTAATCGGGTGCTGAGAGAGAAATTTCAGGAACATGGAAAATCCATTTAGATTTCATTTTGTCAAGTACCAAGTTGCCTGTCTGTACTGGAGTATCTGACCACCCTACCTCCTTCACAGTGAAGAGCAGCAGTGCGTAACCTTCACGGGGGACATCCAAACAAGGGGCTGAAAGCCTGAATGTCCACAGAGGCAAGGCAGGGGACATGAGGGAAGCTAGCTGCATAGGGTCTGTAGCAAACTGGAGAACAAATGTCCCTCATTTCAGGGAGCACCTGCTATTCAGTCTACTGCCCTGCAGAAGAGGAAGCTTAATGTAGCAATGCAGCAGAGCTTTCTTTTTCTAAAAGCAAAGACAGACAATGAACTATCCAAAAAGGAAATTAAGACAATAACTCCATTTGCAATAGTATCCAAAAGAATAAAATACTTAGGGATGAACTTCATGAAGGAGGCGGAAGACTGTAAAACATGGCTGAAGGAAATCACAGGACATAAATAATGGAATGGAAAGATAGCCTGTGTTCATGGATTGGAATACTCAGTAGGGTTGTTAAGATGTCCATACTACCCAGAGTGGTCTACAGGTTTAATGCAATCTCTATAAAAATCCCAACAACATTTAATGCAAAAAAAAAAAAAAAATCCATCCTAAAATTTGTATGGAATCTTAAGGGACCCTGATGGCCAAATAATCTTTATAAAGAACAGAGTTGGAGGTCTCACACTTCTAGATTTCAAAACTTATTACAAAGCTACAGTAATGAAAAAATGTGGTACTGACAGAAAGACAGACATATAGACCAATGGAATAGAATAGATAGCCCCAAAATACACTCTTGTGTATGTGGTCGAATGATCTTCAACAACGGTGCCAAGGCTATTCAATGCAGGAAAGGACAGTCTCTTCAACAAATGGTGTCAGGAAAACTGGCTATTCACATGCAAAAGAGTGAAATTGGACCCCTCCCTTACACCATATGTAAAAATTCATTCAAAATGGAGGGGCTCCTCGGTGACTCAGTCGGTTAAGGGTCCAACTCTTGGTTTTGGCTCAGGTCATGATCCCGGGGTCCTGGGAGCATTGGGCTCTCTGCTCAGAGGGTGCTTACCCTCTCTCTCTCTCTCCCTCTGCCCCTCCCCTCGCTTGTGCACTCTCTCTCAAATAAATAAATCTTAAAAAAATTAATTCAAAATAGATTGCAAACCTACTCGTAAGATCTAAAACTATAAAACCTTAGGGAAAAAATAGGGAAAAGCTTCATGACATTGGATTTGACAATGGTTTCTTGGCTATGTCATCAAAAGGCAACAAAAATAGCTATAGATCAATTGGACTACATCAAAATAAATAATTTCTATGCATCGAAATCGACAAAGTGAAAATGCAACCTACAGAAGGGGAGGAAGTATCTGCGAGTTATATATCTGATAAGGGGTTAAAATCCAGAAGATAGAAAGAACTCATACAACTCAACAACAGAAAATTACCTAATTTAAAAATCTGCAAAGGACTTGAATCAACATTTCTCCAAAGATGATATCCAAATGGCCAACAAGCATATAGAAAGATGTTCAAGACCACTAATGATTAGGGAAATGTAAATAAAAACCACAAGGAGATATCACATCACACCCAATAGGATGCCTACAATGCAAAGAAAAGAACAGAACAAGTGGAGGCCAGGATGTGAAGAAATTGGAACCCGTGTGGCACTATTGGTAGGGACATAAAATGGTGCAGCTACTATGTAAGACAGTATGGCAGTTCTTCAAAAAAAGTAAAAGTAGCATTACCATTATGATCCAGAGTCCACTTCTGGGCATATATCCAAATGAACTGAAAGCAGAGCCTCGAAGAGATGTTTATCTACCCATGTTCATAGCAGCATTATTCACAAGAGCCAAAAGTGGGAGCAACCCCAGTGTCCATCGATGGATGAGTGGATAAACACAAATGTGTTCTACCCATACAATGGAATATTATTCAGCTTTAAAGGAGGAAGGAAACGCTAACACAGGCTACAACATGGATGAACTCTGAGGACATTATACTAAGTGAAATAACCCAGCACAAAAAGACAAATACTGTATGATTCCACTTATATGAGGTACCTAGAATAATCAAATTCATAGAGACAGGAAGTAGACTGGTGATTGCCAGGAGTTGGGGGAAGGAGGGAAAAAGATTTAATAGGTAAAGAGTTTCAGTTTTGCAAGATGGAAAGTTCTGGGTATTGGTTGCACAACAATGGGAATATACTTAACATTACTGAACTGTACACTTAGAAATGCTTAGGATGGTAAATTTTATGTTTATTTTAGCACAATTAATTTTAAAGAAATCTTGACTTTTTATGTAAAATCTCCTAATTTGCAAATGTTGGCAACTGTCCTGAACCTATAGTTGCCTACCTAATGGCAATTTCCCTCTCTTTCTTAATAAATAGCCAAGTCCCAAATGTATCTCAGTGACCATCTCTCTACTTCCATGACTCAGGTAAATCCTGACTGGTTCAAGTCAATCATAGTGGTCTTATTCCTCTTGCCAGTGATGCATTTAGAGGTGAGTGTGTGACCCAGTTCTGACCAATAAGGTGTGAGGAGAAGTCTTCTGGAGGGTTTTAGAAAAGGTTTCTTAGCTCTGAAAATGAGACATAGTAGAGGGAAATGGCCCTATTCCATTTATGGACATTGGCTGATTATCAGGGTAAGATGCCTGGAGCTGTTGCAGTAATTTTCCAACCAAAAGGAAGCCATAGGCAGACCTGCAAGATGGAAAGAATCTGGGGTCTCAGTGTCTTTGGGTTGGACATAGCCTTCTTGCCTCTAGACTTTTGGTGATATGAGATAATCCATCTGCTTACTGTTTAATCATTTTGAGTTGCATTTTAAAGGTGGAGGCTTACCAAATGTCCATTGACTGATGAATGGATAAAGAAGTTGTGGGATATATTATGTATAAAATATACTTTACATATATTTATATATATATAAATATATATAATGGAATATTACTCAGCCATAAAAAAGAATGAAAGCTTGCCATTTGCAATGACATGGATGGAGCTAGAGTGTATCATGCTAAGCAAAATAAATCAATCAGAAAAGGACAAATACCACATACCATATGATCACTCACATGTGGAATTTAAGAAACGAAACAAGTGAACATAGGGGGGGCAAAAATGAGGCAGGCAGCCATAGAATAGACTCTTAACTAGAGAGAACAAACTGAGGGTTGCTGGAGGAGAAGTGGGGGGCGGGGATGAGCTAAATGGGTGATGGGCATTAAGGAGGGCACTTGTGATGAGCACTGGGTGTTATATGTAAGTGATGAATCACTAAATTCTACCCCTGAAAATAATATTACACTGTATGTTAACTGGAATTTAAATAAAAACTTGAAACAAAAACAAAAAAATAAAAAAAAAAAGTTGAAGTTTAGAAGATCATAAATTATATATTATACAGAGGGGAAAAAAACATGTGGATCAAATAAAAGAAGTCTTCAACCAATCTGACCCAGAGGCAGGCAATTCACTACCCTAGGTTTATCCCTAACCAGTTACATTAACACTACTTCTTATGGAAGTTCTCCCTGCATTATTCAAACTAAATCAGAGCCCCTACCCTCCTTTTTTCTCCGTGGTTCAGGCTTCAGAGAAGGCCCCAGTCATCTCTATGTCCCACATCAAGCATCGGACTATAGTGATCTCCTTTAAGACTTCCATGGTATTTCTGTTGAATAAGCTCAATCATGTTTGCATCTCTGGTTGCCTATTTCTAGAAGTTGCTCTTGCAATTGCCAGCTCTGCAACTGTTGGACTCAGCAGCCATCCTATAGAACATTATCCCTTTATTAGTCTTTGATATGAAATCTGATTTTCATATATTAACAGAGTTACCCCAGCTTTGACTCCTGTTAGCGTATCTTTTTCTATCCTTTTTACTTATTTGTATGCTTATATTTAAAGTGGGTTCCTTTTAGGCAGCATACAGTTGGGTCTTAGTTTTCTTTTAAAATCTAATCTTGTTAATCTAATCTCTGCCTTTTATTTGCAGGAGTCACTTTCTAGTCTAGAAAAGAAAAAAAAAAAGAATTCACCCATCTTTCTGCACCTAGAAATTTTTTTCTCTAACACAACATTTGAAAAATAGTTGTCATTCCTTACATACACTTTCATGGGTATAGCAGGGGTTTGGAAAGTGGCAGTGCTTGGCAAGAATGCCTGGGGTCTGGGATGGGGCAAGTCAGAGACAGCAAGAACTGCCAGTGGACTTTTGCATTAGTTCGGTAGGTATAACAGAGAGCCTGAACTTCAAGGTCCTCTGGAAAAGTTCTTCAGAAGTTGGTGACAGACTGTTTATAGTCACCAAGATTTCTCTTTTCTGGTCTCTGGGTAAGTATTAGTCACCCTCTTTACTGAAATTATGCAAAGCATAAGAAAGTTCAGAGTGTTTGAGCTGCTGCTGAGAACTTGGAGCATTTAGTTGGATCTTTCCTTTTATGGTTGAGGAAAAGGAAGTCAGAAAAGTGCCCTGGGTCATGCCTTTGGCTAGTGGTGGGCCTTGGAATAGAACCAAGTCCTTTCCGGATTTCCCGAAAGCCTGGAGAACTTTATTGGTTGAACGGTAACTTTTGTATTCTGCTTAAAGAAAATAAGATCTATTTAATTTCTATTCTTCACCCCCGTTTTGATTTGTGGCCCCACTCAGAGTCTGAGAAAAACAATGACAAAACGAACAGGGAAAAGCCTGTAAGAACAGTATGAAATACACAGATAGCAAAACAGATAGACTGACAGAGCACTGGGACACACAGATAAGAGAACACAGTGAAAGAAAAGGAAACTAGAAAACAAGATTTTCAGGGAGGTGCCTGGAGTGTAGGGTTATTAGCCCCATCTTGTGGCCTTTTCAGAGACTGCCTCTCAGGTTAATTTTTGAATCAGTAACTGTTAACTCCAGATGTGATCTAGAACAGTGGGCCTCAAGATTTAGTGTGCCTGGGAATCCCTGGAGAGCACGTGAAAATGCAAATAGCTGGGCCTTTCTCTCAGAGAGGCAAGTAGATCAAAGTGGGCCCAGGAATCTGCTTTTAAAAAGCTCCCCAGGTAATGCAGAACCATGAACCATGCATAAGAAACAGTGCAGAAGGCAGTAATTGGTGGTGTTCATCCCCTTGGGTTTGTGGGAAACAGGCTACTCTGAGGAAAAGTTTGAAAGACAACTGTCAAGAACTATAAAACGACTGAGATTTTAGCCGTTTTGCAAATTAACAAGTTAGCCTGTAACAGGTTCAAGAATGCTGGTAGGTGAGAGTCCTGCATCAGAGAGAAAGAGAGGCTCATTACTAACGTTGGTAACAATAGTCCGAGAATTATCATTTGGGCCACTTTTCCGAGCCCCGATTCCCAGAATCCTCTGTGATGAGGGCCATGGCAGGCTGCCTTATAGAAGAGCAATTAGAAGCTCAGGGAAACAGAATCTCTCATAACGTAGATTAAGTCGGCCAGACCTTTGCCTAGAGGGAGCCATTATTTGTTGTCCAAGGCTATTCACCACAGAAACATCCTTGAAAAGGTATTCCAAAAAAGGCAGTCAGTGCCTCTGCTCAAATACAGAAAAATGACAACTGGAGAACTGTCTTCCAACAGAAACCGGGAAAATGGACGTGTGTCAGGGGAAAGGAATCCTACATCTGAAGGCTGTAAAGTGGTCAAACTGAGGCAAGAATGGGGAGTTGGGAGAGAGTCAGGCCTGCTATAGCAGGTAGGAATTCAGCCTGGATTCTACTTCCCATAGCTCGCTTCAAAGCAATCCCTACTCTTTCTGTTTTAACGGGGGCCTGCCTCATGTAATGAGTACTTTCCGTATTTAATTTTAATCCTCACATCTCACGTAGACAAGTGATACGAGCACCATTTTACTCATTAGGAAACAGAGTTTGGAAACATTGTGACCCGCCCACTTATGCAACCACGGGACAAAAGGGTCTTTTTAGAGGTCTTCCCACTACCCACTTCTCTCACCTGTTTCCTCTTTACTCCAGGGTACAGAATTAAGACTGGCCAAACTAAGTGAACAACGAAAGCAAGGGTGGGGGACAGATCTTTGCCTCTACTTCGGAACCAGGAAGTGGAGCGCTCGCTCTTTCCCAACCGCGCGGACCAGAAATTTCCAGGGAGTGGTTGAGGAAGAGGCTCCTGAACTTCCTGTCGCATTTCAAATCGGAAATAGGTTTCCCGTGACACGGAAGCCCGGCAGCACAAATGGGGAGTTTCCTTCTCCCTAAACCTGGCCAGACCGCAGAGCACCGGCGACGACCGGCGACGACCGGCAAGGATCGCAGAGCGCCGGGGTCCGCCCCGCTCTTCCGGGGTTTCCTGCGCGGATCGGAACTGGGGCGGAACCGCCAGAGCGCGCCCCTCGCGATTAGACGGTGCTGCTGTCGCTCAGCGCTCCGAACGGAAGGGGCCGGGCGCCGCTCACCGCAGGGTCCCGGAGCCTCTAGGCGGGTGGGAGAGGCGGGAGCGAAAGTTACAGGTTTGGGGTCCGGCGGCCGGGGCGATGGAGCTGGGTCCCGCCGCGTCCCCTGGGCCTTCCCGCTCCTTCAAGGAGGAGTTGCTCTGTGCCGTCTGCTACGACCCCTTCCGCGACGCCGTGACTCTGCGCTGTGGCCACAACTTCTGCCGCGGGTGCGTGACCCGCTGCTGGGAGGTGCAGGTGGCGCCCACCTGCCCGGTGTGCAAGGACCGCGCGGCCCTCGCCGACCTGCGCACCAACCACACCCTCAACAACCTGGTGGAGAAGCTGCTGCGCGAGGAGGCCGAGGGCGCGCGCTGGGCGGGCCACCGCTCCCCGCGCCTGTGCCGCCCTCACCGCGGCCAGTTCAGCCTCTTCTGCCTCGACGATAAGGAGCTGCTGTGCTGCTCGTGCCAGGCCGACCCCCGGCACCAGGGGCACCGCGTGCAGCCAGTGAAAGACACTGCCCACGACTTTCGGGTAAGAGCGGCAGTGTGCGGGAGGTGGCCGAGCGCGCACGTGGCAGCCGGGTCCGGACTGCAACTCAGCACCCCTGGGCCCCCGCGGCTCCCGCCACTGCAGCCTGCCAGAGCTCTGTGCCCAGGCCCCCGCCTGGTCCTGCGGCCAGGACCCCCAGCGCTCTGACTTGGCTAACCTACAGAGGGGTCGGCCCAGGGGACCTGGATGGGTGAAGAGGGATTGTAAACAGAAGTGTGGGAACTGAGGTTACACGATGCTCCCAAGACGGCCCACCCACTTCTGAAGGGCTGAGGCCAGCACCCTCTATGCCAGCAGGGTGTGGCACGGGCCCGGTTGAGAAGGACAGGTGTGGGTAACGCCCAAGAATCTTGGAGCTTGGCATACTCAAGTTAGAGGTGTGGGAGTCCAAGACCTGGCCTAAAGGTCTCCCAAAAGGGGTCACATACTTCCCCGACCTGGCCCTATGTGTTGTGTAGGAGTGGAGAGGCTTTTGGCATTGGCTGGCTGGTTTATTCTGGATCTCAGCACCCCAATGCCTAGAGTTCCTGTGGCTGTAAATAAAGTGAATGGAAAATACTTTGGTATAGAAGTAACACGGAGAATACTTTGGTGTAAGAAGGAAAAATGATCAGAAAATAAGGATTAGCCAACTTAGGAGTTTTCAGAATTTTTGACCTTAGCCCATAGTAAGCTCATGTTTTGACCTTGCCCCCTATTTTTTCTGTTGTGATCCGGAACACCCTTATGTATTGTATCACTTGAAACAAAAGTTCTGTGAAAATGTCTGTTGTATTCTGGCATTTTCTGTTATTTTATTTTTATTTATGGTTTTATTTAAAAGATTGCAGAGGGTGTGAAACACTAATTTATTTCCTCACCTACTAACACATGGGTCAGACCCACTGGTAGGAAGCTGAGTGTATTGAAAAGGAGGCACTGTAAGAACCCCTAATGCCTGGTCTCCAGACACTGTTTTTGTTTTGTTTGTTTTAAGGCCTTTCTTAAGAAATATTGAAAGTTGGTTAGAATTTCATACACATTTAGACAGAGTTCAGGTGAAGGGGAATGTCTTTAGTATGCATGTTTGAATACTACAGAACTTACCAAGGGGATAACCCTATAACTCCTGTTGCCTTATTTGTTTAACAGTGGTCCACAACAATGCTTTTCCCCATTACCACTGGCAGAAGTGCCAGGTCCTGATGTGGGACAGCTAAAGTAAGTGCATTCTGGGGGCTGGGGTCGAGGTAGGGGGGGCACCATGGATCAGGTCATGACTCATCACCATGGGGCTGTCACAGGTACAGATCAGGAAGATGGGCAGGAGTCAAGGCCAGGAGCACTAAGGCAGAACCCCTAGGTCCGGGCTAATCCAGGGTTCAAGATTAGTGAGTCAGGTGCCGGGAAGCAAATAGGGTCTAGGGACAACTTCCTGTTCCTTCAGCAGATGCCTTGTACTGCTTGGTCCCAGGGGTACTGCAAGGCATAAGATAAACAACAATTCATACCTTCAAGCAGAGACCTGAGGGATGAGGAGGTGTTAGCCAGGTGAAGAGAGTGAGGGAGGGTATTTTGGCCAGAGGCAGCAGCATACGTAAGGGTCCAGAAGCTGGGAGGCCTAACTTTCTAGGCGCTAAGAATTTCAGAGTAGTTAAAATAAGGTTGGAAATGCAGAAGAAGCCATGAGGCCTGAGGCTTGGCCTTTATCCTAAAGACGGTAGGGAGCAGTAGAAGGGTTTTACACAGAGGGATGATGCAGTCAGATTGATAGGCACCCAGGGCGATGTATGAGGAGGTAGGGAGTCTAGTCCGGAAAGATCTGAGGAGAATGCAAGCCCAGTGTGCTCAGCCTGATGCAGGGTGGAACTCATTCAGCGTGTTAGACAGCTGTGTATCAAGGACTTGTGTTGTGTTGTGTTCTGGAACCTGTGAGGGGTGCTGAGGCCGCAAAGGTAAGACAGAGCCCTCACCCTGTGGCGCTCATGGCGTAGCAAGGGAAGTCAGACAGTAAATAGACAAGTTGTTGTGCTGGCTGGGTGCAGAGCAGTGTGGGAGGGCTGGAGAGGTGAGAAGAGGCTGAAGGGGCTGCTGTTGGGTGCCGTGGGGAGCTCTGAAAGCTTCTAAATAGGGACTTCGTGGTGAGATGTGTGCTTAGAAAGATCACTTAGGCAACCCTGTGAGGAATTCGACAAAAAGAGTAATCGTACCAGCCAACACTTTTGGAGCGCTTACTGTGTGCCAGGTGATCTTGGTGTGTTTACATGTCAATAAATTTAATCCTCACAAAACCCCTGTGAGGTTGTGTGTTAGTTTCCTATTGCTGTTGAATAAATTGCCACAAACATGGCAATTTAACACAGCACACGTGTATTTTCTCACAGTTCTGGAGGTCAGAAGTCCTAAAATAAAGGTGTTGGCAGGGCTACGTGCCTTTTGGAGGCTAGGAGAGAATTTATTTGCTTGCCTTGTCCAGCTTCTAGAGGCCGCTTCCTCCATCTTTAAAGCACATCATTCCAACTTCTGCTTCTTTTTTCCCATTGCTTTCTCTGACTCTACTAACTTCCTCTTTCTTATACGGACCCTTTGATTACATTGAGCGCATCGAGACAATCCAGGATAATCATCCATCTTAAAATCCATAATTTAACCACATCTATAAAGTCCTCTTTGTCATATAAATAATACATTCACAGCTTCTAAGTTCTAAGATGTGGACATCTTTATTCAGCTTACCACAGGTAGGTACTATTCTCCCCATTTTACAGACAGTGACACTGAGTCTCGGGTTAAGTAACTTGTCCAAAGTCACAGAGCAGGTATTATAGAGTTCACCTGGAGCCTTGTTGGGCCCCTACTCTGGTCATGGACTTTGAGAGAAACTTCTTTGGTCCCCAGGTAATACTTTCCCTGCTGGCTCTCTGTTCTGGGAGCTGTGAGGACAGTGGGTTATGTGTGGGTATTTAAGAGGCTCGAGTGGATGAGGACCACTATCCTACCGTGTGGGTCCCTACTATGTGCTAGGCGCAGTATGTTCAGTAGAGGACAGAGGAGTCCTAGCCCCTGGCTTCTTGGAGTCAGATAGGCATAATTTAATAATAATCGACTGACATTCCTGTGAGGGACAGTACAGGAGGTGACAGACGGCTGTAACAAGGAGCCTGCTCTTGTCTGGTGGGAGTGATTTCACAGAGACCTGAGGCTTAGAAGGAGTTCACTAAGTGAGGGGCAGCAAGCAGCAGTGGTGGGGCAGAGGGCAGGGAAGGCAGGAATCCAGAGACGTCTGGACAAGGAAGGTAGGCGTCCGGAACAGATCCCAAGGGGCATCCAGGGCATGTTAAGAGATCTGAGATTTTGTCCTAAAGACAGTGGGGCGAGAAGGGAAAGAACTGCTGAGCTATCCAGACATGCCATAAGGGTTGAGACCAGAGCGCTGAAGTGCGTGTTGGAGCTTGAAGGGACAGCCTCTAGCACTTGTTTCTCAAACTTGAACAACGCACCCAGTCTTCTTAAAGGAAAAGCTGTTCCAGCACTGTGACTTAAAATACATTCCGTACATACAAACGCTAAGCTAGCGTAAATTCCTCTTGCTTATTGCACATATAGGCAGTAAAACAACAACAACAGTTTACAGGTAAAGCACAAAAGAAAATCAGTTCAGTTCTAGTTGAAATATTCATCACCAGGCTTTATTTAGCTGAAAGGAAAGCACTGCTCTGGGTGGCTGTGAGGCTTGTCTGACAATGTTTGGGATACTCCTTTACGCTCATCTGTGTGGTTCCTTGATTTGCCAGTCTGAATTTCCCTCTTTGCAGGTCTGAAACTTTTCCTGCGCTACAATTGACCTTCATTTAGATCTAGTATATCCTTCACCCCTTCACAAATTAAGTGTACTTCTGTTCTATCATTATGAGGCCAAGACAATGAAAGTAGTGTAGTTTGGTGTCAAGGTAGTTGTTAACAAATACAAATGCCGGCACTGCAGTTGTAGGAACTGAAAGCGTGTGTCCACACTGTTTATAAGGCAACTTGGAAAAGGTTTACCTTAGGTATTTTTGTTTGTTTGTTTGTTTGTTTTTTTAGGTTATTGAATGAAAACACTAATTGAAAACTCTTGTGGAAAACTTGCAGGTCCCCAAAAACAGGCCCAGAGCCGTGGGGCACTGTGAGGAGATGGTTCTATTTTACTAGTGAGAAAACAGAAACTTGGAGGAATGCAGCAACTCCTGGCATTGGCAGGGAATGGCAAGGGTACATCTAGGATTAGAACTCAGATTTCCTGACTCCCCGTCTGGTGTTTGCTCTGCCTTGCATCATCAAGGCAAGCCTGCCCGACCTCCTGCCAAGTCCCAGGCCTCGAACTGCCTTGTCCAGTCCCCTTTCTTACCCATCCCATGGGACTCACATGAGAGTCATTCTCTGCCCTCCAGCCTCCTCCTGCACCGGCCCCAATCCATTCTCCTTCTGGGATTCTTAGAATTAGTCTGGCCACATCTTACCTAGGACTGTTCCATGTTTTCCTTAAGTCTCCCCCCCCTTTATAATTCTTTCCCCCCTTTTCCTAACTATGCACTCCCAGTTGGATTCCCCCTTATGGACCAGACACTACCAGGTCCAAGTTGCATGGACATTTACTGCCTGCTTGGTAAGGCATGTGCCCAGGGGTGGGGGCTTACTGAACACTGCTCACTGAGGCTCCTGAGTTACCAGACCCCCACACTAGGCACTGTGGTGGACACCTGCTTCATGAGGAGGACTGAAACACCACGGGGAAAGGAAGAACGGGAGACTGGGGTGCGGTTGGATAAGAAAGGGATAATGGACGAGACGAAGTTGTCTTGGATGCATTTATGCTATCCTTGTAAGAAACCTGGAGAACAGCCAGTAGGAGAGTTAAATTATCCACCACTAAGTGGCACCTAATGGTAGTGAGAGCCAACACAGGCCTGGTGTGCTCTTGGAAGCACCTTACGTAGATTGGCTAGTGGGAACCTCATAGCAATCCTGCGAGCTAGGCAGTCTCATCCCTCTTGCCCTCATGAGGAAACTGGTGCAGAGAAGAGAAGGAATTAGCTCAGAATCATCTGCTGCAAAACAGAGGAGCAGGGATTTGAACTTGGGGGCCAGGTGCCAGAGCTCTTCACTGCTGTGTCAGTCTGCCTGAAAACAAATGTTTGAATTAGATAGGGAAAATGACTACAGGCAAATGCCTAGAAACCCTGGTGATGGGCTAGGTAAGCATGGACAGACAACTGCAGTCTTCATTTTTACAGTGAAGTTTGAGAGTCTGCAGAAGCTTTCATGCCTTCATTTTTAAGGTGTGGAGCCTGACCGCCAGTGAGAGAGCGAGCTTTTGCCAAAGTTCTCACCAGTGGTTAGTGACAAAGACAAGGGTAAAAATCAGGTCTCCCGACTTTCAATCCAGGAGGCAGTGTAGCGTAGTGGAAAGAACATAGGCGTTCGATGGACTCCTTGACTGGGCAGGTAGGTAATTGAGCATCCACTTTGTGCTGAGCCCTGGGGATATGCATGGATAGGACAGTTTCTCCCCTTGCAGGGCAAGCGTCCTTTCCTTTCCTTCTGCAAAGGTTTATTGAGCACCATTGTGCTGGGCCAGAAGACCTGCCCTTTCTTGGAGCCTGCAGCCTTTCCAGGAAAGTGAAGTGATTGATTATCCAGGGTAGTAAGTGGGACGATAGAGGTGTATGTGGGAGCTATGAGAGCCCAGAGGATGTACCTGAACTCTACTGGGGAGATCAAAATGGCTCTCTGGAGGAAGTGAAGGGAGCCTGAGCTGAGTCTTCAAGGCTACGTTGAGATAGTTGCAGGGTGCAGACAGGAATTAGTCAGAAGCAACAGTATACACAGGGCCTTGGAAGACAGAAAACCTGGCTTGGGCTAGACAGCCCTGGCTACAGACATGACTCTAGCCTTTGATAGGTACCTGAGGGATGCTGTGACAATCTTGGGAAATAATATTTATTCTTTCTCTTACCTGTGCCCTTCCCATTTTCTGTTATACCACATAGCACCTGTGTTAATGGATGTTTTGGGCAAAACAATTTTGTAAAATCCTTAGGGTATTAAATATACTCTTGAAACTTGTTGCCTAAGGGATCAAATTGTAATTTTTAAATAAACGATGTAGACTATATAATCACATTCTGAATCCTTTAGTGTAAATAAAAACTTCCTGTTTTGCATGTTTATAAATAAGTAATCCTGAGTGTCGTAATTCGAAACTAAAATCAGAGCTCATTTGCTGTTTTGGGCTTGGGGTCTGGGAGATGCTCCACACCTGTCATGGGCCATTTAGCTCCATCCAGGGCCGTGATGACCCGTATTCGTCCTGACAGGGCTTCATGGCAGAGCCCCCTCTAGTCAACCTGCAGCTTCTGCTCATTCAGCGCGCTCTTTGGGCTACATGCAGTCCCTGAATGGTCTGTCCATGATACAAGTATGTTTAGTGTTAAGATCAGAATATCTAAAGCAAACATGGAAAGTATATTGTTGAGATTCACTTGAATTCATACTTTTTACGTGCAGTATTTCCTAGATTCACCACTAAATACATGGAAAGGGAAAAAGTGGAATAAAACATGCATCGTAAATCCCAGAAAAGGGGAAGAGAAGGAAATACTGAATAGGTGGGACAAATAGCACAGAACAAGGTGGTAGGTTTAAATGCAAATGTATCAGGTAATTACGTTAAATATTCCAAGTTAAATGACAATTGTCAGATAGCTAAGAAAACAATCCAGTTCTGTGCCACTTAAATAGGATTATGACAACAGATGAGAAAAATCAATTTGTTGAAGTTCAGTATACTTCTGTGATTTAAAAAATTAGCAAACTAGGAAGGGAAGGAACTTCATTAATCTGATTAAGGATATCTACTGAAAAGCTTAGAGCAGATACCATATTTAATGGTGAAATATTGAAAGTTTCCTCATTGGAGTCAAGAAAAAGGAATGCGCATTTTGACCAACTGTATACAGTTTTGTGCTGGAGATCCTAGCTAATAAAGTAAATCAGGAATCGTAAGTAAAAGGTGTAAGATTAGGAAAGAGGGAAACTACACTGGCATGATGTGCAGATAATATGATTCCATATATCTGCATAGAAATTTCTGTTGCAGAGAAAATAAAAAGATGCTACAGATAAATTATGAATATAAATGAGTTTAGAAGGATACTGGTTGCAAAGTCAACATTGAAATCAATCGTATCTCTGTGTATCAGCAAATATAAAAAAACATTTACAATAGTATAAAATTTGGGTATCTAGCAATAAATGCAACTGCAGAAATCTGGCAGGGAAAAATACATAATTTCATTGAGAGACATCAAACACTAAGTGGCAAAATATACCATGTTCATAGATTAGAAGACTCAGTATTTAAAGATGTCAGTAAACTGATCTGTAGAGTCAGTACTATGCTAATCAAAATTCCAACATGATATTTTGTGGAATTTGGCAAGCTGATTCCAATATTTGTATGAAAACTCAGAGAGCTGGGCTCCTGGGTGGCTCAGTCAGATGGGATGAGTCCCACATTCGGCTCCCTGCTCAGTGGGGAGCCTGCTTCTCCCTCTGCCTGCCCCTCCCCCTGCTTGTGCACACATTCGTGCGCTCTCTCTCTCTCTTTCTCTCTCTAATAAATAAATAAAATCCTAAAAAAAAAAAAAACTCAGAGAGCCAGTGATTGCCAAAACAATCTTAGGAGACATTTAACTCTTAATATTTTACAGCTTTCGAATTAAGGCTGTGTGATGTTGGCAGAAGACAGACAGGTGGGCCAGGGGAACAGACTAGAGAACTGGAAACATCTGTGTTTGATGTGTGGTGGAGGTGGCCTGTACATCAGTGGGGAATGCTAGTACTCTAAATAATGATTCTGAGGCAGCGAGCTCCACGGTCACACCATTCACAGGATAGACTCCAGGTTATCCACATTGGACCTAAATGAGAAAGGAAAGCTGTAAAGCTTAGAACAAATAATATAGCTTATCTTTGTGACCCCAGGATGTGGAGGGTTTTTTATTTTAGCAGTTTGGGAAGGGAGGAGGTATTCTTAAAACCAAGGAGCCCTAATTCTAAAGGAAAGGCTGATAAATTTGACCATATTGAAATTAAGAAATATAATATGTAATAGAGTATTATATATTCTATATATTCTATTCTGTTATATATATTATATAATAGAACATACTTATTACACATCTAACCCATGAAAAGACATATATTGCACATCTGTAATAAATTCCTACAAACCAGTAGAAAAATGGCAGGCAACTGCATTGAAAAATAGTCAAAAGGTTTGAACAGGTATTTAAAGATAAAGATCCAAATGGTTAAGAAACATTTTTCATTAACATCACTTGTGTGGTGTAAACTGTTACAACTGCTTTGGAAAACAGCTTGACATATCTACTAAAGTTGAAGATTCACATATTTGTGGCGTCTTCCTGCCTCCAGGGATATTTTGCACAGAGACAAGTGTACCTGTGCGCCAGATATATATAAGAAGGTTCATGCTATTTGTATTGCTTGAAGATTGTAAATGAGCCAACTGTCCATGAACACCAGAATGGGTAAATGATTGTGGCGTGTTCATAGAGGGGAATACAATGCAACAATGAATGATAAACTTACATACAATAACGTGTTTGAATCCTACAAACCTTAATGTCAAGGTAAAGGAAACAAGACACAAAAGAATGCATACAGAATGGTTCCATTAATATAAAGTTTAAAACCAGGCAAAACTAAAGTATATTATTTAGATTAGGGATGCATATATAGGTGATAGAACTATGAAGAAAAGCAGGGAAATGCTATACAAATTAGGATCTTTGTTTCCTCTGATAGGAAGAAGGGGATAAGGTTGAAACGGGGGCACATCCTGGGTGTGATTAAGAGGTGTTCCGTTTACAACTACTTAAGGCACATTTATGTTTTATGCCAGAGCAAATTAATTGCCAACAATAAGAGATTGAAAGGTAAAAAACAACTCATTAAACTTGAGAGAAATTGAAGGGATTTCATTGAGGAAGGAACGCTCTTGGTAAGTGACAAGAAAAGGCTAACACTTCTAAAGTTTTCATTTTATAGGTTTTAAAAATTTTGAGGTATAATTTATATACAATAAGATGCATAGATCTTGGGCGCCTGGGTGGCTCAGTTGGTTAAGCAACTGCCTTCAGCTCAGGTCATGATCCTGGAGTCCCGGGATCGAGTCCCACATCAGGCTCCCTGCTGAGCAGGGTGTCTGCTTCTCCCTCTGACCCTCTTCCCTCTCGTGCTCTCTCTCTCATTCTCTCTCTCTCAAATAAATAAATAAAATCTAAAAAAAAAAAAAAGATGCATAGATCTTAACTGTTGAGTTTGAAGAGTTCTGAATGTTACACACACCCTATACTTGCCTCCTCAAAGGAACTAATAGAACATTTCTGTCACCTTGGAGAGCTCCCTTCTTCCCAGCCAGTCCACCAGGAGGCAACCACCATCTCATTTCTGTCACCTTATTAGTGCTGCCTGTTCTTGAGCTTCATGTAAATGGAGTGATACCATATATGCTCTTTTGTATCTGGCTTCTTTCTGGCAAAATTTATATATATACTTATTTATATATGTATATTACATCTATGTAAATTTTATGTATATGCATATATACATATATAAACATGTAAACACATATACAAATATGTGTGTATATATATTTACATATATAAACTTTTTTTTTTTTAAAGATTTATTTATTGAGAGAGAGAGAATGAGAGACAGAGAGCATGAGAGGGAGGAGGGTCAGAGGGAGAAGCAGACTCCCCGCCGAGCAGGGAGCCCGATGCGGGACTCCATCCCGGGACTCCAGGATCATGACCTGAGCCAAAGGCAGTCGTTTAAGCAACTGAGCCACCCAGGCGCCCCTACATATATAAACTTTTATAAATTCATATATATATATACACACATACACACACACACACACATATATACAAACGTGCCCATGTACTGTGTGTCAGTAGTTCCTTTCGTATTGCTAAGTAGTTTTCCATTCTATGAATATACCATAATTCAGCCATTTCTTCATGGACATTTGGTTGGTTTCCAGTTTGGGAATAGCCATTAGTTTTTAAAATGTGTTGTTTAGTTTGACATTTATGGGAGGAAGGTCATTAACATGCTAGGTTATTGAAGGAATTGGGCAAAGTATTGACAGAATTATAAACTTACTCTAGAACTAAAGAAGCTGACAACAAATTTGGGAATAAGATGACACTTTCAGAAACATAAATGGCAGGCAGACAAACATAGTACTCGCTCTCTGAATGAGATAGGGTGTGTAGTGTGGCTAAGAACATGGCCTTTATTGTTGGATACAAGTCCTGGCTCTGCTAAAGTCTAAGTATAATTTTGGCAAGTTGCTCAACTCCTCTGGGCCTTATTTTCTCCTCTGTAAGAGGAGTGTAGTGCCTGCCTCACAAGAATGTAAGAATTAAGTAGCATGGGGCGCCTGGGTGGCTCAGTTGGTTAAGCGACTGCCTTCGGCTCAGGTCATGATCCTGGAGTCCTGGGATCGAGTCCCACATCGGGCTCCCAGCTCAGCGGCGAGCCTGCTTCTCCCTCTGACCTCCCCTCTCATGCTGTTTCTCTCATTCTCTAATACATAAATAAATAAAATCTTTAAAAAAAAAAAAAGAATTAAGTAGCATGATCTCTATTAAGTGCGTAATTTAGTGCGTGATGCATAGCGCATGTGCAGTAGTAACTGCTTGTTACTAATAGAACCATTAGTGGATCTCATCAACTCACACCTCAGAGAAGGGTCATTTTGGGGTTGGTCTTCGCTGAATGACACCAGAACTCTCCAAGTGCTTCAAAAGTTTGGGAAAGGACAGGGACTGTCACCCCCCCCACCCTACGCCCCTACCATCCTCATCCGCCTGTAACTCCCTAGCTGTCAAGGTTGAAGGCAGAGGGCTGGGCTGCGTTGTTTTGGGGCCAGCACACCCCTGGGTAACGTGTGTGGGCAGTTGCTTCACTCCTGTCATCCACGCTTATCACAGAATTGTTTTGAACTTTATTAGATGACTTTGTAACAAAACCTCTTCTGCCACAAAACATTAGGATGGTATTTCACTAGCCTTGTGGGATATTCATACTGATTTGATTTTGCTTTTGAGGAGGCACCTTAGAGATGTTATACTACAGAAAACAAAAAGATCTGTTACCTATTCTCAAGAAGATCCTAAAAGTGGCCAAAATGAATAGAAAAGAAGAAACCTGCAGAAAATGAAAGCATTTTCTGGAGTACAGCAGTTACAAGAGTGGGCTCTGGAGCAGGACAGACAGCCTAGTTATTGCTGCATAACAAATTACCTCCAAAAATAGTGGTTTGAAACAAGCAATATCTATTACTTCGTGGTTTCTCTGGGTCAGAAATCTGGGTATGACTTAGCTGGGCATGTCTGCTTCAGATCTCTCCTGATGCTGCGGTCTCATTTGAAGGTTCAAGTAGGCCAAGGTCACCATTCGAGCTCCCTCACTTGTGTGGCCACTGGTGGGATTACAGTCCTCATGGGTTGCTGGTTGGAGGCCATCCTTAATTCCTAGCTCCGTGGGCCACTCCATAGGCTGCATCACAACGTGGCAGGTGGCTTCCATCCCACTGAGCAAGCAACGGAGGGCGAGAAAGGATGTGCACAGGCTTTTAGTCACCTCATCTCAGAGGCAATATCCCTTTGCTTTGGCCACATTCTGCTGGTTAGAAGCAAGTCATCAGGTCCAGCCCATGGGGAGCAGATTCTACCAGGGCATGAATCCCCAGAGGTGGGGACCACTGGGGCCATTTTAGAGGCCCCGTCCTTCAATCTGCCCTCTATTCCCCAATGGTTCCTGTCCCCCTAGCATGCAGAATACACTCACCCCCCCCCCAAGATCCCCAAACGTCTTACCCCATTACAGCATCCACTTCTGAATCTCGTCATCTGAATCAGGTCCAGGTGGGGATGAGGCTTTTGAGGACAGATCTCTATTATGTACTGCTGCATAACAAATCACCCCCCAAACTTGGAATCTTAAAGCAGTAGACTTTCCTATCTCACAGGATGGAGGGATCACCAGGAGCCATCTTAGGGGCTGCCTACCACCACTGTCTAGGTTCACATCCTTGTCCTGCGACATACTAGCTGTGTGCTCTCACTTCCCTTTTGTGTGCTTTTGGCTTTTTTTTTTTTTTAATTTATAAAATGAGTCTAATCCTATTACTTACCTAATAGGGATGATGTGATGATTAAGTGACATAATTTGTAAAGTAATTTACACATTCCCTGGCAAATAGTAAATGCTCAATAAATGCTAGTCATTTATAATTAATGCCACTAGAATTGTTACTATTTTTCCAAAGAAAAACTTGGTAAGCTTTCTCAGAATGAGGAGAGAAAAGGATAAAAATGGAGAGAAATGGATAGTCCTTGAATACAAAAGGTAGGAATCCAACCTCAAACTGGTAATGGTTCTTCAAGGAGTCCAAGGAGATCAGAGCAATAATGGTTAAGTTTAAAAAAACAAGACTACTAAACAAAAAGTATTTGATTAAAGCAGTGATTAAAGTATTTTGCATGGCCCATGCACTATTGGAATATTGCAATAAGGTGGGGATGTGGGGAGACATGTAGTTTGGATAAGGCCCTATAGGATTAACTGGATCGACCTGTAATCAGACCTTTTCATTACTGACTGCAGGCCAGTCCAGTTTAGAAAGTCATTAAGAGAGCCTGTGAGCACATTGTCTATATAGAGTGGCAACAGCTCAGGGGTTCATGGACGGCCTGGACCAGCTGTAGGCCTGAGTGGGATGCCCTTCTCTGTGTACTATGGCCAGCTTGAGAGGGAACGGGTCATTTACCTCCTCGGCTCTGTCTCCCCATCTGTACCAGGTATAAAACAAAGGGGCCGGCTAGAAGGTGTCTGAGAGAGTTTTATACTAAAACCTAGATTCAAGGTCAGGGCTGTGCCCTGCAGCGTGTGGACAGATGGGTTGAGTAAATGTGGCTGAGCTGTACCCCCACTGAAGTGGGACTCCAGCTATAAATGGAGTATGCCCTGCCCCTGCCTGGCCTCCAGCCCTAATGTTCCTCCTTCTCGTTCCTCACGGCAGGCCAAGTGCAGGAACATGGAGCACGCGCTGCGGGAGAAAGCCAAGGCCTTCTGGGCCATGAGGCGATCCTACGAGGCCATTGCCAAGCACAATCAGGTGAGTGCTCCGGCTGGGCGGGGAGATTAGGGATACCTGGGTCAGTGGGAGAATTGGGGGGGGGAGAGGCGAGGGTGGGCCCGCCCTGACTGTGGGTGTTGACCCAGATGCAGCCTGCCTTAGCCCTGAGGGTCTAGCATAGTCACGTCCTAGGTTGCTGGTGGTGGCGGCCGCGTTGCCGTGGCCTCTCTGAATAGAGAGCCAGCAGCTGTGGGAGGGGCGTGAAAAGTGACCTGTGCGGTCTGCACGGTGGTTTCAGACCAGCTTGAACACGTGCCGCACTCGACCATCTACCCAGCTGCGCAAGCCACCGATGACCTGGGGCTCTTTAGTTATTCCTCTTTCCCTTTTCCTCCCCCGGTCCACTCCATCAGCGGTCCTGGCCTCTCTAACGGAAAGTACATCTTGTCCGCCCGACGCTGTGTTTCCCCCGCCACCCACCATCTTGGTCCTGTCTCCATTGTTTCTCACCCGGCCTCCTACTTGGGCTCCAAGCTTCCACTTTTTTTTTTTTTTTTAAAGATTTTATTTATTAATTCATGAGAGAGAGAGAGGCAGAGGCAGAGGGAGAAACAGGCTCCCTGCTCTGCAGGGAGCTGCCATGCAGGGCTCAGTCCCAGGACTCTGGGATCATGACCTGAGCTGAAGGCAGATGCTTAACTGACTGAGCCACCCAGGTGCCCCTGTTCTAACTTTTTAAAAAAGCTTTTTGTAGTTATGATTAGGGGTACGGATATTGTGAATGATTCAGCTTTAAAATAAGTGCTTTCTACTACTCTTTTGTTAAGCCTCTGCATCAGACAGATTTGAAGTCCTAAGATGGGAAGGCAGATAATTTTTAAAAGCCGTTGTTATTTACAACAGTTCGTTTCTGTGATTCAGGATTTCCCTTGCTATGGTGTACCCAGCCAAGATACAGAATATTGTGTGTTGAGGAAGATACAGATGACAGGTGTTATCAATAAGCAGATTTGATGTGATTTTTTTAATTTATCGAGACAACCTCATGCTGTGTGACTTTAAACTTAAAAATGTGTGCTAATAAAACTGCGTCTGTATTTTACCTGTTGGGGTTCCACCCACGGTTTCTGTTGAAAAGAGCGCTCCTTTGCTAGAAACCTGAGAGTCCTGAGGCCAGGTGCTGCCTGAGAGGTTCCCTCCGGGCCTGAGCCTCCGTGGCCCCGTCCTGCTCTGGGCTGTAGGTGGAGGCTGCCTGGCTGGAAGGGCGAATCCGGCAGGAGTTCGACAAGCTTCGCGAGTTCCTGCGCGTGGAGGAGCAAGCCATCCTGGACACCATGGCCGAGGAGGCGAGGCAGAAGCAGTGTCTGGTGGAGGAGAAGATGAAGCGGCTGGCGGAAGACACCGAAGCCCTGGCCCATGAGATTGAGCGGCTGCAGGTGGAGATGAAGGAGGATGATGTTTCTTTTCTCATGGTGAGGGGCTCGCCATCTGGCTTCAGGGACAGGGAGCAGGTGGTCGGGAGCCATTGGGGAGCCAGAGACTGGCAGGTGCTGGGTGGGGGTACTGGGCCGGAGGAGCCCCTGGAGGAGGTGCCCTGCTTGTCAGGAAGCCAAGGGGATTTTCAGCAGAGCGGGGTTCCTGAGGACTTTCTCACTTCTGTCTGCCTCTCCTTTCCTTGTCCCTCTCCCTGCCTCTCTTGTACTCTTGCACTCTATTTCTTCTCTTTCTACTCCTTAATACAGCAGAGTACCTTTTAAACAAGGTGGAAAAGTTGTGAAGGTAGTGCTGGGTGCCCCGTAGACCCCTCCTCCTAGGTCCTCCCATTGTTAACACCTTATATCGCCTCGTGGCGCATTTGTCCATAGAAACCTGACCTTGGTGCATTGTAATTAACTAAACTCCAGACTTATTTGGAGTCCACCATTTTTTGCATTAATATCCTCCTTCTGCTCCAGGATCCAGTCCGGGGACCTACATCGCATTTAATTGTCCTGTGCCCCGGTCTCTGCTGGTCTGTGACAGTGTCTTATTCTTTTTGTTTTTCATGACCCGAGGAGTGCTGGCCAGATAGCCTGCAGAGTGTCCTCCCACTCTGGGTTAGCCTGATGTTTTTTCCATAATTAGACAGGGGTTATAGGATTTTACAAAGAAGACAAAATGGAATATTCTAAAATTATACAATTATTTTAATTTTTAAATTTAAATATGATTTTTGGTATTCTCTGTTGCTTTCTTAAGAAAAGGATGACTCTATTCTCTCTTTTAAAAATACATGTTTCGTTCATTTTCTTTATTTCTTTTTGTTTTTCACCCCCCCTTCCCCTCTCCCCCCCCACCCCATGATTCTTATGGAGACGTGTCTGTAACTGGAAAGCTAGTTTGGAAATCAGTCGGGATAGCGAGCGATCTCCTTTACTTAGAGAACAGCTGAACTCTCTGGAAAGGGGAGACTTTGTAGAGTGGATTGAGAAGGGACAGGTACATCCTCCATTCAGGCCAGGTGTCACATCCTGGCTGGGGACTCTTGTGGGTTTTCTGCCTCACACAAAGCTTTGAACCCTGGTGTCTCCCGTCTCCAAAATGCCCCTGATGATAAAATCATTTGGTGGGTTCTAAAAGCTGGGTTCTTTGCTGTTTCTGTTCAGGAAATTGGGAGTGGCCAGGACCTATTGTGCTTTCAGGGATGCTTTTGTGACTTTTTTTAAATTTATATATATATATATATATATATATGTAACAGCTTTATTGAGATATAATTCGTCTACTGCATAATTCACTTATTTAAAATGTACAATCCAGTGGTTTTTACTCTATTCACAGAGTTGTGCAGCCATCACCACAATCAACTGTAGCACGTTTTGTCTCCAGAAACAGAAACCTCATACCCTTTAGCTGTCGCCCTCCTCTGCCCCCCACCCCCACCATCAGCCCTCAGCAAACGCTAATCTCCTTGCTGCCTCTAAGGATTTGCCTTGTCTGGACACTTCCATGAATGATTTCCATAAATGGAATCCTATCAGATGCAGCCTTTTGTGACTGGCGCTTTCACTCAGCATGTTTTGAAACTATATCCTGTTGCAGCATGTATCAGGACATGGCTGAATAATATTCCATTGTAGGGATACACTACATTTTATGTATCCATTCATCAGTTGATGGGCATTTGGGTTGTTTCCATTTCTGAGCTGTTAGGAATCACACCGCTATAAACACTCATGTGCAACTTTTTGTGTAGATGTACTTTTTCCTTTCTCTTGAGTATGTGCCTAAGGAGATTTACTGAATCATATGGTAACTAGTAAGTTCAACTGTTTGAGGAACTGCCACACTGTTTTCCAAGTGACTGCGCAGAGTTTATATTCCCATGAGCAGTGTATGAGGACTAATTTCTCCACATCCTTGCCAACACGGACCTTTTTACTTTCCTTTTTTTTTTTAATGGACATTGCAGGGCTGTGAAATGGTATCTCATTGTGGTTTTAATTTGCATTTCTTCAGCTAATGCTGTTGAGCATCTTTTCAGGGACTTGCTGGCCATCTGTATATCTTTGGGGAACTGTGCGTTCCAGCCCTGTGTCCATTTTTTAAATTGGGTTGTTTGTCTTTTTCTTGTTGAATTATAAGGGTTTTTATATATTCTGCATACTAAACCTTTATCAGGTTTATGATTTATAAATAGTTTCTCCCATTCCATGGGTTATTTGTTCGCTTTTTGGGTAACTTCATTTGAAGTACAGAAGCTTTTCACTGTGATGGATTCTAGTTTATCTGTGTTTTATTTCCTGTTTGTGCTTTTGGTGTCATATCTAAGAAACCATAGCCTAATCCAAGGTCATGAGTTTTATAGGCTTAGCTCCACATTTAAGGCTTTGAGTTAATTTTTAAAATTTTTGTATATGGTGCAAGGTGAGAATCCAAGTTCATTCTTTTGCATGTGGATACCCAGTTGTCCCAGCACCGTGTACCGGGGACCATTCTTTCTCCATCGAATGGCCTTGGCACCCTGTAGAAAACCGATTGACAGTAAATTTGAGGCTTTACTTCTTGACTTTCAGTGCCCACTGGGCTATGTCTGTCCTTATGTTAGTACCACACTGTCTTGACAACTTTTGCTTTTAATACGCTTTGCCATTGGGAAATGTGAGCCACCAACTTTGTTCTTGTCCAAGATTGTTTTGGCTATTATTCTGGGTCCCTTGAATTTCCATATGGATTTTAGGATCAGCTTGTCAGTGTCTGCAAAGAAGCCAGCTGGAATTTTTGATGGGAATTTTATTGAATCTGTAGATCTGTTTGGGGAGTATTGCCATCGTAACAATATTAAGTCCTCTAATGGGATGTAGGACTCCTTTTGAGGTCAGAAACTTACAGTTTTTTTTTTTTTTCCCTCTGTGTTTATGTCTCTCTCTCTCTTTTTTTTTTCTCTTTTAGAAACACAAAAGCCGAAAACGCCGGTAAGTTGCCAAGGCTGGTGGAGGGGAGGGGAAAAGCAGGCAGAAATACCGGGGGTGCCCATTGCAGTGGCTCCAGGGCCAGGCAGGTGATGAAGCCAGCTGGGTGGAACCCAGAGGGAGTGGTGGGGACTGGCCAGGTGGAGAGAGTCCTCTTTCAAGTCATCCCACTTCAACTGGGAGTGGTGAAGTGTTGTTTTCCTGAGTGTGGAAAATGACCATCCACTGTGCGGGGAGAGAATGCGTCATCCTGCACACGGCTTGTATTTCCCAGCGGGTCCTCCCAACATTTAGGCTTGTCTCTTGGTTAGCCTCTGTCCCTGAGAGAGGCTGGTTTGTGTTGATGGCTTTTGGGTTCACAGTGATGAACTATACTCCAGTCCGAGCTGCACAAAGATGGAAGAGAATGCTTAGGAAAGTAATGAGTTTCCTGTCACTGGAGGTGTTCAAGCAAAATGATACCTTCAGACATTGGGACTAGAGGACCCTTAAGGTCCCTTCTGCCTCAGACATCCCATGAGCAGATATATACGTATGACTTCTGCCCACAAGGATGGGACCTATGTCTGAGAACCTCTTATTTATATTTTTCCCAGCTGGGGCAGGTTGACCCTGCATACTGAATCCTGAGGAGCTGTGAGCAGCCTAGTTGGCTACTGGCTCCTGTCCCATCAGAGCCCAGCCCAGCTTTGTCTTGGGTAGGGTGGCCAGGAATGAGTCCTGTTGCCTGTTTCCTGCTCACCCAGTTAGGCCCAGGATGCCTGGCTTTGGCCCTGCCCACCCGGCCCAATTCTCCTTTTCCAGCCTCTTCTGCACCATGGAGCCAGAACCGGTCCAGCCCGGCATGCTCATCGACATCTGCAAATATCTGGACTCCCTGCAGTACCACATCTGGCGGAAGATGGTCACGTCTGTAGAATCCGGTGAGTGGGGGCGCAGCCAGGGGTTACAGTCAGAGAAGGCACTTCATGTGAGGCGGAGAACCAGCCAGACTCATTTCTTTCAGCTTCCCACCCTGTAGGGCCTTCTCCAGCCCCTTTCAGACAGGTCCCTTGGTGCCCTCTCCACCCCCTGCCCCACCGCTCAAAGCTCTCTTGGCAGAACCCCTTCCTCTTTGGGTCCTGACACTCGGCCACCTCTGCAGAAAGAGGAACCGGCTGCCCTCTCTTTTCAGAACGGTACTGTATAGGTGATGAAGGGACTGAGTGTTTGCATCCCCTTATATTCATACGTTGAAGTCCTAACCTCCGATATGATGGCATTTGGAGGTGGGGCCTTTGGGAGGTGATTGGGTTACATGAGGTCATGAGTATGGAGCCCCATGATGGGATTAGTGCCTTGATAAGGAGAGGCACCAGAGAGCTGGCTTCCTGACCCTCTCTCCCCCCTGTGAGGACATAGCAAGAAGGTGGCCATCTGTGAACAAGGAAGAGGGTGTCACCAAAACCCAACCACGCTGCACCCCAGTCTCAGACTTTGGTCTCCAAAACTATGAGAAAGACAGTTCTGTTGTTTAAGCCACTCAGTCTGTGGTATTTTTGTGCACAACCCAAGCTGACGGTGACGTCATGATTTTATAGAGACAGCTGTCAGTGACCCAGAGGAATGTTACGTGTTTCTCTCCATCATACGGGAGTTGTGTGAGCATCCAGGGTCCCTGCTTCTATTGGTTTCCTGTGGCTGCCGTAACAAAGGACTGCACATTGGATGCCTTTAAATGACCGATTTACTTGCTCACAGTCCCCAGAGGCTAGAAGTCCAAAATGAAGCTGTCAGCAGGGCCATGCTCCCTCTGAATCCTATAGGGAGAGCCTTCTTTGCCACTTGCTGGCTTCTGGCATTTGACGGCTGTCCTTGGCTGCCGGCTGTAGCCCTGTGATCTCGGCCCCTGTCGCCACCTGGCCGCCTCCCCTCACGTGTCTGTGTCTCTTCTCCTTTGCTAAGGACAACAGTCATATTGGGTTAAGGTCCTACTCAACTCCTGTCTGATGTCATCTTAAGCACATCCTAGTCACGTGACCCCATTCCCAAATAAGCGTGCCTTCCGAGGCACTGACAGTTAGGACTTGAGCATCCCCTTTGGTGGGGCACGATTCAACCCGTGGCATGGCCCCTTGGGCCCCGACGGCTCCCTCTGGGCGCTGCGGCCAGGCGGGACGCAGTGGGTCGCTCTGGGGGGATGGCAGGCACCACTGGCATGGCAGAAGGGCGGCACGTGAGGTTTGCTGATTCCCCCCCGCCTCCCGCCTCTGCTCTCAGTGCCCTTCAGCTTCGACCCCAACACCGCGGCCGGCTGGCTCTCTGTGTCCGATGACCTCACCAGCGTCACCAACCACGGCTACCGAGTGCAGGTGGAGAACCCCGAGCGCTTCTCCTCGGCGCCCTGCCTGCTGGGCTCCCGCGTCTTCTCCCAGGGCTCCCACACCTGGGAGGTGGACCTGGGGGGGCTGCCGAGCTGGCGGGTGGGTGTGGTGCGGCTGCGCCAGGACGCTGGCGCCGAGGGCCACTCGCACAGCTGCTACCACGACACCCGCTCTGGCTTCTGGTACGTGTGCCGCACGCAGGGCGTGGACGGGGACCACTGCGTGACCTCGGACCCGGCCACGTCACCTCTGGTCCCAGCCATCCCTCGCCGCCTGCGCGTGGAGCTGGAGTGTGAGGAGGGCGAGCTGTCCTTCTACGACGCCGAGAATCACTGCCACCTGTACACCTTCCACGCCCGCTTCGGGGAGGTGCGGCCCTACTTCTACCTGGGGGGCGCGCGGGGGGACGGGCCCCCTGAGCCTTTGCGCATCTGCCCCCTGCGCATCACTGTCAAGGAGGAGCTGGATGGCTGAGGCCGGCCAGAGCCTGCCCCGCGCCACCTGGCACTTGGGTCCTGGTCCTGCTTCCTTTGTGTCCGTCTTCCTCAAGCCGTGCTCACCTCAGTACCTCTGAACCGTCCGCCTCCTTGCCAGGATCTGCCTGCTGACCAGTCCTGTTCTTTTGCTGTGGCTCCAGGCCCCAAGCCGCCTCCTTCATTTCTGAAGTCATCCGGGGGACACCTCACTCCCCAGAGTCCTGGCCCCTTCAGGATGTGAATTTTCTAACTCCGAATTCCAGGATGTCTGGGGATGATGTTTGCTTCTAGAAGAATGGGCCCATTTTAGCATGTGGGTTTTATTATCTGGATATGGTGAGGCTGCAGTGGGAAAGAGTGGGTTATTTACAATTCCCAAGAGGAAGGCCCCACCACGTGGGCCGGGGGAGCCACCAGGGAAGCACCAGGCCCCTTAGGAAGCAGAGGGAGTTGAGGAAGCACCAGGTAGGAGACTTTGTTGTGGTTTTAGTGACAGAACAGGCTTGGGAGGGCTCTGTCTGGGTAGACAGGTTTGTGATCTGCTGGTTGGAATAATTTTGGCGGGCTCTGGGGCAGAGGGGCTGCCCCCAGTTGTCAGGGATGACGGGGATGGGGGTGGGGGGGGGATGATCAGGAGGGAGTGTTAGAGCCCTGTGAGAGGTAAAGGAAGTGGTTGGGAGTTTAGCCCAATAGCTTGGATTGGTTGGTTTGCATATGAAAGGCGTGCACCCAGGGGAGTTGATTGCTTTCCCCGGGAATTGGCTAGCCCTGGGAGGAGCAGTTTCCCTGTGGTCGGAGTATCAAGAATACGGAAAATAAGAAAATCTAATTCATACAGTGCCGCTGCTATGGCTTTGGGGCAGGACCCAGGCCCAAGTCTGTCACTTTATACCAGTATTTTAAAACCGCTCCACAGAGCCCCCTCTTGTCCCCTCAGGGCGGAGGCAAGCCTGCTCAGGTCAGCTCTGATTTATCTATTTACACGCTTTGAAAGACTGTTGCAAACATGATTTTAAAAACCACAGTTTAGACCCGTTCCTGCTGTGGGCCTCGATTCCCTCATCTGTAAATGAGGTAGGAGGAGTGGAAAATTATGTCCTGTAGTTACTGTGAAGGAAGCAGCTCTGATTCATTCTTACAAAGTCATGAGAAAGGAAGGAAAGAGGGGTCCTTTTTAGTGAGGAGGTAGGAAAGGGAGGATTTGGTCCGGGGAGGGGGGCCTGGAGGGAGAAGGGCGGAGGTACCTCTCTTGGCCTTTGCTGGCCTCAGCCTGCTCCTTCTCGCTCTATTGCCCCCTGTGTTTTCATCCTGATTTCGTCTGCCTCTGCCCTGCCGTGCCTACGGACCTGCACCTCCACCTTTTCTTCCTCGCACCTGCCTGAAGAGTGTTTTTAATTGTCAGCTGTCCTGTCCTAGGAAACAGCACGGTGGAAGGAAATACTGGCCTGTAGGGGTGGTGGTGGTCTCATCAGGAGCATGTTCCTGACCGAGAACTCAAGATTCTCCTGCCTGTGCCCCCGGTAAACAGAAAAGGACATTTAAACAGAAAGGACGATTCAAAACCATGAGGTGGTTATAAACATGATATGTACGATTGGTGGGGGGCACAGGGAAGGACGCGGTAGGAGATGCTACTGGGTGAAGGGGACCAGGTTGGAATGTTGGCAGACTGGCATGTGCACGTCCCATCTGAAGGCAGTCAGTCTCAGGGAGCTCAAGGCACTTTGGCGGCCAACACATATGAGACCAGTGTGCATTCTCTAAAGTATTAATCTAGCCCATCAAATATAATCTCTAGGACAATCTTGACCTGGAATTCTTTTGTTAGTTATAATAAACTTTTAAAAATGTTTTTTATTTCCAACTTAGATATTGGAAAGGGGTTTTTGAATAGGATAATTTGGATAGACTGGACCTCTTTTTTTTTTTTTTTTTTAAATAAAAATGATATTTGAGCTAAAACCCACTTTTTCTTTTGACATTTTCCTTTCGGTGTTCTCGTGAGCATAAGTTCATCCATATTGTAGCATGTATGTGACCTTATTCCCTTTCATGATCAGGTAATATGCCATTCTTCAGCTAATGAACATTTACATTGTTTCCATTTTTGGCCATTACAAATAATGTGTGGACATATGTTTTGTGTGGATGTATGTTTTCCATGCTCTTGGGTATCTGTCTACCTAGGAGTGGGTTTGGTGGTGCATGCATGAAACTCTGTTTAACCTTTTGAGGAACTGCTAGGCTATTTTTCAGTGGAGCTGCGCCATTCTTTATAATCATCAGAGGTGCACAAGGGTTCCGTCGTTCCATATCCTTGTCAACACTTGCTATTGTCTGTTTTTTAACTTAGCCATCCTAACGGGGGTGAAGTGATATCTCATTTTGGTTTTGATTTACATTTCCCTGATGACTGATGATATTGAGCATCTTTTCATGTGCTTGTTCGCCATTTTTGTATCTTCCTAGGAGAACTGTCTTTAGATCCTTTGCCCATTTTTGACTGGGTTACTTGTCTTTGTATCATTGAATTATAAGAGTTCTTTATACATTCGGAATACAAGTCCCTTATCAGATACATGATCTACAAATTTTTTCTCCCTTTCTGTGGGTTGTCTTCACTTTCTTGCTGATGCCCTTTGAAACACAGAAGTTTTTAACTTTGATGATGTCCAGTCTTACTTTTTCTTGTTACTTGTACATCCTAGAAATCTCCCTTTCAACACTGCCCTTAAGCCCAGGTACCCCAATTTTTGGATTTTGGCATGGGCATGGGGCAGGTCACCTGTTGACAGAGAGCCCTAGTGCACAAGTTTCTTCTTCTTTTGAACCCTTTCCTACCCTTGCCTTCTACTCTTGCTCATCCCCATGTTAGTTTCCTCCTTGTTACTACATCCAGGCTGAAGGCTGCAGTCCACTGGGCAGCCTCCCCTTCTCTGTCTCCTCTTACCTTCAGTCCATCCCATGTGTTGATGCCAGAAGCATCAGTCTCGCCTCTCACCCAGGTGACCCTGCTCCTACCTGCCCTGGTACATTTCTCCAGGGTGCAATTTGGAGTTCATTACCCAGCTCCACTTCTGTTACCTGGAGTCCCTGACGCCCCCTGCCCCCCCCCCGCACAGCTCCCACCAGCCCAGGCTTCTCAGGACATCTTCAGCCCCCTGCCTGGCTTCACACAGCTGGCTGGGTTGGTTGGTTGGTTGGTTTTTCAGCTGGCCATTTTAATTGGATTGTCCTGGCATCTGTTATACTGCCAATTCTGGTTACATAGTCCCCACCACGTACATGCTGTTTCTCCCCGGGCACACTCTTTACTTTACTGAGCTCTTGTCCTCATCTGTAAAAACGGGGATCATGCCCACCTCATAAAGGTCTGATGTAGCATGCCTGCGCGTGCTGTCGCATGGTGAGCACTTGGGGATGGCAGCTGCTGGAAGCATGCTTGCCAACACCAAAGGAGATAACCTGAGGTCCCCTCAGTGATCTCCCTGGCTTCCTGTCCCTACCATGTCGGCCACCAGTTATTTTTAGGTCACAATGTTATATTTAGTCACCTGGGCCCTCTCCTTCGTTGCTTCCTTCTGCTAGTGGAGGATGAAATTTCCCTCAACAGTTTCATCATCTGTGTGTTGATCAAATAGTGCAAGTCTCTCATGACCCCTGTCGTTCACGGAGTGGCTGTGCCAGGGTCCTCGGCACGTGTGCCGTCCTGGGCTTTTCCCAGCTCCCCAGAGTGACGCCTGAGAGCCCTCCGCAGCAGCTCCTGCCCCCTCTGCCTACTCTCTCCCTGCAGACTGCCCAACCTTCCTGAGCCCCTGCGGACTTGTACGCCTCTGGGAGTGCTTCCTATTGTTTCCTCGGCCCGCAGGGCCTGATGGCCTCCTTCATTTGCCTTCAGTTGTCCTGGGCTCGGTGCTACCTTCCGAGATCTGCCCAGGGCTTCCCTGGCTGCCACCACACGTTGGCATAACCAGGATTATTGGATGTAGACACTGGAATTCAGGGAAGCTGTCCCTGAAAGCTCCACATCTTTGGTAAGGAGAAAGCCTGGTACCCGAAATCTAGGCTCCTGGATCCAGGTACCCACCAAATGATTTTTCAGCTATCTAAACCTTTTGAACCACGGCGCTCTCATCTAAAATGAAGATTAGAGGTTTAGGGTATCTACCTCAGACTGTCATGGAGATCAAATGGGGTAATTTTTTTTTTTGGTACAAATGAGATATATCCTAAACATAGGACAGCCCTAATACATGTTGGCCGATTTTTCAGGAAGTGGGAGATTCTGAATGTTGACATAATGATGCACATTAATAAATCCCAAAGGAAATTGAGAAATACATGTTCTCTATCTTGGGAGTGCTCAAATTTCGTGAGATTTTTTAACAAGGATCTATACACACAGGATATAGGCTTATGAAAAATTTCAGCACTGTGGGAAAATGCTTATGTCGTAGTGACCGAGAAAAATAGGGTTCAGAGTTATGCATACAGACATGCAACACACACAAAAAGACCGGCAGGATCTTGTCTATAATTTGTGTGTATTGTTTGAGTAGATAATCCATTTATGTGGCTGTAAATTTCAAAGGTACATAGAATAGTCTCCCGCTTCTGCCCACATACTCCGCTCCCCTCCTGTGGACAATCCATATTACCATTAAAAGAAAAATCCTTCCAGAGATATTTAATGCATAGCACATACTCTGTTCATGAGTATATTCTGGTTCTCCCAATACAATGTCACTTAGGAGCATATACTCCAGATCGGTATCCCTAGGCAACCCAACCAAGAGGAGAATACCCCAAATAAAAGATGTTATTAAAGTATTTTCCTGTCGTCAAGGGGGAGGTATGCCATGGATGTTTTCATGCATTCAGCCTAACTGGTGGATTTAGCTTTTCACTTGTGTTTAAATATTTCACGCTAGGGGTGCCTGGGTGACTCAGTCGTTAAGCGTCTGCCTTTGGCTCAGGTCATGATCCCAGGGTCCTGGGATCGAGCCCCGCATCGGGCTCCCTGCTCGGCGGGAAGCCTGGTTCTCCCTCTCCCATTCCCCCTGCTTGTGTTCCCTCTTTCACTGTCTCTCTGTCAAATAAAGAAATAAAATCTTTAAAAAAATAAATATTTCATGCTAGGTTTTAAAACAGGGAACGCTATGGAATTTAGTTGCTCCTGACATTAGAAGATAAACCTGAGACCTCAACATCTGTTTTTAAAATTTCAATCCCCAGAAAGGTCTCTAGGGACCTAAATAGCCTAGTGGTTACCAGGTTGGGATGTGGGATTGGACAACCTGGTTCAAAGTCTTACCATCCACTGTGTGACCTTGGGACAGTTATTTGACTTCTCAGTGCCTTAGCGTCATCATGTGAAAAATGGATATAAAATACCTCAAGGGCGCCGGGTGGGCTCAGTCGGTAGAGCAGGTGACTCTTGATCCCGGGGTTGTGAGTTCGAGCCCCACATTGGGTGTGGCAATTGCTTAAAAAAAATAAAATCTTTAAAAAAAAAAAAAAGGATACCTTAAGACAAATGGCGATAATAAGCCACCTCATAAGGTGGTTATGGGACTACATAAGCAAATGTGTAAAACGCTTAGGATAGGTCTGGCATGTACTCCGAGGTTGAGAGTTTACTGTTGTTTCATTCACCTGGTTCTGCTACTAAATAACTGTGAGACTTAAGAGAAAACTGTTCAACTTGTCTTCTGTAAAAAGGGGAACTGGGACACTTGCATAATTGTTTCAAGGCCTTTTCCGATTCTAACATCCTGTGATGAACGATCTGTGTCACTAGCTGAAACCTAGTGTCCTGCACGTGGTAGAAACTGCTGCTGCAGGTGAGGTATTTAAGGACCCGGGTATGACACCAGGAGCTCTGCCTACGTTTTGAGTCTGGAAAAAGGACTAGAGTCATAATGTTTGAAGTGTAACCAAGGTTATTCCAGAGAGGGGCAGGTCTTGAAAAATTATTGCTACAAACAGTAATCAGTCACGCACAATAAAACTATTGTCCCGTTCCAGAGATGGCTCGTGTTGATTGTACGTGCGCGATTAAAAACGATGTTGAGTACGTGCGCGATTAAAAACTCATCCACGGTGACTGTGGTCTTCGTGGCGGCAGAGCTGTTTGGATCGGGCACAAGATGACCGACCGATCGTGGTGGGGAGTGTAGCATCTGCCTTCAGGGGCTCCCAAAATGCAGCTTCTCACACTGGCCCGTGCTGCCCTTTCCTTCCTCCTGCGGCTGGAGGACTGGGCAAGATGGATTCAGCGATCAGCGATCGGATCGCTAAAGCCTGATGCCCCCAGGGCAGAGGGAAGCTTCCCGGCTCTGGGCGCTCTTTGTCCTTGTTCATGGGTGTCACTTGGGTGGGTTCGTTTTGCTAGGGAACAGCCTGAGGAAGATGGGAGATTTTGGTTTCTATGGATACTTGGGCTAGCTGGGATTTACATAATGTATTTCAGAGAACAGACAGTCTGGGAACAATGTGGACCCAGGAGGAACATAAAGGCACACCGAAACGAGGTGCAGGGCACGGGAAGTCAAGCTCCGTTTCAGCCCTCGTCCAGGAACGGGAGCCTGGGACCCAACCCGGCACATTGGAGAAGAGCCACGCGGAGCCCTGAGGATCCAGGGAGGTGGTGCGTGCACAGCGCCCCCC
>NC_138370.1:40742927-40805745 GCF_054177405.1 Leptonychotes weddellii | reverse complement strand
GGGGGGGGGGGGGTCCGGCCGATCACGTGACTCGGAGGTAGCCGAGGCAGACCTCCCAGGTCTGGTTCCCGTCCCCAAATCCCCAAACAGCTGGGGTTTGCGGCAGTAAATGTGGCATAACTGAGGCAGTTCAGTTTGTGACGGGGGGGGGGGCAGTGGGGATAAGGAGGAATGGGCCTTAGAAGTACTGGACGAGGCAGGATGGCCAGGCAGCATCGGGGAGGAATGCAGCAGGTCAGGCAGGTCGGGGGTGATGGCTGCCGGTTTCTGGCTTGCTGAAGTGCAGACACAGCGGAGGGATGAGGGGAGCACTGGGTTCAGTGTCGTGTGGCGGGACCCGGGGTGGACGTATGGAGACGGCCATCAGAGGGCGCTCTAGCTCAGGATCTGGATGGGGAGATGCGGGCGTCGGGAGTCAGGGCTGAGGCGTCTGCTGGGGGCCACTGGAGCCTGAGCTCTCACATGCGGAGTGTCTAGAATGAAAGGAGAGGGCAGGGGCAGAATCTTGGGGAGCACCGACACATTCCGAGGTGGGCCGAGGTTTCCGGGGTAGAGACAACCAGGAGTGAATGCAGAAGCGGAATCAGGGGAAGGTAGTGAGACAAAAAATCATGTTGAAGGTAGAAGGGAGCGAGCAAGTGATGAAAGACCCAGAAAGTCCGGTAACATGAGAATGGTTAAACTCCAGTTTAATCATGGCGCCTGGCAGAGCTTCTCCCAGTATCAGTGAAGACAGAAGAGAAGATGAAAACTCACATGTCAACAACCTGTTGGCAGAAGTTGGGAGGAATGCCCCTAATTCCGAAGCCAGGGGAGTGGGGTTTTTAGCACCCACCCTGACTGCCTCTTGAAACAGCCACCCAAGAGACCTCAAAAGCTAGTTTGTCTCTTCATCTCTCCCCTATCTGTACTGTGAGGACCAGACACTATGAGGGCTCCGGTGTTAGACTTTGGGGTTCATATGAGGTGGCGGTGTTGGTGCTACAAAGTCATAGTCCTGAGTCCCTCTTGCTTTATTTTTTAATTTTTTTTCCCTCCTTGCTTTATTCCCTTTTGCTCTCCGTGAACCTGGTCTCAGCTGTGGGAATTAAAGGAGGAATACCATTCTGCGGGTCCATGGGTGACAGCACAGTGGTGACCGGGGAGCTTATTGAAATTAATATTTGTTGAGTAAATAAATGCATAAAGGAATGAATCAGTACCTAAGGGGGAAGTGAATTTGGGAAACAAAAGTTGAGGTTGTGAGATCCAGCCATTCCCCTCACCTGGAAATCATGACTTTTACTGTTGAGGTTGAGGATCAGGACATTATTTTAACCAAGGGACTTTCCTTACATGTCCTAACCCTCTACTGTTAGGGTTCTTTGAAGTGGCCAGAAATACTGTTTTCTTCTGTCCTTCATCCTGCCATACCCATTCAGTGACTGCACAGCCCAGAAAACTAGCAGGTGGAAAGGAGGGGGGAGGGGTGGCAGCATCATGCGGCCAGGGAGGTGTCTCTACAAAATGTGGGGGGCAGGGGGACCCCTACTAGGGTGCACGCAGGTTTGTAGTTTGTTGTCGCTGTGTTTCTGATTGTATTAGTCCACTCTTTCATAGTCTTAGGAGAGCTGCAGGCCTAGAAGATCCCACCTCCACACAACAGAGCCACCCCACTTTGGTGCCTGCCAGAAGTTGGCAGGTGCTGGGAGCCGGGGCACCAGAATGGCCCTCAGTTGTGCACACACTGTCGCCTGAGCGGACCTTGTGTGGGGTCGAGGGAATCCATGTGTCTAGTTAGATACCACCTTCCTGCGGATGATTAAATTTATTGATTATAAGGGGGTATGAGAAAATACCACAGAACAAAGGAAAAAAGAATCCTCCTGACTCAGTGGGGGCACGTACTCGTTTAAAAGGCCACCTGCAAAATCCAAGAGAAACCTGTGGCATCCTTGACAAGGAGTCTTGTCCAAGGAGGGAGCAGGAGGGGAGCAAGTGACCATGGAGATGGAGAGAGCAGGGTGGGGTGTGGGGGGGGGGCACAGAACTGCAGGAAAACTGAAAAGCTAACTGCAGACTTGCAGCCCAGAGAAGAGACAACAAAGACCAGAGCTGTAACTAAGATGGGTATAACTGAGCAAGGAATGCAGAAGATGGACTTGGAAACGTTGCCAGAAGATAGAGGTGAGGGACTTTTTTTTGGAAAGAGAAAGAAAGGGAGGACAGAAAATAGAAATCCCACTTAAGAATTATAGGAAAAAAATCAGAACCACTGATAACGAAATGACTAGCGTAACTGGAAATTGAAAGTGTGTATCACATTCTGGACAAATTCATGGCAAATACTTTGACTTACAGGATATAAAATCAACTCTTCTAATATCCAGGACTCCAAAAGGAAAACAACACAACAAACACCCAGTTATGTACAAAGGAATTAAAATCAGCCCATGTTACTAAAAGACAATGGGGGCATGTGTATAGAATCTTGAGCAAATTCTGAATTGTCTGAGAATTTTATACCCACACATGTTGCATGAAGGTAAAAAATGACATTTTTAAAAATGTAAGGATTCAGAAAATATACGATCCATAAACCCTGCTTGCTTGATTATATAATTGTGTTGAAGATGGAGTAGGTTGCAAATGTCAAAAATTATTCCTGGAAGAGATAATATATAATGTTAAATGCAATTTAGCAACAATAATCTGATTATATAACTCTAGGTTATATTAACCAAATCCAGAAAATTTGGAGCTAAGAGAAGTAAAGTTTCTTAAAACCCTCACATGAGGAAAAAGAACTGGAAAGAATGGAATTAAAATAATACATTGTTTCATTCTGTGCTTTTGATATTGAAATAAGTATATATTGGAAGGTTGCTAAAACACTAGGAGACTTTTAAAACAGCATATATTCCTTCCAAAACATGAACAAAGAGGAAAGAAAAAAAGATAGTGCATGCAGCAAAAATGAAAACAAAGGGAATGAGAAGCCATAAAATTCAATAGAATAGTCGCTAAGTCAACAAATATATTCCTATTAAAAAGTTAAAATTTGCAAATAAGATTTTGAAAACCCGCAATCAACTGCTTATTAAAAATACATCTCAGATGAAATGAGAAAATGAACCACAGTAGCAAGGAGTCTGGTTTCTAACCACACACCCAAATAAAAAGAAAATAAGACTGGCACCAATAATTGCATGCAGAGATTCAGAGGAAAAGGACAGAGTGAGCTTTGAAGGGCTATTTCAAACCAACAAAAGCATCGACCTGTATGACAAGTCGTTGGGCATACACTGCAAGTTTGCTGCTGGTAATAATTGCCTACAGACCCAAGAAAATCAACTAAAAGCAGAACTACTGAGATGTGGTAAAGTGAATCCCAATGACGTTAGCTTATAAAAACCAACACCTTTTTATGCCATCTCGGAAATATGGTAGAAATAAAGATGCCATTTCACAAAATCAACAAAATATAAAACCACCTCTTGAATTAAATTTTAAAACAGGACTAGAAAACTTTACTGAATAAGCAATCATAGATAAAAATAACTGATTTGGTTCTGAAATGAGACCAAGTGATTTTTATTTAATTTGGAATAACAAGAAAGGTTAATCAAAAATATTTGAGGGCAAAAGAAATCTTTAAAGTAGCCATATCCCTAAGATTGTATCCCAAGGAAATATTCAGATATTCAGAAATTATGTACAAAGGCTCCTTGTTCACCACAGAATTATTTAAAATAGGGAATAGTTGGAAGTAAATTAAATATACAAAAGAAGGGGCATAGAAATAAGTTATTCCAAATGCTGGAATACCATGAAGCCACTAAAAAAAAAAACCAAAAAAATTTATCTCTCCCCCCCTCCCCGCTCTAACAATATTTAGACATGAGGATATGCTACATGATAAAAGCCAAAGTTAAAAAAAAAAGCAGACTATAATCAGCGCAATTTTAAATTTGTAAATCTATCATATTTTTGACACGAATACCTGATGTTGTGAACAATGGGTATCTTTGGATGATGTGTTTACATGTGACTTTTGCTTTCTTCCTTCCCCCTCATTCCTCTTCCTCCTTTGTTTTCTAAAAAGAGAAAGCATTGCACTTAAAATCGGAAAAGGGGACATTAAGAAAATAAGATTCTCTTAGAGGCGACAATTAGGTGGTGGCTAGTGCCCCTGACTCAGGGTTTTATTTGCAGGACCGTGAGGCTAGAAGGGGGCAACCTGAACAGACAAGGGAGAGGGAGCACAAAGGCTGGACTGGGTCCCCAGAGAGAAGATGGGTGACAACGTGGGGACAAACAGAAGCAACCGCATAGACTCATTGTGCATCCTGGATTGTTTTCAGCAGGACGCAGAAAAAAGGCGGCAGAGGTGTCCAGGAAAAAAAAGAAAAAACAAAAGTGAAGCCAGAGCCCTCCAAAGGGCTACCCCGCAAGGGCCAGAACCTGCGGACTGGGAGACCCCGCGGAGGAGGTCCCGTTCTGCAAGCCGGGGGCGCGGTACTCAGCTGGCCGCGCCGACGGTGGAAATGTCAACCCAGCGGATCCAGGAGCCTCATTAAGGCATCCGGGTCTTAGGGAAACTTCATAAGCAGGGACGCTACTATTGGCTCCTGCTACTGGCATGATGTCACCATCAACCAATCTGAAGTCAGTTGAGCCTCCCTGGCTAAGGAGTTGATTAAGAAGTTAATTAACTGTTCGTAAACCATAGGAGCCCACAAAAACAGTACGCCTCCTCTTTTTTGGCTGCTCTTCGCCAGGGTAGGGGAGTGAGGAAGTGGAGTTGGAAATACACAGTAAGGACAGGTAGTGCCAGGTTTTGTAGATAACAGGTATAGATGCATTTTTTTAAGGTAGAGAAGTAACATATGTTTATTCAGAAAATTGTAGAAAGAATCACCCCAAATTCCACCACCTCTTAGACATTTCGATGTAGTTTCTTCCTGTACTTTTAAACTCAAAAGTGGGAGATTTTATAGAAATTAACTCACGCTACATTTTCTTTGTAGCTTTTTAAATTCACTGGCTGTGAGACTTTTCCTTTGCTATTAAATAATCTTCAAATGCATAGTATTTAATAGCTGCAAAACTTTTCAACTAAATGGACGTTCCATAAGTGCACCAGTATATAAATCTGTGCTATCATTTTTACTGGCTTCAAGGAATTGTATTGTATGGATATATCACAATTTATTTTATTTTATTTTTTTAAGATTTTATTCATTATTTATTTGAGAGAGAAACAGCATGAGAGAGGAAAGGGTCAGAGGGAGAAGCAGGCTCCCTGCTGAGCCAGGAGCCCGATGTGGGACTCGATCCCAGGATTCCGGGATCATGACCTGAGCCGAAGGCAGTCGCTCAACCAGCTGAGCCACCCAGGCACCCTCACAATTTATTTTAAAAGTGCCCAGGCCACTGTTGAAAATAATGCTGCAGTGAACACTATTGTATATACATTGTATTGTAGGACACTTGTCCAATGATAAATTCCTAGAAGTGAAACTCCTGTGTCAAACATTAAAATACATGTTCTCAAATTGCTTTCCAGAAATGTAAATAGTCTATGGGAGTGTCCAGTTCTTTACACCCTAAACAAACTTGGATGTTTCCAATCTCTTACATCTTTGATAATCTAGTACAAAATGATAGCTCATGAATCTTTATTCATTTCCTTCATTATTAGTGATGTTGACCATGTTTTCACATGTTCAATGGCCTTTTATATTTCTTTTCTGAATTACCTATCTTCTTTGCCTACTTTTATATCAGGATATTTGTCTTTTTCTAATCCATTTGCAAGATCTCTAATTTCAGCTTGACAGTATTTTCTTGAATCTTTTTTCATAGGGACATAGTGGGTTACAGTTTTCTCTTATTATGCTATTTTGTCAGGCTTTTGTTTCAGTGTTCAGGTACTTTTGTAGTGCATCTGGACAACTTTCCTCTTTTATCTGTCCTGTGGAATAGTTTGTGTATTATGTTCCTGGAAAGTTTAAAGAACCAGAGCCATTATTGAAGGTAATTCTTTGACTACTTAAGCAATATCTTACATAATTCTTAGTCAATTCAATTAATCTATTCTTAATTAAATTTTTATTATTTTAGTGCAATTGAAGTTTTAAATAAAACTGTATTAAAATTTCTTTATCAAAAATTTAAAAATTAGTAGTATTCACTTGGGTACAAATGCAAAATTCAAAAGGAAGGCAGTACAAGGTAAATTTCTCCCTCTTCTCTGTCCCCAACCATCTACATCCTCTTCCCATAAGCAAGCACTGTTACTGGTTTATTATGGATCTTTCCAGAGATATACTAAAATAACAAAAGCACATCCTTTTTTTTAAACCACAAAATAGAAAATAGTCACTGACTGTAAATATCTTCATCTTGCATTTTTTTATGATTTTATTTATTTGTCAGACAGAGAGAGAGAGAGAGGGGAGAGCACAGGCCAGGGGTAGGGGCAGAGAGAGAGGGAGAAGCAGGCTCCCCTCTGAGCAAGGAGTCTGATGCGGGATCATGACCTGAGCGGAAGGCAGATGCCTAACAGACTGAGCCACCCAGGTGTCCCTTCGTCTTGCTTTTTAAAAAAATGTATTTTTAAAAAAAATTTTTTTTTTTTAGATTTTATTTATTTGAGAGAGACAGAGATAGTGAGATAGAGAGCACAAGTGGGGAGGAGAGGGAGAAGCAGGCTCCCCACAGAGCAGGGGGCCCGATGCGGGACTCGATCCCAGGACCCTGGGATCATGACCCGAGCCGAAGGCAGACGCTTAACCGACTGAACCACCCAGGTGCCCTAAAAAAATGTATTTTGAAGATTTTATCTTATCTAACACAGAAGAGTTATGTCATTCTTTTAAGAGCTGTGTATTGTCCCATTGTAGGGAACTTATAATTTACTTACCTACATCATTTTTGAAAAAAATTAAGGTTATTTCTAATACTTGCTATTACAAATGATGCTACAGTAACTATCCTTACAAGTAACTATCGAATCTGTGAGTTGCTTCCTTTTATTAAGCAAGGTTAGCCCATTTGTAATAACTGGCATGACAGAGAAGCTTAGATTTAATTCTGTCATCAAATTTATATTATGATTTCTGTTTTTATTGCTTCTGAATTTTTATAATTTTTATGATTTTATATTTTATAATTAAAAAATTTTATAATTGTTATATTTTACTATGTATCTGTGTTTGTTCTTATGCATGTTTATGTTTCTTTTTGTAATTTGGAAGTATTTTATTTTAGGTCATCTCTCTAACTATAAGCTTTATTTAAGCGCTTTTATTCTTTGAAGTAAAAAAATGGGGCCTGTATAATTTCTGCTATTGTAATTCTTGATGCTTTCTTTGTAGTTTTGTGTATAACCATTTTTAAAAATATTCTGTGTTCCCTGTAATGATTTTGAAAATGTTTCATAAATTCTTTGATGCTCCTCCTTTGGAGGGAGGGATCTAATTCCCCTCTCTTTAAGTGTGTGCTGGACTCAGCAACTCATTTCTAAAATGATAAAATGAAGCAGAAATGATGGTGTGCAACTTGGGAAAATAGGTCATATAAAAGCACTGCGACTTCCATCCTGGTTGCTCTCCCCCTGTTGGGTCACTTGCTCTGCTGTGTCTCCAGGACATTCGTGGAAGTAGATCCTCCAGCCCCGGTCAAACCTTCAGATGAGCACAGCCCTGGCTGACACCTTACCTGCAACCCCTCGAGAGACCTAGAGCCAGAACCACCCAGCTCAGCCACTCCTGGGTTACTGACTCTCAGAAACTGTGTCAGATAATAAATGTTTGTCATTTTAAGTTTTGAAGTAATATTTTTCACAATAGGTAACTAATGCACGCTATTCATGCTTTCTGTTGAATTCTATTTTATCTGACATAATACTGCTACTCTCATTTTATTTTATTTTTTAAAAATATTTATTTATTTGAGATTGAGAGAGAGAGAGAGAGAGAGTGCACGAGCAGAGGGAGAAGCAGGCTCCCCGCTGAGCAGAGAGCCTGATGCAGGACTCAATCCCAGGACCCTGAGATCATGACCTGAGTCGAAGGCAGATGCTTAACCGACTGAGCCACCCAGGCACCCTACTCTCAGTTTATTTTTGTGTCCATTTGTCTAGTTTGCGTTGGTTCATCCTTTTAGTTTTAGCTTTTTGTGTCATTTTTTAGAGATATGTCTGCAGTAAAATAGTAAGATGAGACTTTTTTCAGATGTTGTTTTTAATAGAAAAATCTAAAATTTATTTTTAGTGTCACTCTATCTTGTGTGTTTTATACTTCTTTGTTTTATTTTCTCCCCATATTTTGCTGTGTAAAGTGTATTTTCTTTGCATTTTTTTTCCTCTAGAAATTTGGTAAGTGCTTATGTTATTTATGGTTTTAGTAGCTATCGTCAGTTCTTTTTTTTTTTAAAGATTAATTTTATTTATTTAAATAATCTCTACACCCAGTGTGGGGTTTGAGCTCACAACCCCAAAATCAAGAAAGAGCTGCACGCTCCACTGACTGAGCCAGACAAGCACCCTGCTATCTTCAGTTCTATTAGAAAACATAACTAACACTCCCCACTCATTTGATGAAATTAGCATTACAGATCAACACCTGAAAGGGACATTATAAGATAGATAATTATAGACCAATTTCATTTATAACCAAAGATCCCAAACAAAAGTTCTAAACAAATAGTGAACCAAATCTAATTTAAAAACAGTATATGTGTATATGTATATATATATACATGTAAACACAACTGGGTTATGTTTATTTCAGGAATTTATTTCATTCCTTGCTTTTAAAGTTTCAGAATCAGTCAATTATTTCATCACATTAACAAGAGAAAAAAGTATATGATCATCTCAGTTGATGTGGAAAAATCATTGATAAAATTCAACAGCCATTTATTTAAAAATTCTTTGAAAACAGGAAACAGAAAAAAAATTCTCAATCTAATAATGGGTATAAAAACTTAGAGGAAAAACATACTTAATGATGAAATGTTAAAAGCTTTTTTCTTGAAGTCAAGAATAAGACAAAGATGTCCACAATCACCACTTTTTTTTATTTTTAGATTTTATTTATTTATTTGAGAGAGAGTGGGTGAGAGAGCACATGCAGGGGGAGGAGCAGAGGGAGAGGCTCAGAAGGAGAGGGAGAAGCAGACCCCTGCTGAGCAGGGAGCTCTAGGGGGGGGGGGGGGCAATCCTGGGACTCCAGGATCATGACCTGAGCCGAAGGCAGACGCTTAATCAACTGAGCCACCCAGGCACCTCACAATCACTTTTATTTAGTATCTTTTTGGAGGCCCTAGGCAGTGGGACAAGGCAAGGCAAAGAAATAAAAGGCATAAAGACTGAAAAGAAAAAATACAACTCAGTATTTGTAGATGGTACAATTATTTGTGTAGGTAAATCAAAACAATTTACACATAAATATTAATAAGTGAGTCTAGCAAGAAACTAGAATATGAAATTTAGCAAAAGCATTTTCAACAAAAGATTTTTTCAGTGAGGTTGAAAAAGTAAATATTTAGGCATATAACAAAATGTTGAAAACTCTACACAGAAAATTATAAAAATTTTTGAAACTTGAAAAAATAAGTAAATCCATGTGATTAAAAAAAAGCATTTCAAAAAAATTGAAGATCTAAATAAATAACAAATATACCATGTTCATGGATTGTAATATTCAATTGATATTGCTAGGATGTCAATTCTCCCCCAATTGTTTTAAAGATACAACACAAGCCCAGTCAAAATTCCACATGATTTATAAAAATATATTGGGTGGATTGTAGAGTCAAATGTAAAAAGCAAGTAATGCTTTCAAATGTGAAAGATAAAATAAGTAAATATTTTTAAGACCTTGGTGTAGGGAAATAAACAAGCCACACACAAATATTTAACTATAATTAAGAGAGTGATGAACTTGACTACATTAAGAAGTTCTGTTCATCAAAAGAGGTCATTAAGAAAATAATCATTCAAGCCACAAAGTAAGAGAAGATATTTGCAAAACATATAATCCAACAAAGGGCTTGAATTCAGAATATATGAAGAAGTAAAGATGGGCTCTAGTATAGATCTCGGTCTAACACCCAGGCCAAAATGGAAAGAGAAAAGAAACATTTTCATTTGCCATATGTATTCTTTCACAGTTCAGAGAACCAAAAGCCTGCGGTGGGATGGTTAGGAGGGAACCAGAACCCTTGTTCGTCACAGCTGGGAATTTTGCTTCTGCACTGAAGTGTCTTTGCTCTGCGTTTTGTGCAGCTGACCCCATCAGGAACAAGTGCGGCGGCTCTCCAGGCTCTAGGGTGGTGCACTGTTCTCTGCTTGTACAAAGGTAACTGGGAGCAAGAATTATAAATGACTTGGGATGCCTGGGTGGCTCAGTCGGTTAAGCGTCTGCCTTCAGCTCACGTCATGATCCAAGGGTCCTGGGATCGAGCCCCGCATTGGGCTCCTTGCTCAGCGGGGAACCTGCTTCTCCCTCTGCCACTCCCCCTGCTTGTGTTCCCTCTCTCTCTCTGTCAAATAAACAAAATCTTTAAAAAAAGGAATTATAAATGACTTTAATATTCTGATTTTGTAAATCCATATTTTAAAAAAATGCTATAATGAACACGTATTACTTTTAAAATTAGAAAACAAAATTCTGAGCCTTATAATAAAAAGTGCAGAGTGGCAGGGTGGCTGTACAATGATGTAAAATGAGGAGGACAGTAAAACCCCACCCGCACTCAAAATATCTCCTCTACATTCACACCTCCGTATCTGAAATTACAGCATGTGCTTCCTATCATTTAAGAATTCCACTCTCCCCGTGGGTTCCCCCTTAAAAATCCTAGATTCATATTCAGCTCTCGTGTTAGCTGTTCTAAATCATCGTCTCTATCAGGTGCTTTGGGAAACACAGGGGTGAGAACAACTGTTTCCTAAGTCAGAGAAAGCCTCCCAGAAGGGATGGCAAGTGTGCTGGGATTTAAAAGATAAATAGGAGCTAGCCAGACAGAGGGATGGTGGGAAGTCACCCCAGCCACTAGGAAGGACAGCGTATTCAAAGATGAGTGGCTGGAAATTGTGTGGCACCTTTGGGGAGCCAACTGTATTTTGTTGCAGCTTGAAAGGAGCTCAGTGTGTAGGGTGTGTGTGTGTGTGTGTGTGTCAGGGGTGAGGGCAGGAGGGGAGAGTGGTGTGCCTGGGAGGCCTTGGGGACACACAAAGAGGTTTGGACTTTGTCCTGCAGGTGCTGGGGAACCACTGAAGGTTTTAAAGGAGGGACAAGGTATGACCAGGAGCAGGTTTCCCCTTTTTTTCTTCCCCCAGCCCCTAGCCCAGTGAGGTTATTCTCGTATGAGGACAGAATGACAATAATGGCTTGACTTCCACAGCCATGATGCTCATTCCTCAAAGAATTAGAGCAACTCATGGGCCTTGGAGTCATCCCTGGGGAGCTGAGGGCATCACAGGAGTCATCAGAGTCTCAGCAGCCAGGATGATGTCATGCTTTCTGTGACTTGAGTCCTCCTTCCCCCAGGGACAGCGTTCACTGTGTCCCTTACAAGTAAGCCTCTCCCCAGGTGGAAAGTGCATGCCCACAGGCTGAAGAAGGCCCAAGATGGTGAGCTGAGACTCAGGCTGAGGTAAATGCCCAGAGGTGGCTTGTGGTGTTTTTTGAATATTAAACATGGTGTTGACAGTGGCTTCTGATCTCTCCATTTCTAGATCAGCTCTGTTAGGGAAATGGCGAAGTGAACCATGGTAATGAGTCCTTCTGTGCAAGACCTCTGAGAATGGGTCCTATTCCCTTTGGCCTGTCAGACTCCCCTGGGTACTCCTCTGTGATCTTCCCTAGAATCCGTGAAGGTGGGCCTTAAATTATGACAGATTCTAACAGTTCCTCTGGGGGGATAGTTGTTCGGAACTTGAAACACATAACCTGTAAAGTAGTGAAACTTTGCTTCTGTTGCTTTAGAGTGAATCCATCTACTGCTTCTGTCCCCAAAACCTTCCTCCTTCTCTGCTTCGCTCTTCCTGGGATGTTCCTGGTACATCCTGGGCTCACGGCCCAGGATTGATCCCCAATACCTGTACATGTGTTTTGTTGAAGTGTACCACCCAGCCAAAGGAAAGAAAGAAAGAAGGGAGCAGACAGAGACAGTGAACTGTCTTCCTTCTTTCTTCTCTCTGGACTCCTTAAGAGCCACGGTGAGGGGATCCTGGGTGGCTCAGTGGGTTAAGTGACCGATTCTTGATTTCAGCTCGGGTCATGATCTCAGGGTCTTGGGATCGAGTCCGGCATAGGGCTCTGCACTCAGCATGGAGTCTGCTTGTCCCTCTCCCTTTGCTCCTCCTCCTCCTCCCCTTACTCAAATAAACAAATAAAATATTTTTAAAAAAGAGCCACAGCGATAGCCCTGGGAAGGGGCCTTAGATGTGACCCAGCTCAACCCTGTCATCTTACAGGCTGGGAGCTTGAATCCTCACTTCCTTTCTCCCTCCCAGAGAACAGCTACAAACCCCTTGCATCAAGTGCTGTGACCAAATTCTTGTGCAAAGATCAGGATTTCCGAGGCCAGTTCATTCCTTGTCATTCGTTCATGGTTTATTCATGGCCTTCCTTAATCCCATAGTTGCTGAGACCCTGCCAGGAAGTGAGACACACTGAGGATAACAAGTTCATCAGTCCTTGCCCTCAAGAAGCTCACAGTCTAATGCAGAGACAGGGAAGTAAAATACATTGCGAATATTTAGTGTCAACATTGTGCTTGAGACCAGAGAGGAGTAGGGGGAATGGGGAAGGCGGGTGGGGGGTGGTGCTAAGGGGGAAGGAAGGATGAGCCTGGAAGAAGAATGGGGTCACTACCTGCACTATCTGGTTTGTGAGCCACTTGAAGCCTTTTGGATTTGTGGATTTTGTTTCCATAATATCAACCTACACAAAACATTTGGTGCAGCACAGAGTCTTGGAGCCAGAAAACCTTGGCTCATCGTCTGGCTCCTGTATGTAGCAATGTGATCTTGGCCAAGTTAGCTAACCTCCTTGAGATTCAGTTTCTTTATCTGTAAAGTGATAATAGCCATTCCTGCCATATAGGTTTATTCTGAAAATTAGATGAGATAATCTATGTCAAGAGCTTAGCAGAGTACCCAACCCATGTTGGAATCAGTGCGTAGCAATGTTGCTGGTATTGTTTCAGGCTGGGATTCCAAGGAAATAGGGCCAAAATACCCTGGCATTCTAAGATGAGGAGGTGGGACCCAAATGAAAGTTAAGGTAAAGTTAAAGTAAAGGGGACCCACACCTTGCTTTGCCATCCTCAGCTCACCACCCTCTTCCAACCTGTAAGAGAAGTCGGGAAACCAAAGGGTAGGGCGGGGTTAGAGAGGATTTCTTTGAGGAGTGTTGCTGGGATGCTGGGGGTTCCACCCTGCTTTCCAATCCCTCCAGCTCCCCCACCCACATACTTCCACCACCACGGAGAATGAAGGATGTGCCTTTCTCTTATCCCAAGACCAAGGAAAGGAATTTTTCGAGGACCACCTGGAATACTTCCTACGGTGGGCTGGCGTCTCAGGAATGCTTGCACAATCAGACTGGGAGGGTCTGCGCCTGGTGGGTACCTCTGATGGCAGAGGAGAGAGGCTGCTGCATCAGGGACAGCCTGAACCCACAGGCTTGTCAGAACAAAGTGCAGATGAGAAGCTCCTGAGCATCTGATGTGGCCTGTGTGACAAGCTTCCTGGAGTTATCTTAGATTCCACCCAAGGGGGCCACCTTGAGGGGAGAGGGGCCCTAACACAGAGAAGCTGGGGTGTACCTCCCCGCCCAGGGGCTGCTAGAGCAAGCAGTTACAGAGGCACCCAACCACCCACCAGGAGAGAGCTGCAAGCAAGAAAGGCCAGAAATGGGGGTGGGGGCTCTTTGAAGAACCCTCCAGAGTGCTCCAAAGGAAGAAGTCAGCTCTGAACACCTGCGAGGCCCAGAGAAGATCCACTTCATCATCATGACTGAGGCATCCTCAGAAGACCCTTCTCCCTCCACAAACCCCCCACCTGCATTCTGCCAGGAGAGGAAGAAAGGAAGGCAGAGCCCTGGAGAGGAGCTGACCCCAGCCCCAAACACCCCCAGGATGGATGGAGACAGAGGTGGTAACTTCTAACAAAGTTGGAGATCTTTATGGGACGTACTAATTTTTCTTTTTTAAAGTGGGTTCCATGCCCAGCATAGAGCCCAACACCGGACCCAAACTCACAACACTCAGATCAAGACTTGAGCTGAGATCAAGAGTCAGATGCTTAACCAACTGAGCCATCCAGGTGACCCGGGACATAACTAAGTCTTGAATTGAGGCTGCTTTAGGAACTGAGAAGAGTGAGAAGAAATAAGATAGTCCTGGGTTTTCATCCAGGAACACTGGTTGCCTGTTATAAATTGTGTTCGCTCAATTGCACTTTGATTTTACTCTTATAGTTCTCTGAATACACCACTCAGGAAAGCCAGTGCCTTACCTGTGCTCATCTCTCAGCCTAGAATGCCCTCCGCACCCATCCTGTTCCCTCATCCAAACACGAGCCCATCACCATCTCCTTGAGAGAGTCTCTCTCGACCTGCCATGTTCCTGCTTTCCTTTGTAGAGGGAGAAGGGGTAAACCTGTTTGTTTGCAGGAGGACAAACCCACCAATGCCCCAGCTTTGGGGGAAGATGCTATTCTTTACAATAATTCTTCTTGCCATTACTGCACAGTGTTGTTGTTGTTGTTGTTTAATCAGATTTACTGAGGTATGATTTACCAACAATAGAATAAACTCATTTTAAGTTCAGTGAGTTTTGACAAATACATAAACCCATGCCCATCACTATCACAGTCAAGATATGGAATATCTGTCACCCCAAATTTCCCTTGTCCCCTCCCCAGGTGACCTCCACCCCTGCGCAGCCCCAGGCAACCCCGATCTGCTTTCTATCTCTTCAGATGAGATTTGTTTTTCCTAGAGCTTCATATAAATGAAATTGTACTTGACAGCTCAAGTTTAATCAAGAAAAATCTGTCTGCATAAGAAAAAGCCAATTTCTTTCTAGAAAATAAGAAAGTCAGTTTAAAATGTGAGTTGTTTCCAAACCAATATTTATTCTCTCTGGAAAGTAAACAGATTGAAATATAATCTTTCTGATTATATTTTCCGATTAGCTCAAAAATCTCTATCCTCCTTCTCCCATTGCCCCTCCTCCAATTTATGTTTCCACTTTCCCTTGATGTCTTATTTATTTTGCTAGAATATAAAAATGTTATTGGCATTCTGCTTATGGGTATTTCTAATTTCCTTGGATTTGGATACAAATTGATTTTTCATGGGCTCATACATCTTCAAGATCACTTTGCTTGAATTTGGACTATTCATTGATGGAATATATTTTTGAAGACATTGAACAGATTCTAAACTACATGAATGAAATTTACCATGGCTTTTTGTTATTATGGCAGGACTGTATGTATTTCTTCCTTTTCTGCCTTTCTTTTTAACCTACCTATACAGTCTTCCAAGTCCCTACTGTCCCTTAAACCTAAATTCTATAGGGGAGGTACTAGTTGCCAGCGCACCCTCCCAGCTCCCAGCTCCCATCATCTCTGCATTCGTGACGGGGGCCAGGAGGGAATCTGCCAAGATGACCCCAGAGGTGATTCCATCTCCTGGTTCCAGCACCTTCCATGTACAGACAAGCATGCAGCTGGTGAACCTGGATGCCTGACTGCTATGGCCCCTCGCCTCCCAGCCCCCAGACCTCCTGACAGCCTGTGTTAGAGGTGCATCTCTTAGTTCCCTGCTGTGACACCAGAGGAGGCATCCCTCCGAGGGGTTCAGCCCCTGGGAGTCCTGCACTGGGGGAAGAAATAACTCTAGTGCTAGGGAGGGACCATGAAATGCAAAAAGCAAATATTCTCTTGTCCCCAGCTTTTTTTCTTTTTTGCCTAATCCAATGTAAGTATTCTGCCATTGGCTATTACATTTTTGTTCGAAGACCTTTTTGCAATGAGCACAATGTTGCTGTTTTATGATTGGTCACTAACCCTGGTGGAGTACCCATGTGGAATGCCTGCTCAGCTCTCCACGATGCCACACTCTTGAGAACAGAACCCATGCAGATTCATACTATGCAACCCAGCCCCTAGACCATCCTTGACATCAGACATGCACACCTGATTGAAACTGGGCCAGATGGATTCTCTTGCCTGGATATCTGAAATTGGGATTGAAAGAGGGGTGCGTCTGTCTCTCACCTTAAGAAACATGGGATGGCCAGTGCTCAGAAGGCAGAGTCTGTCATGGAGATGGAAGGGAACAGCCTTGTAGATGGGTGCAGATGTGGACCTGAGTGGGCATAGAGTGCTGGGGGCAGGAGGCCCACCCACATACAGAAAGGGGAGGCAGGGAGAGAGGGACAGAGGCACAGAGGGAGGGAGAAAGGGAGAGAAGAGGGAGGGAGGAGGAGGGAGAGAAGGAGAGGGAGGGAAAGAGAGAGGGAGGCGGAATGCTGCTCAGATTCTGTTGGTTTCCAGTTCCAAGTTCCAGCCCAGCTGTCCTTTTGTGTTGGTTTCCATGTGATATTCCTGTAAACTTGAATGAACTTCCTGTTTGTGCATGAGGTGACTTGGAGTAGTTTCCTGTTCATTTGCAACCAAAAGACTGAAAAAATGCAACCTGGTATCAGGAAACAAAGTTGCCCACAACCACCACCAAAGTGGGCCGTTGGGGGGCTTGGAAACAATAAGGATCCTGCCATCCTGGGACATTAGTGGAGCATAGACTGAAACAGCTGGTGAAGTTAGGGTCACTGTTTTGGGGTCGTGGACAATTTTCCTCCTGAGGCTGAGGCTTTAGCAGGCTTGAAAGGCCACGTTGAAGGATGTCCGACTGCGCTGGCTCCTCCCTGGGACCTCAGTAAGGGGCATGGAGACATGAGCCAGTGTGTGGCTGCCCTGTTTACAGGGGAGGGGGGAAACAGGTCAGTTAGGCAACTGTACTCCCGGGAGTCCTTTCTGCTGATGGGATAGGAGCTGAGACCACCTGAGTCCACTCTTGAGGTGGACTTCCTGAGCTGTAGCACTTAATACTCCGCAGCGACCGACGTCGGGAACTAAATGAGGTGCACCAAATTTGAAACAGTGAGGTCCTGGCACTTGGAAAGAGGACACCTGGGACGTGCCAGGGGCGTTGGGGAGCCCTGATCTTCCGATGCTTTCTCCAAGTCAGTCTGCTGTGTCCTCGGGCTGGGCAGAGGTGGTGATGCCTGCTACTGGGAGGCACATTTTAGGACCAGGTTTGGGATGCTCCACTGGGCTGATGAGGTAAAACAGACTGTCCGCACTGCTCTCTACACCCTCAGAAGAAAAAACTAAACAGAGACCCCAGGCACAGCCCTCAGGGGTCCTTCTAAGAAACTGAAGCCCCCCAGACATGGCCCGCCTCTAGCTGTCCAGTTTAGCAAGCTGTCTAGAAAAGGCTTCCAGCAAATGGAGTCTCCCTAAATTAAATCAGTGAGCTGCCAATTGAGGTTTTATAGGCATTATGCTGCCAGGAAAACCTCACAGGGTCTTTAGAGCAACACAAATCCATTCCGCGGGGCTTCTCGGTCCCTGAGGCAAGCTCAGGTCCATGCTCAGAGGCTGCCGGCTCCATTCAGAAGGTTTTCACGCCCCACAGCTAGTTCCTGTCCATTCTCCCCCCAGGGGTGCTCCTCGAGGGCGCCTGACAAGGCCATGTCCTCAAGGGGCAGAACGTAGAGTGGCCCCACTGGATAACCAGGAGCCTGCAGGAATCAGCATGTGATGGCCATGGCCTTGTCAGATATCCAGTGCTATCTCTAAAGCATACCAGCCCCACCAGAAGGCATGGGGTCCTTCATGGCTGTGAGGCAGCCACACGCGTGGAAGGAGCAGAGACCATAGTCTACAAAGGAGGAAGCAGCTTTGTGGAGAGGGGAGAGAGATCAGGACAGAGACACAGAGAGAAAATAATTCTAGATCAGGAGAAAGTTGCAAGGCTAGTACAGAGAAGTCCCATGCATCCCTCACTGTTTCCCCCATGGTTACAATTTACATAACTGTAGTACAACATCAAGCCAGGAAATTGACATTGCTATAATGTGTGCCATTTTATCACCTGTGTGGATCTGCGATCAAGATACAGAGCTAGTCCATCCTGTAAGCATCTTCTTATTGCCACCCCTGTGTAGTCACCCCTCCTCCCACCATTCCTAATCCCCCGCGGCTACCAATCTGTTCTTCGCCTCTCTAATTTTGTCATTTTGAGAATATTCTACAAGTGGAATCAGACAGTCTGTAACCTTTTGAGACCGGCTTTTTTTTTTACTCAGCATAATTCTTTGGGATACATCCAAGTTGTTATGAATATCAATTGTGCATCCACTGTTACTGCGGATTAGTATTCCATGGCATGGGTGTATTACTTTTGTTTAACCAGTCACCTCTCCAGGGACATTTTGGTTGTTTACAGTTTAGGGTTATTACAAATAAAGCTGCTATGAGCATTTGTGTACTACCTGTTTTTTTGTGAACATGTTTTCATTTCTCTGGGAATAATGCCCAGGAGTGCAATTGCTGGGTTGTATGGGGAGTGAGTGTTTTGTTTTTTAAAAGAAATTAATAGACTCCTTTCTGGAGTGGCTGTGCCATTTTGTGTTCACATCAGCTCTGTATGAGAGTTCCAGTTTCTCTTCATCATCACCAGCATTTGATAGTGTCATTTTACTTGTTCTAATCTCATTGTGGTCTTAAATTGCATCTCCCTTATCGCTAGTAACATTAAACATTTTTGCATGTGTATATTCGTTGTCTGTATATTCTAGTTGATGAAATGTCTCTTCATATCTTTTGCCCATTTTCTTTATTTTCCCTTGGCAATCGTGTATTTTATTACTACTCCCAAATTTCAACAATCATCTCATTAAGCTTATTTGTAAAACACTGATATATGAAGGGGAGTGGGGTGGGGAGCGAAGGCTACCCCCTTCTTCCATGTCTACAGAGACAGCTCTTTTTGGATGACAATCCCATGTGCAGATCTGAGCATAAGCACGTTGACTGTTAGTCTTAGCAATAAGTTAGTAAAAAAAAGGAAGAACTCACCTTTTTTTTTAAGATTTATTTATTTATTTTGAGAGAGAGATAGAGAGCGTGTGCACACAGGTGCGTGTGAGAGCGCATGTGGAGGGAGGGGCAGAGGGGGAAGGAGAGAATCTCAAACAGGCTGCCCCCTGAGCTCAGAGCCCCAACTCAGGGCTCCATCGAAGGACCCTGAGATCATTGACCTGAGCCGAAGGCAGCCGCTTAACTGAGTCACCCACGTGCCCCAGGAAGAACTCATTTTCAAATCATTTTACTGTCTGTACCACAGTCACATCTAAGTTGGCAGAACCGCTTCCAGGACTGACGGGGCAGTGACCTGTCATGCAAGGAAAAATAAGTGAAGGTTTTTATAAAGCTTGCGGAGAGAAGTGCCGCGGTCACACAAGGATGGCTGCAGCAGTCTCAAGGGATGGTGTCAGGGTGCGCGAGTGAGCAGGGGCGCTACAGGGTAGTTGGCCCACATGTGTTGCCCAAAGACCACTGTAATCAGGGCAATCTCCTCATGTTTCTCAAGGGCAATCTCCTCATGTGTCTGGGAAGCATGTCACTTGTAACACAGATGTACATGCAGTGGGGTAATACTTGCGCAGAATAAATTCTTCAAGTTCCCGGGCAGTTTCTACCAATCTCTTCTGTGACAAATGGTTGCAGGATTATGATTCTGCAAAGGAAATCCCGTAAATGGACAACCAAGAAAATTTTACAACCTGCGACATTCCTAGACCAAAACAATAGAGAACTACCCATACCGAACTTACGCATCTTGAGTTCAGATGCTCGGCCTGAGGGCTTCTGAATGCAGCCAAGCAGGAAAGACTATCTGAACAGAAGAGTTCTGTGCTTTTGTCCAGCCAGCAGATTAGCGGGCTCCCGTCGTCTCTCCAGCTACCCTCCGCTGCGCCAAGTCCTGCTCAGATTTTTCCTGGAGAATCTTTTTCTTCTTCTGTGTTTTCTTTAACCTGTAGAAGTCTCACTCCCTCGCATCCAACTCTATGATGGTACAAACAAGGATGCATCCAATCCGGGGACAGATGACACGTTCAGTGGCGTTTACACGCCTGTGGGTCATCTTAACAGCTTCATCCAAAGGAACAAAGGGAGTCTGCGGCGAAGCTACTCCTACTGCTTTGGCATTATTCCTCTTTAATTCAGAGGCACCGTCCCCACCTCTGGCTAAACCAGTCAGTTTGTAACTGTCAGTTCCTTCATGGTTATGTTCAAATACTGGCAAATATCACCTGCGGCATTATCCTCGCCGGAAACTTCACTTAACCTTCACTTACACTGTGGATAACTGTGGTGCCCAAGTCCCTTCGGACTGTGAACGTGGCCTCGGCAAGTAAGGGCAGCTTCTCTCATCACATTTTGATCTCTGGTGAAATCAGGGAGTTAAGGCATCACATTGTTTCTTCGGGAGGTTTTGACCTGTCTTGCTCCTTTTAATGGAGCCTTCGCAATGGTCTGTGCCACCCGCCAGGGAGAGGTCTCACTTGGGTCTTTGCCCACATTCTGAAGGTGACTATTTGGCTCGGGTCCCCTGCAACGGTCTCAGCCACAGCGCCTTCCTCTGGGAGGAGGTTGCTCGTTGTGCCCATTCTCTAATGGGGTGTGTGTGTGCGTGTTCAGTTTTGATATAAATGCTCCTGTCTTGTTAAGTTTGAAACCGGCTTCTCTTACTTGCAAACTCACAGGTAGTCTACTCTGGAATTCAACAGAAATAAAAGCTGATGTTTATTGAGCACATACTTTGCATCAGGCGCTGTTCTAAGTGACTTACAGGTTGTAGCCCCCTAGATATGTGTTGTTTTTATAAACATCGTATGTTGTTCTAAATATTAACCGTCATTACAATTTAGTTTACAAATCCAATTATCAGCATAAATACACAGGGTCAGCAATCCAACATTGCCTAGATTTGAATTGGCTAAGTTTTATTTGTGTTTCGGTTGATTGAAAAAATCGAAGCTGCTGGTATCACAAGCGTGCATGAATCACAGGAGCCAGTCTTCAAGTGAAATAACATGGCTCACATTTTTAAAAATTACATAGTATGCACGTTTTTATTTGTTTTAAGTAAATGTCTGACAGTATTCAATTCAATAAATTCTATAGAAGAGATCTCCCAAACTTTAGTTTTCCCCTAAAATAAAGGCAGAAAATGAAAGCTCATTTAAGACACACAGTTTTTAAACATTGCATTCGCATGAGGGTAGCAGTCTGCACGGACAGTGACCAGATAGTCTGAATTCTTGTGTGAGGCAAGGACCATATTTCCTGAAGTTTGGAAAGTGACCAGAAGTTTGCTGGGGGTCCCCAAGGTGACTGTGCTGTTGGCCTTATAATAGAACTACATCTGTGACAGGCAGACCCCCTCTGGGGGCTGGGCACAGTCCTCTGGGCCCCGGGGGGCTGTGAGCTTGAGTTATGGGTGAGTCAAGTCATTGAACAGGGACTGCCCTTACATGCCTGCCTTCTGGAAAATCAGTCCTCTATGCTGCAGCTTCTTTCCACCCTTCAACATCAACAGGAAGATGTGGAGCCCCCTTTCCCACATAATAGTCATATTTCCACCCTGGGAAGAGGTAAATGAATGGAGTCCCACAGGGTAGCCAGGCAGCACGCATGGATTCAGGGAATGGCCTCCCGCGCCCATTGCCACGGTGTACCCTGAGCTGTGGAAAGTGGCAGTCAGCAGAGCGACATCACCGATCTGCTCCTCACGGGCCCTGTGTCCCTTTGACTAATGTCCAGCTGCTATATTTAGATGGACTGATCACAGGCATCTGGCTCTCCCACAGCCAATGCAGCAGGCCCAGGGTTGGCCTCTGTTCGCCCACCTTCCTCAGCGGAGGACATTGAGGTGCAAGGAACACTCGGCCCATCTCCTTCCCCTCCGTCTGTTCCCTGATAGCGACCCCACCCCTCTTAACCTCTGGGCTTTGACCTTGGTGATTGCTCTCCTCACTCTTTAACCTTTGGACTCGATGCTTGACACTTTTTCCTAAAATAACTGTATTTCTTTCTCTGTTCCATCACAGTACTGCCTTATGCCATCTTGGGGAAGCTCTGGGACTCTCCCATCTGGTAAGGCTGGGCGGGCAAAGCTGTATGTGGCTTGCCTACTCTCCCTCTTCCCGATATTAGCCCCCACCAATTCAAATCTAGGTCTCACCACTTAATGGGAGGCTGTGTGCAAGTTACCTTGACCATTTGGCTCTGTTTCTTGTATAAATGGGGTCTTGAGTCCCTTTCTCACAGGGCTGTAGTGAGATTTACTGATTACACACACACACACACACACACACACACAGTCCTTCACTGGGTAGTACTCAGATACTAGCTAAATAACTCTAGAAATAAGGCAGCTTTCTGCATTTCCCTTTTCCCCCACCTTGGTCTCTGCTCTCAGGTTGTGATGTCCTGTCCTCCTGCCCCAGCCCCCCTCTCCTCTTAGTCAGTAAAAGGGATGCAGACAGAGTGCTCCCCTCCCCTAGCAGCAGAGAATCTCTCATTGGCTGCCATCACCATGGCAACTCACTGTCTCCTCCCCACCCCCACCCCCCTTTCCAGAGCAGCCGATTGTGGAGTTCCAGACTTCTCAGCGCTGGGAGGGAGGAGGAAAGAGAAGACGGGGGAGGGGAGAGAGGCTTCCTTGACTGCAAAGGCGGCCGCAAGGTTCAGTTTTGCTTGGACTCCTGAGACCAGCCTGGCACGCAGTTTGGCCTCTACTATCTCTGCACATCCGGGCAACCATTTAGATATCCCTAGGCGCTCCTGATTCCCTTTGAATTGGGCCAGCTTGGGACCTGAGGGTCCTGGGTTCGTGGCGTGTGGCATGCATGATAGCATGTTATTCCAACCGAAGATAGCATGTTATTCCAACCCACTGCCTTTGCTACGCTGCTGGGGGTTACACGACGGGACCAGTGGGAGCGAGCTTTGTGAACTCCAAAGGCTGTCAGGGGTCATTCATCATTCCGGTCACCCTCCACCCCCACCCTGTGTGGTTGGCCAGAGCGGGGGCAACTAAGAGGGTGCTTTCCTCTCCTTTCCTGATGATCGGGTGTGTGGGGGGTGTTGGAGTTGGAGATATAAGTCCACGTGGGGCCCCCGGAGAACAGCACAGGGCACTGGGCAGGGAGCCGCCAACCAGTGGGTCCCAGCCGTGGGGTCCGTGCCAGGGCCCGAGAACCTGCTTCCTCCCCGAGACGCTTGCAGAGCGGATACACGGCATGGCGTCTACACACACAAACAGTGATGTGCACAGGCTTTGGTGCTTGCAATTCAAAAATGATTTAGAAGCATGGGCTGAAGAAAGGTTAACTTTTGTCTGTTCTCAGTCAGCAGGGCCGTGGTGGTAGAGGGTGGAGGTCAGCGATATTGACGGTGGTAGAGCAGACCCTCCACAGAAAGGGTGAGGGGAGAACATCCCTGACACCTGCTACAATGAGGATGAGCCTTGAGGATGTGATGCGAAGTGAAGTAAGCCAGAAACAAAAGGACAAATACTGTATGATCCCAATTATATGAGGTAATACATGAGGTAATGAATTTGCTAGAAGAGGTAAATTCATTGGAACAAAAAGATTAGAGGTCACCAGGAGCCGGGAGGGGGAGGGGGAGGGGGAGTTAGTGTTTAACAGGGACAAGGTTTCAATTTGGGAAGAAGAAAGAGTTCTGGAGAGTGCTGATGGCTGCACAAAATCGTGAATGTGCTTAATGCCATCGAAGTGTATACAGAGAAATGGGTAAAGTGGTAAGTTTGGTGTTTTGTGTATTTTACCACAGTAAAAGATATCCACCCCCCTCCCCGGAAAAAGGAGGTGAGGTGAGGTGGGGTGCTGGAGCACTGTCATGGGAGTGCGGGGACGGAGAACACACTCAGCAAGGCTTTGATGGGAGAGGCATTCTGGAGAAGGGGTCTTGTTTGACCGGCTACCTGGCCCTGCCACTTCCCGTGGACCGGCTGGCTGAGAGGGTGACATCAGGGGCTTCCTGCCCTCATTTCCTGAGAGAACTAGGGAAGCCACCATGGATGACCCATCCCCTCCCCTCGGGGGTCCATCTGTTCTAGGAATCACCAGGGTAGTGATGCTCCTCAGCTTCAGTCATGCTCTTCTTCCCTCTGGACAGCCCAGGGAGGGTTGAGTGGCCTGTGAGGACCCACCAGCGCTAGTCAAGATGCCACAGGAGAGGCGTGGCCAACATCACAGCCAGGTGGCAAGAGGGAAGCCCTGCTCTCCTGGGACCCACGGGCCATGCCCTCACGAGCTCCAAGGCCTGGGGTGTCTGCAGTCCCTCCTTGCCTTCTGAGTCACCATTCAAACCCACCAGCCCTTCCGACAGGAGCTGGAAACAGGCACCAAGCCCTCTGGAAGCTATTTTTGGGGTTCATCTGTTCTTTCTGATTTCTCCTCTAGATTCCATATTTTCCCACCCCCAGATCTGAAAGAGCTAAAGATTCTGGAAATCATTCATCATTCCCCCTCTCCGGGTGCTCTCCCTCGCTGGACAGCTCAGCTTTCAAGCGGTGCCTTCACCCCCACCTTCCTGTACCACTCCCCCCTTCTTTTCTGGATCCCCACCCTCACCCTCTGGCCCCCAGCTCTGCAGGCGGCATGGAGAGCAGGCTATTTGTCTGACATCATCCTCCACTCCCTGGCCTGCTAAGAGTTACTCACTCAGGCAATCCCTGCTCCGCCAGAGGAGGCTGTCCAATTGCCAAGCAACCCACTGCTGGCCAATCACAGAGCTTAGAGGTGATGTCATGGCCAGAGCGAGCAGCGGTGCTGATGTGGGGAGAAGCCTAGGGTACCACTAATTGAGGGAGTGAGGAAGGGAGCAGCTCGCCTCGAACGGGACTGCAGGTAAGTAGGAATGAAATGCAAATTCTTTGAGGCTTTCAGACAAAAGAGAAAAAAAAATAGCAGTGGCAGAGATAAGTGAGGGGTCTGGCACCATTCATGTCTCCTTTTGGTGTCACTCGATCAATTAAACTTTGTCAAATCCTGGGGGAAACGGGGTGATGTGAAAAGAATGGGGCTATCCCAAGGGGTGAGTGGGGGATAGAGTCAGTCCTTCTATTCCAGAGCTCAGGAGAGAGAGAGGCAGGCGGGAATTGCCAGGGTTTCTTTCAGGTCGGATATTCATGGTGAGTTTTTCTGCATAAAAATGTTCTGTTGCTCAGGCAGAACGGTTTTGTTCAAAGTCTGGCTTTGCCTGAGCTGGCTCTAATGCCCAGACCTGTTTCAAGCTAGCATCTGCCCTGGGTTTTACATTTCCTTTCCCGACCACAGTTTTCCTTGGCTCCTTTTCTTTCTCCTCTATCTGCACTGGGTTACTTTTTGCTCCTGGTTCTGAGGATACAATGAGATCACTGCCTCTTCCTCGCCCTGCCCCGCCCTGGGGTCAACCTGCTCCTACCTGGGCAGGGCCAGGGGGCTGTCAGGCTGCAAACTGCGGGAAGCCACAACTGCCACGCCCTGGTCCCCGCGGGTGGCCGAGCCGGCCCCTCCTCGCTCAGCCCACTGCCCTCGCCAGGAGTTTAGGGATTGCTCTCTTCTCATCCAGGGGGCCAGGACCAGGGATTTGCTTGTCCAGTGGCCAGGTCTGTCCCCACGTGGTGATGCTGTCTTTGTCTCATTCCTCCCAGGAAGACACAGTCAGGTGTGGAGGAGTCCCATTGTCCTGAAAAAAAAAAAAAAAAGGCAGGTCCCCTGAATCCCTTGGGGGGGGTCAGAAATATTGAGGCAGCCCAGGTCAGAACCCCCTGGGCAGGGATAGCCCCGTGTCTCAAGACTGAGAGAACACATTGGGAGGGGATGGCCAGCGGTGGCCTGCTGGAGTCCTGCGGGGTGGGTGGCAGGTTGAGAGGGAATGTGGGAGAATCTCTCTCTACTGAGGCTGAGGCCCCCTCTAGGGGGAGGAAACCTCTCCCAAAGGCAGGGTGCCAGGGGGAATGAGATCATCCATCAGATGAGGAGATAATCATAGTGCTGGAGTGAGAGGTGAGGAGGCAGAGGGGCAAGGTCTGATTAGCAGCTCCACCGAACGAAGCTAGAGCCTCCAGAGACCCTACCTGTCCTCTAGGGCCAGCCAGCACCCTCTCCTCAGCTCGCCCCAAGCCTCCACCTTGCTGCTAGGAACTGTGCTTGCACCCTCCTTGAAACCCACTCATCACCAGTGCCAGAGCACCTGTCAGCAGGTCCCAGCCCTTCTGGGATCCCCAGCTCCACCCAGGCCACTCCTGGAACAGGTTTAGAGTGGACAAGGATCCTTAACTGCTGGATGGATCCACCAAGAACATTGTAGGGAGTGAGCTCCCCATCACCGAGGGCATTCAAGCAGATGTTGGCTGACTACCTGCAGGGTGGCTGTAGAGATTTCTGCATTGTGTTGGAGACTGGTCTTGGTTAGTGTTTTTCAAACTGCAGATTGAGATCCAATAGTGTATTGTGAAATCCAATTAGTGGATTGTAACTGGTATTTTTTTTCCAAATAAAATGGGATAAAATAGAGTAGAAAAAAAGTCGAAACACATCCCATATAGTGGAGTAAATGTTTCCTCTACCTTTTTTTAGTTATGTATTTTCCATTATGTAAATATTTATGAATATAATGTTTATATTTATAAACATATTATAGAAATATTATATTTATAAATAAATACAATACATTTATGTTTATATTTCAGTTACATGTACATTTATGTGTATGTATGTAGATGTATCAGTGACTATACATATGTGTGTATGTCAGTATTATGACATGTACATACTGGATCATGATACAAAATGCAGTTCTTTATTGTCGGTCCCAGTAAGAAAAAAACATTGGCTAAGTGACCCTTGTGACCTTTTCTAAGACCGTAAGCCTGTGGATAACTTTTACTAGACTATGAACTTCTTTTTAAAAATTTTTAATTTTTAATTGTGGTAAAATACACATAACATGAAATTTACCATTTTAACCATTTTATAGTGCACAGTTCAGTGGTATTAACTATATTCACATTGTTGGGCAACCATCACCACCATCCATCCCCAGAACTTTTTTCATCTCTCCAAACTGAAACTCTGTCCCTGTTGAACACTAACTCTCCATTCCCTCTCCCCCCAGCCCCTGGCAACCCCCATTCTATTTTCTGTCTCTGTGAATTTGACTACTCTAGATACCTTATATAAGTGAAATCATATAGCCTTTGTCTTTTTATGACTGGCTTCTTTCACTTAGCATAATGTCCTCAAGATTCATCCATATCATAGACTATGAACTTCTTGCAAGGAGAACTGTCGTGTTCAAACACGTCCCAATGACCACGTACAATATAGGTGTCCAAAATCCAAGTACTGTGTTAAGTGGAAAACTGTGTCTCTTTAGGGAGATATTGTGTTCTAAAGGACCTATCAGAAATTGAGAAGTCTGTTCTAATACTGTTCTTCCTGAGCAGACTGTTGAACAGACATACTATTGGCTGGTGGGGTGCTGAGAGTGTCTTGCATTTTTTTTGCTTAATATTTACATTTCATTTTGGCTCAATAAAAGAAATCCCAGGGCCAAGCAGGTTTGGCTGCCTTCTCTCATCCGACTAGGTCATTTAAACTACATTTGCCCTATGGGACATAAGTGTGCTGACAGATAAGACTAAAAGTAGAGCAATAAAGATTGATAAACTGAGATCCAGAGAGTAAGGTGTGACAGGAAAGAAGGCAGAGAAGGAAGGTAAGAGAGAGGTAAAGAGAGAAGGACAGAGTGTCTGCATTAAACCAACAGTATAGAAAGAACGGGAAAATTCAGATCTTTTGTGCTGTTGATTTTAAATAATTGGATGTTTTCAAAATCAAAATCATAATTCAGAAGGGCTTAATTTTTCCCAAAGTCTTAAGATCCTTTCTCCAGACCCCCTTGATATCTTTATATTATTTCTCACTTAACTGGAGACTATCATTTGGAGATACAGAATTCCCAGAGATTTTGAAATCATAGGTAGATAGAAATGAGACATTTATTTGGGGAGGAGGATAGAAATTTGGGAGAAAATTATAAAACATTCAAAATGTGTTTTATAATACCCTGTAGAGAAACAAACTCTATTCCCCCTCCCCCCCTGCTTTTTTTGGCTTGGCTAATAAACACTCATTGTGTAAAATTTAATTTGCTTATTAAGTTAGAATTTGCTATATTTAGAGATGTGATAGTCTGGAAAAAGATTATTTTTTCTGTTTTTCTGTGAGGAAGAGTATAGAAAAAAAACCCTCTTCTGATATTTTAAAAAGCATTTTGCAGGTTTTTACATTTTTCTTTCCACTAGGAAGACAGGAAGATACACAGATAGAGGTCCACTACCCCGGCTTCCCCACACACACCTACGCTTCTGCCTTCCCTCCCCAGCTCTCACTGGTCTTTTTTATCCATTCAAACTGATCTTTGTCGTGTGTCCATTCCCTTAGGGTCCTTCTGTCCGAGGTAGGTGGTAGGAGGCAAGAGGACAGAACAGATTGGAAGGGGTAGGGCTCTGGGGTAATTGGCCTAATTTATGGCAGAGAACAAACCAGGGGTTGTGAATCCAGAGAAGGGAGCTGAGTGCAGACTGTAGGGTGAGAGACCCAGCGGGCGAGGGGCTGAGGCACTGTGCAGAGTTCCAGTGGATCGTTTGGGGGTCGGTGCCCAGAAATGCAAGCCAGGTAGAAAGCAAAGTTGAAACCAAGAATGAGGAAACAGGTGGATAGATTCCGTTAGCTGATAGTGCTAACACAACTTACCTGACTATTGATCCTGGGACAGGTGTATCTGTCTTCTTCATCTGCCACCAAACAGATATGTAAGGACTCAGTAAGTATTCCATGAACCATGTTTGAGGAATATATTACCCCGGAAGTAGTCTGTCTAGCTAACCGAAAGTTTTTTTTAACAAATTAAAGAACTCAAGTACAGAGCAGATATGGTATTGATAATGGTGACAAAGAAAATACTAGAATTTAGATTGTTTGTCTAATTATTTTTCTTTATTGGGGAGCAGAAGGAGAGGGAGAGAAAGAATCTTCAGCAGGCTCCACGCCCAGCACAGAGCCTGACGCAGGTCTTGATCTCACAACCCTGAGATCACAACCTCAGCTGAAATCAAGAGTCAGATGCTGAATCAATTGAGCCACCTGGGGGCCCTGAGTCTTTGTCTAATTATAATCAACATATTTATAGAGCTGAACACAAATGTCAAATATCTTAAGGCTAAGGAATATGTCTACTAAATTCATCATTGTATTACTTCCCAGCACCTTCCTAACGTAATGCATAGATTCTCAATAAATATTTGTTGAAAGAGTAATTTAAGGAAGAAATCAATAATAGTAATCCAGAACTGAAAATACAGATCACTGTGACAAAATCAGAAGGTTTGTGGTGAAAGGAAATAAAAGCATGCAAAATCTCTCATCTTTCACAAAGAAAACCATTCGCTACTATTTTCTTCTTAATGTAATAAAACATAGATATAAATGATTTTTAACTTGGAGATTAAAACAAGATGTAAAACTTGCAAAGCACTGGGGGAAGAATGAAAGAATAAAGAAAACAAGAATAATATTGTAAAAGATGAGAATCTTCCTTGGTCGTAGCTAAATGTGGGTTGGGAACCTGGCTCTGCTCCTCCAACTTAATCTTGGGAGAGGCACTGACCCTCTTGGGTCCTCTGTCTCTTCATCTGAAAAGGGTGGGAAATGGAGATGCCAGAGATCACCCCGGCTCCTCCCATCTACGGGCAGAGAGCTTGACCCATGGAAATGCCTACAGATCTATTGCTTGTTCTCTGCTGATGTGAAAGTGATTTAATTTATTACACTTGATAGGGCATGTGTATGCATTTGAACAGGACTTTCTGAGGCAAAGCCTGTTGTAAGAGAGAACTCAGTGGTGAGAACTTTAAGCCCTGGGGCTGCCCATGGTTGGGAGGCAGATGTGGGGCAGGCAAGGCTTTGTGCGCCCTTCATCCACATGCCCTAGGCAATCATCCATCCTACTTATATTTACACTTGGCCTTGGATATGAGAAAGTACCGTGGAACTTTGAAGGCGTTAGTTCAAATCCCATCTTTATCATTCTGCTTGTATGACTTTGGGCAAATCAAATCACTTGCCTGAACTGATCATCAGTAGAATGGGGATAATAGAACCTATTTTATAGGATTTGGAGAGAATGCAGTGATAAAATATATATGCCAATTTACAACTATCTAGAAATAATGGACATTAGGAAGGAAAAAAAAAACTAGAAGGAAATGCCAACAGTGAAAAGTAGCAAGATGACAGGGATTTCTTTTCTTTTCTCTGTCACATAGGTGTTCTGAAATAGGATATTAATATGTTTGTAACTAAAACATTACATATAAAATGTATTTGTGCCTGGTAAAATGTAAAGCCCTCCAAAATATTGCTACTGGTGTGACTAGGACTCAGATTAGTAGGGCTTCCAAGTATTCTGAGTCCAGGATCTCCCACGGTACCAGGGTCGCAATGCCTTGCACTCCATCCAGCGACCCTGAATGCAAGTCCGTGCCCTGGAATTTTGCTTCTAATATGTTGATTCTTCTGTACGTATTGAATGGAAAACAGAAGCAGCCCAGAAAGTGCCGCCACTGTAGATTATTTGGGACTGTCGTTTTTCTAGACTTAATTTTCCTTCTTTGGCTGGCCTCTCAACGTAGCTGTTAAAACGGGGAGGGGATCCTTGGACTCTGTGCTTGCCAACAGGTGGCTCCTCTTTGTTTCCTAGAAACACAACCAAAATGGCATTTCTAAGCCCGTTAGGTGCTGTCTGGGAGTTGCTTCTGACCACGGCTCTCACCATCTCTTCTTCATGAAGCCATTAGAAGCAACCTAGGCTGGGGTGGTGATTAGACAAGCGCTAGCTCCCAAAAGCCGGCTTTGCAGTGATTACACACTGTTGCGCTTTGCCCACTCGCCCTCTGTGGGTCTCACTGGTCCGGTCTTGGCCTGTGCTCTAGTATCTGTTCCTTCTCCCTTTATAACATGGTCCATGCTACTGCTGGAGAATTGCTGTGGACCCACACAGCATCTGCAAAACTTTCAGAGGCTCCAAATTCCCACCCTGAGGACCTGTTTCACATTTTCATCACCCCAAACACCTGCGGTTATTTTAGGATCCAGCTGAGGGCTTGGCACTGAATTATATAGTCAATAAATATTGTGGAAAGAACCACATTCAAGAAAAAATAATTTATCTCCTTTTTTTTTTTTGCCCAGATAAGACATATAGCTTTCAGTCAAAGTCTTCTGATCAGCACAAAATAACCAGGGTTACTGTGCAGAGATAGGATTCCATGACATTTAGGTAGGTTGTACAGCTGATTTCAGGCACATACATCACTTCAACAGGACTAGTAATTGGCACAGACCTAAAGAGCCACCTCCCTCTTCTGCCCATGATTAGAAGTCCTGGATCACCGTGTCCTTGCTCTGATTCCACGCCAGAGTCTATCCTCTCTGAACACCCTCACCAGGGACCACTCTAGTCAAGCCACTTGCATGTGCATTAGCTTCTTACCCTTCAAAAATAGTCCACATAGGATTTGACACATCCTGAAAGCCTTATCTGGGCATTCTTTGCAGTGATAAATAAAACACTGGCTCCCTTGGGGAGTGTGGGCAGTCAGAGGTGCCTCAGGAGATCAGGGGTGCGCCTAGTAAATGGTCATGATGCCACAGCATCAGAGAACTGGGTGCTCATCTCTATTGGCTCCTGGTCATCGACTGCATTACAGAAAGCCTGGGAGCATGGGGCACCATTTCTGGTCACTTTAAATCCCCATCTTTTCATGCTGCTCCCCCACGTGGCCCCCACGTGGGTTTTCCCCTCATGTCCTAGTGTGTGGGAGGAGGGAAGGGCTCAGTATGAAGGGCAAGGGCACTGGAATTCAAAGGTTTGGACCCTGGTCCCAACTCAGCCAGTGTGACCTCAAGATCTCTGATCCCCGGGGAGAAGCATATTGGCACTCTGGAAGGGACAGTTGTTGGTTGTGTGGGATGGATATGTGCAGTTCAGAGTGTTTAGTTTATCCAGCTGTTGCCCACTAAAGGTGTGGAGCTCCTCTAGTCTAGTGACCATCAGAGAGTCCCACGTATATTTCTGGGAGTGAGGCTGTCCTAGTTGAGACCCTCAGGCTAGTGATCAGAAAATCACTCCACTCCATTGCTGACATTCTGACATTCGAGGGGAAAACTGGGGGCTCTGACCTCTTCACTTTAGACATCTTTCCCCCACAGTGCCACACGAGATCCCCCTTCAGTCAACAGCCTTAATTTCTAGACCTTCTCTCTCAGCCACCCCGTCTGCCAATCAAAACATACTCATTCTGCGTCTTGTCTCTTTATGGCCTGGGTCTCTTCTCGGTTGGGTTATTGCTAACTAATTATTTCTACCAATTAGGTTAATGGTTCAATCTATCAACAAAAATGTGTGATCACTTCCTTTTTCTATACATATACTCTTAGATGCTGGAGCTGGAGTAAATGTATAGATTGGTTTGCAAACAGGGAAACAGTACTGGGTGGGATGCAAACAGTTGAGGCTGTTACTTGTTCTAGGTGGGTCCTCATCACTTTGTGCCTAGTTCTGGCTTCCAAACTTCCTCTCCTATTCTTTTCCCCAAGCTGATGCTGCTGGAAGAATCTTTTTGCCTGAGTAGCAGCTAATGAACATCCCAGCTCTGCTCTTACTACCTGTAGGCTTTTGTGTCATTAACCTCACTCTGCTGAGCTTCAAGTTCCCTCTCACAAATAACCTCAGAGAAGAAATTGAAATAATGCTTGTGAATTTTCTAGTACCAAGCAGGTGTTCAAGATGTGGTAGCTATTCTTTTTGCTATTATCATCAGCATCCCCATTTCCCCTCTCCCCTCTCAGTCCAAAGATGTCAGTGCCTTCCTACTGAATAGAATATAAAGTACAAATGTTTTCCCTAGTCTGCAGGTCCCTCATCTTCCTATTGCTATTCTACCAATTGGTCCCAATGAGTCCTGCATGCAGCCCAGTGGGTCTTCTCTGTTCCCCAATAAATCCAGTCCGCACGCCCACACACTGTCAAGTTCCAAAGCCATGGCAGGGATAGAGGCACCTGCAGAATCTGATTTGCCTCAGAAGCCCAGCACCCTCTGACCTTTGCTGTCTGAAACTTGAGTCCTCTTACCACCTGCTATGCTAGATCAATAATGGCCAGCACAGGGGCTGGGATGCCCAGCAGCCTGCACCCATTAAATGTGCTGGGGAGTGAGCGCTGGGCAAGAGTCAGGAAGCCACTGTTGTGGGCTCTGCTTCTGTGGCTATTGACTGAGTGGGTGTAACTCATCTACCTTGAGTTGGGGACCGCTTTGATCTTTGCTATGGCTGGATATAGTCATTGTCCTGGTCTTCCCTAGTGCTGCCAAGGCCTGGGACTGGCCTCTGCCATAACAGAAACCATGCAAAGAGCCTCTATGAGGGCCAGAGGTTTGTCTCAGCACAGAGTTTTGCCTTATGATGCTCTGATATATAACGTTTTGAATAGAATTTCCCCCAGTGGGCCTGGCTCATGTCTACTCTGGCCTCTATAGTCTCTTAATTTTCATCTTGCCTCCCTGAATTCCTGGCATTTTGTCCTCTTTGACCTTGAGCAATAACATCCCTTAATGCCCTTCTCCGGCAGATGCAGGACAGGCTTGGTGGCCCTACTGCATTGCAGGTATTTTGCTGTGGCCTGACAATGTAACCCAAGCTAACCCAAGCCACCAAGTCATTTAATAGATTTGACAGTGTTGTGGGAAGGTTGTAGGGACCAAGCCTAGAGACTAAGGCTGGTCTGTGGGCCTTTGGATTGACTGGACATGCCCAGGAGAATGATCTGAGCTGCTGGTGCTCTAAGATGGGGGGAACAGAGGCCTCAAAGCTGTTCTAAAGGGCCTCCAGGCCGTGGGTTAGCATAACTAGATCTTCCAAGTGGTGTGCATCTAATCTGGGTCTAACCCACCAGACAACCTGGAGTCCTCATGTAGCTGGGGAGTGCTAGGGAGGTAGGTATGACTGGACCCATTCAACTCTGATGCTCCATGTTAATTAGGGGCAAAGTCAGGCCCCCTGCTTTGGCAGCCACCACCCAATGGCTTAGGACCCCTCTTCACTGCTTGGCCTTCTTGAAGAGTCTATGCCCTACCTCCTGCCCCCTTCTATCCTTTCTCAGAATGTCCCATAGACAGCAACATCTTTTGGGTCTTGAATGCAATAGAGATGATGTGACTATGGCATAAGGATTTATTGTACCCATAAGTACAAATATACAGATTACCTTAAGGAACAAGTCAACTGTGTATAAGCACTAGTAGCTGAGATAAGGTGGAAGAATCACAAGTTTGAACCCTGGCTCCGTCTCTTACTGCGTGTATTAGTTTCCTGCAGCTGCTGTAACAAATGACCACACACTTAGTGGCTCAAAACAACACAAATTAATTCTCTCCCAGTTCTGGTGTCCAGAAGTCGAAGATCAAGGTGTCAGTAGGGTCACAGTCTCCCAAAGACTTTAGGGGAGGAAACTTTCATGCCTCTTCCAGCTTCTGGTGGCTCCAGGTGCTCCTCGGCTTGTGTCTGCATCAGTCCAATCTCTGCCTCCCTCTTCAGATGGCCTCTCCTCTCTGTCTCCTCTCTGTGTGTCCCTTATAAGGACTCTTGTCATTATATTTGATGCCACCCAGATAATACAGAATGATATGACCCTGAGGTCCTTAAGTTAATTAAATCTGCAGAAACCCTTTCCAAATAAAGTCACATCCCCAAGTTATAGGAGTTAGCATGAGGACATATCTTATTGGGAGACACATTCAATCCACTACACTGGATGGTCCTGGAAATGTCACTTACCCTCTCTGAGCCTCAATTTCCACATCTATAAAATGGGGACAACAATCCTTACATCATAAGGTTATTATGAAAATGAAAATGAAAGTATCTGACACAGAGTAGATGCTCTATAAATACACATTTTTGATTATGTAGACTCCAGCCCTGTGAAACAGAGAGCTCTCAGTTACTAATCCCTTGGCTATGCATACCTCTGCCCATCTCTGGAGTGTCTCCTGTTCCATGCCCTAGTCTTCCTTCTCAGCGTCTCTGATCTATGTTCTCTACTTGGTTCCTTATGCTCCTACAACTCCTAGCACAGCATCTTCCATAGAAGTATCGAAAGCACCTATTCATGTCTTTGATTAAACCATATCTACAGGCCAGACTGGCATTTCCTGAGTCCCCAGAACCATGGAGGAACTAGCATCCAGTCTCTCCCTTGGTCACAAAGGAAGAACTTAAAAGTGATAAGACCTGGATCAAAGAACCAGCTCTACCACTAAGTAGCTGTGTGACCTTAGCTAAGAGTCTTAACTTCTCTGAGCCCCAGGTTCTTTATCTGAAAGTGAAGCTGATGATACCTGTCTTGTCAGCCCAGCCTCATGTGAAGATTAATAGGGATAGGACAGGAGTTGTAATCTGTGCTCCATGAGTGGAAGGCCTTAATTATCATGCCCAGCTCGGGCTGAGGGGCACAGTCCTTCATTCCAGGTACCTACCCCTACAGAAAAAGTCCAGCTCAGTCCCCCTTCTTTCTCAGAGTGTCCTTCTCTGCCTCACTTCACTTACTTGGACCCCCTGCTTTAGATCCATTACCTAGGTTAAGTCTAATGCTACTCCCTCTCCTGGCAAGGGCTTGCTCACCCAGCCAGTCACCTCATCAATCAGCCTGGTTATAAGCCAAAATTGTGTGGAATGGAGCCTCGTGACCAGGGATGTCACATCCAGGCCCTGTTCAGGGACCCACTGGTACTGTCAGGATCAGCTTGACTCTGAGGAAAGAGGCCCATTGTGCTGCACAGCGAGGAGGGTGGTGCATGGCAGGGGCCTCTGACTCCAGAGAACACAAAGACGCTGCAGGGAAGAGAGCACTCTAAGGCCAGTTGACCTGGCTTTAAATCTCTGCTTTTATAACTCTCTAACCTCATGACCCCGAGTAAGCCACATAAACCCTCTGAGCCTCTGTTTCCTCATCTACAAATGGAGATTACAGTCCTTAATTGCAGAGCTGGTGAGGACCAGGGCAGTGACTCTGAAGCAGGTGTGTGGGTGGTGGCTACCTGATGGAAAAGGCAGAGGAAAAGAAACTCACATTTATTAAGTACCTCCTTTTTGTTGGATGCTGTACATATGCTTTTCTTATTGAATTTGTGCAACTTAGTGCAGAATTAAGATGGAGAAAGCAAATTGGACATGTGAGTGACAGCTAGTAAGTGAGATCAAGTCTGAGTTTGACTCCACATTGGTCTGATCCTAAAGCTGAGCCCCCTGCTCCCATTGGCTCCCCTGCCCATTCACAGCTAATACAGGCCCCAGTTGCCAGAGGGAAGACACCTCATTAAGGAAGGAAAGGGGCTCTACATCAGTCTCAGAGCCCTTTGCCTTGTGAGATGCGGGCAGTGAAACTGTTGGCTCACACCACCCTCTGCTGGCACAGTGACCACTGAGGTGACTGTATTAGTCGGCATTCTCCAGAGAAACAGAACCAATAGGATGCATCAAGAAAGAGATTTATTCTGATGGATTAACTCATGTGGTTATGGAGGCTGAGAAATCCCACAATCAGTCACCTGCAAGCTGGAGACCCAGGAAAGCTGGTGGCGTAATTTCCATCTCTGCACCATCCACATTATGATGACATTATTCTGTAATAATGTTTGTCTCTCTCATAGTCCAGGGTTATGTTAAATGGGGTCAAGGAGTGTTTAAGACAAGAGGTTCTTGGTGGGTAGTGAGTGAGGGGCCATCTGGAGTAGTATTTTGACATCCTCTGTCCAATTCCCTCTGATCTCATATCAGAACGGGCTGGGCAGGGGGGTCTGGGGTGGAAATAGGGAGAAATTCAGGACACAGAGTTATTTTTTGAAAACCTCCCAAGTGATTCTGACTTAGGATTTGTCTCTCACCCTAACCTTTGCTTTAGGCCAGCCATTAAGCTGCACAGGGAGACAAATGAACACCTCTTGACACATACAGTTTCGGGAAATTCATGTCTGATACTCAGGGGGCTTGAGACTAGAAAGCTAATTATGAAACTATCATTTGTGCATGGAAACTGAACTTGATTGTGGTGATGTTGAACAGGGGGTCTGTGTTTGGGAAAGGGAGAGTGGGTGTGTAGAGTTCCTGGAGGTGGGAGCAGACCAGGTGCCTCTTGGGATTCCCTCCCCAGTTGTATAAAGACCTTTCTTAAGGGAATAACCTGTCAGTGGTAAAATATTCTCTTTCTCAGATTTGTGACAGCATCCTGAGCTGGTGACAGACCTACTTTGTGACTTTCAGCCGGATTCAGCCCTCACATTCCAGAAAACATGACCCTCGCTGGTATGTACAAAAACTGTTTATGTGATGGGGCACCACAGCATAAGATATTTCTGTGCACACATATATGTACTTACATAGGCACAGAGAAGGATAAAAGACTGACAGGAAGTACACCTAAGGGTTAAAAGAAGTTATCTCTAGATGATGGTTGGGATCACCATTGAGCTTTTCCTCCTTTTTACTGATCTGTGTGTGTTTTTAAAAAGTTTTTACAATGCACATATACTATTTTACACTTAATTATGTTTTCAATTTGTAAAAGGAAACGAGGAGGAGAGTGCCTGAGCACTGTGCTGGGTTTAGCTGAGAATAGAGAGAGCTTGAACATAGTGGAGCTTAAAACAAGGGGCATTGGCCCCAGAGTGGTGGGGGTACTGGCAGGAGCACATGCCAGGGCCAGGGCAGAGGTGGGCTGGACTTCACTGTATCAGCTCTAACCTGTGACTTCCTGGTTTTCAAATCCTCCCCTGACACGAAGAGGCTAGACGGTGGTGGGGGTACTCCTCCAGCCCTCATGGACACCAGCACCTCTGGCTTTGACCACTGCACTGGGAAGGTCAGAGAAGACTCACATCCTGACCTTGCCACTCAGTGAGGGTCAAGACTAGGGGGATGGTGGTGAGCTTCTTTACCTTTCAGAGAAGCACTGCTGAATGCTTTGAGTAAAATGGAGTGTGGATTTCCTGCATCTTGGAGCAAAGTAAATGAAATATTCTGGCAAGCATGAGGAAATAGAGAACTAGGTCTAGGGTGCCAGGCTGGGGCAAAGGCACTAGTGCTTGTGGTCTTTACCTGAAGGCATTTTGCATTCAGTACTAAGAAGGGAAACAATGTACTGAGGAGAAGATGGGATCATCTGGGTGCTCTGGAAGGCTCAGGTTCTAATAAGATGGACAGAAGTGGATCTAATCACACACAGGAATCCTAAACCAGGCTGTTCAGGGCAAACAGGGCTGGATTCTCAGCCAAGGGGTGGGTCTGGGTGGTTTAGGTGCCTCTCTGGAGCCTGGTCACTCCTCGCTGCTCAGGCACCCAAACTCTCACGAAGGCTGACTTCTGAGTCTAGTAGGGGTCACCATGTTGTCCTGTTGGTGTTTCTGCAGCCTACAAAGAGAAGATGAAGGAGCTTCCACTGGTGTCCTTGTTCTGCTCCTGTTTTCTGGCCGATCCCCTGAATAAATCATCCTATAAATATGAAGGTAAGTGAGGGCCACCATTGGGAGAGGAACTTGTGGAGGGTTCCTGGGCTTGTATCCATGAATACCACACTCCTGTCCCAATTTCATGAAACTCTCTTCCCCATATCACGTTCTCTTTCCTAGAGCCAGTAAAATCACCACAGCTTATTCTGAGGGTCTAAGCACCATGTGAAGCCTGGTGTGGGGCTGCAGCTGGGGGACTAGACAGCAGTTGAAAATCTGAATCAGACCCTCTGCTGAGTGATCTTGATCTTAGCTTTTCTTCATTCATTTAACAAATGGATGCTGTGGAGGATACAGAGGTGAAGCAGACAGAGATTCTGCCCTTGGAGAGCACCTAGAATAGAAGACAAGATGCAGTATAAATCACTAGATTCCACGGTTGACAGGCCTCCTCTGCGAATGGTGGAGAATGCTCTGAGAGTCCAGAGGTAGAGAGAGGACTTCCACCTGCCGTCACCCAGTGAGGGGGCTATGCTGACCGGACCTGTGATACGGTCCCAGGACACTGGCAGGGAGCACTGAATGACCACGTTCTGCTCAGGGAGGGGAGGGAACAGGTCACCTCTTAATTTCCCAGGGATTAAAAGGAAGAGACAGTTTTGTTCTGGAAATGAGAGATGAGAGTGCTTGGGTTACCTGAGATTGTTTTTTCTGTCTAGGCTGGTGTGGGAGACAGTGTAGGAGGAAAGATCAAAGCCAGCGGAAAGACAGTGCTGACTGGAGAGAAAGAAGAGAGCAGGGTAGGAGGGAGCAGGGGAGAGGTGGCAATAGGATGAGCCACCAGATTGGTAGTGGGATGAGGAGTGAATGGGTGGTGGGTGGTGGGCAAATGCACCACTGTTGGCCACCAGTCAGGACAATTTGAGCAAGAGCTCAAGTATGGGAGGAGCCTTGTTGCAGAAGCAAAAGCAAAAGCAAAAGCATTTGTTACAGCCATTATTAGAAACCACAAATCCTGGGACCTCTACTCTTGGAGCCTGAGCCCTTGCTGTGGCTACCAACTCCTTCAGCCCCACTGGAGCCCATTGACCCTATTAGGTGCCAGGTTCAGGACCAACCCAGAACACTGGTCTTTGATTTGCCTTGGGAACCCCAGATTTCCCATATATGTATGCATGTGTGCATGCTTTTGGGGTGCCAATCTAGTCTACAGGGGGTGAGCAGCCTGTTTCCTGCTCTCTGCAGCAGACACAGTGGACCTGAACTGGTGTGTAATTTCTGACATGGAAGTCATCGAGCTGAACAAATGTACCTCGGGCCAGTCCTTTGAAGTCATCCTGAAGCCACCCTCCTTTGATGGGGTTCCTGAGTTCAATGCCTCCCTACCCAGGCGGCGAGACCCATCACTGGAAGAGATCCAGAAGAAACTAGAAGCAGCTGAGGAGCGAAGGAAGGTAAGTGCTGTCCTTTCTTTCTTCCAACTCAGCATGACAGGAGGGAGTTGGAGAAGATAAGAGGTGGCTCTTAGCTGAGGTCAAGTCATCACCAACCTACAAATATTTAGGTAGCCCCTCCCATGTTCAAGGCAGATAATGAGGTACCATTGAGGGAAACAAGGAAGTAAAGATCCCTGGTCTCTAGGAGCTTACAGTTTGGTTAGAGGGATAAGGCATTGCATTACATATGTCCAAGAGGTGGCCTAGTATGCACACTAACAGGAGGAAGACATTGACAAACACTAAGGATTTATGGAAAGGCTAGACAATCAAGGAAAGGCCTCCTTAACTGGGGGAAGGCGAAGGTCATGGTATGGTATCCTTCCACACTTTGTGTGCCCTCTGTGCTTCCTATTGATTCTTATGGCCCAAATCTGGTGCCATCTTTATGTAAGCTTTCATCTTTGAAGCAGAAAATAATCTTCTTCTCCCTTGGATTCTTATAGCATTTCCTCTCTACCTCTTAAGGCATATGTCACATGCTAGTCTGGATTAGAGTTATATATATATATATATATATCTTACCTCTATGAGACTTTTTTCTTTCCCAAGTTGCTAGGATAGTGCTTGGCACATGGTATATAGTCATCTAGTATTTGTGAATGAATAAAGGAAGGAGGGAATGAATGAAGGCAATGAGAAAAAAGAACTGAGGGAATTGTGGGAGAATCCAGAAAGTGTCCTTGCTTCCTACCAATGGGCCAGGGACCAGGCTCAGGGAGGCTGCATTCTGGGTGTAGAGTTCTTAAGTTATGGTGAAAACACACCATGGCATGCTCATTTTCAAGGGCCTCTTTTTCCCTTTGTGCTGCCTTAGTACCAGGAAGCTGAGCTCCTGAAGCACCTGGCAGAGAAACGAGAACATGAGCGGGAGGTGATCCAAAAAGCCATTGAGGAAAACAACAATTTCATCAAGATGGCTAAGGAAAAACTGGCTCAGAAGATGGAATCCAATAAGGAGAACCGGGAGGCCCACCTTGCCGCCATGTTGGAACGGCTGCAAGAGAAGGTAAGTGTTCTTGGTGAGAGAAGAGACTCCTGGAACACTCTCTTCCTTACATGGCAAGTATAAAGGACCTACATATTATTTCAGGTAGCAAACAGCCTCAGGTAGGAAAGGGGGTATTTCTGTTAGGCTGGATCCTTACAGAGTTTCAAGGGATGTTTTGGGAAGTCATTGGCAAGAAACGAGCTGAGCTTTAGAATTCCTTGGGGGATATTATGTGCAGCTACACAATTGAAATTTCTCATTGTCTTAGGGAGATTAGACCTCTTATCTTCTAGAGAAAGCCTGCTTAATGCAAGAGAGTAAGGATGAACAAGCGGTTGTACATTCCTGGTTCATCCTTGAATGGACCGATTCGATTTAATGAAAGGTGATGACTTGGGCCCTTGGCTCTAAGCCAAGGGCATGATAAGTTGAGTTGACCATTGAGCAGGAAACATGATTCTCTCCAAACCTATGATATGGACTGAGTGAGTCACTGGTCTTTCCAATATTCTGCCCTTTGTCAATAAACCAAATGGTGTCACCTATATAAGAGAAACGTGAGAGACTGGGATTGGTCCCACGTGTCAGCAGAATAACAGCCCGTTCTGCTGAGAACACGTTGGCCTCATTTCCTGAGTCTCAAGCCTGCCCCAGTTTCTCCTGCAGCTCCTGGGAGAGCTCCAGCTCTGTGTTTTATTTCCAGGAGCCGCCTGCTGCGCGGTGACTCCCGGGACCCGATCGGTGGCCTCGTCCCATGGTGAGCAGCGTGGTCCCCACTCCTTCCTGCCCATCCACCTAGAGTCTCAGGCCCTTGGCAACAGCTACTAGAAAGATTGGTTTCTTTACAGGGGATCTGAATGTTGCATAGGCCCTGCAGCTAGCCAGCATGTGGCAGCCCTTCCGCTCTCACACTCCACCATTCTAGGGGCAGTAAGACCTCCACCAAGTATCAGATGGGAGGGAAGTGATCTGGGTCTCATTTCAGTCTTCCCCAGTTGTGGAGGGATGGCTAGGAACAAACTCTTGCAGGAAAAAAAAAAATCTGAGATTGCCGTAAAATGGGGGCATGGGCTCTCAGGCCAAACCCAAAAGAAATAATTGGGGCTAGAGCCACGATATGGTATTTAAAATGGCAAAAACACTTTTACTTCTTCCAACTCCTATCCTCCCAACAAATGCATGAGGTAAGCAGAACAGTGTTATCCCTATTTAATCGATGGGGAAACCATGTCAGAGAAGGTCAAATAACTTGGCCAGGGTCACACAGCCACTAAGCAGTGCAGCTGGGACCAGAACCCAATTCTCTGGCTATGTAAGTCCAGGGGACTCTTTCAACCCCTATTTCAGGGGGACCAGCCCACAATCATCCTATTGGCCTTTTGCCAGAGAGGGGACCATTGGAGACCAAAGAAAAAGAGCCCAGAAATCTAGGGTTCTGCCCAGAGAGCTCATGTGGAGGTCAATTCCAAGGGGAAGGGATTGAGAAGCCCCCCACTCTGGAGTAATAGCTATGGAGGTGGAGTAAGACTCAAAAAAGCAAGATGTCAGAGTCAGAATCTGAGTGGGCATCACTCCTTTGGGATTGATTGACTCCTTTGGACCCTTGGCCACTGATGAATGTGGGAGATGGAATAAGAGACAGGTGTGTGGCTTCTGCCCTGCTCCAAGCCAATGCTTTCTGTGTCGGTATCTGCATGGGTCACTGATCATCCGCATCAGATTCAGCTGGTGTAAAGTTTAAAACTACAAATCCTTGGGAGCCTATTGATCTACTGTCATGGGGTGCCTGAGGACCCAGCAGTATAACAAATTCCCTAGGTCATGCTGATACATAGCAAGGTTTAGAACCACTGCCCTAGATATAACACTACCCACACTTTCCCCAGGGCCATAGAAAGTTCTAGGGTTTTCTCAGGGATGGATTCATAGTTTAAGGTATATCCTGGGCTCCTGGACTGCCTCAGTAGGCCTACTCCAGTCTGACTTTTGATATCTGGATATGATACTATCTGGATGATTGCCAGGGTCTGGCAGAGACAATATTTATGGAGCACCTGCCATGTGCAAAGTGCCATAGGAAGAACTGGGAAAGAAGAAAAAGATGTGCTCCCTGCCTCCAAGAAAGTCACCGTCCAATAGAGGACCCAGACAGATGCACAATGAACAGGGATGTAAGGCAGACCATAATGTGCCCTAGAGGTGAACACTAAAATCACAGAATTCTAGAGGTAAAAAGAGCTTTCGGTTTAGGGCCCTCTCTAAAAACCAGGGAGCTGAGGAGGCCTGATTGATGAAGCAGTTAGCGAGGTCACACAGCTGATGGGTCTTTGAAGTCAGATCCCATCTTTTGGCTTGATTACACTGTCCGATGAAGACGGTTCTCATATACCACTTGTGAGTGAGTCCACTTTTTGGAGTTGGGTGACATTTCCAAAAATTCTTCAGTCAATTTATACTTAAGAGCCCTCATCTTTCACCGAGAGGCTGAAGAAAACAACTTGCACTGAGGGGATGGACAGAAATGAAAGCAGTGGTCACGTTGCAAGTGTGTGCAGGGGACATTTGTAATGAGGCCTGTCTGTTCTACCTGCTCCTCTGGCGTAGCTACACTGAGCTGCTCCCTACATTAAGTCAAGCAATGCACTCAGTGCAAGCCCAGGATGGCCAGGTGAAGGAGGGGGAAGCTGGCGGGCTCTGGGGTCGCTGTGAGGTGGGTCCCCCATGGGAGGTTGGTCCCAGTCAATGAGCTCCCTGGGGCCACACCAGTCGGCTTGCTCACCTGCCTCCTACCAGTCTCACCTGCCACCTTCTGCCCCTTCTCAGGACATCTTTGCAGACCTTTCTCTTCACTTCCTGCAGCAGCAATTCTTTACTTTGGGTTCTCTTGCCCCTTGGCTTCCCTTTTATCCCCGGGGAAGCCTGTGTGACCTCCCCTTTTTGCTCCCTTCCTTCTCAGGACAAGCACGCGGAGGAGGTGCGGAAAAACAAGGAGCTGAAGGAAGAGGCCTCCAGGTAAAGCCCAGAGGCCAAAGAAGTTTCCAGAACAGCCGGACAGCTCCAGCAGCTCCGCAGTTCCCGAGGCAGCCTCGTCCGCCGTTGGCTGCTCTCCCAGCACTGGGGTTTGGGGGGAGGGGGGTGGCCAGGGGTGTTTCCTCTGCTTTTGGTGTTTGTACATGTAAAGAATTGACCAGTGAAGCCATCCTATTTGTTTCCGGGGAACAATGATGGGGTGGGAGAGGGGAGAGAAGGAGAGAATTTGGGAAAGGAGGTAGAGAAGGACTCATGGACATTGCAACCCTGCCCACCGCAGACTCAGGTCAAGTCCTTGGCTTTTCTTCACAGTGAACGTCCAGGCACCGTGTTGAGGGAAGCTGCAAACGGGCAGGAGAATTACCAAGTGAAGGGTGGAGTCCTGGGTGAGGCAGTGGCTGCAGGGCATGGCAGGAGAAGCCCAGGGAGAGGGTGGGGGGCCTGGAGGTATTGCTTCCGCCCTGCAACAGGTGGGATGAGGTCTGAGTGTGTGTGTATTAACCATTATCTTTTGATCATCATGACCAATGAAATATTTACTCCAGGTCTCCCGTTCTTTATTTCCTGAATTTGTCCTTTGAGTGGTGGGCAGAATATTCTTGAATTTGGTTTCTACCCATTAGGTGGCAGATGCCCCTTTTGTTCCTTAGTTGGACTATCAGAGCATCTGAGAGGTGCTGGATGAGGTGGGTTAAACATGCCAGCCTTTGGCATAATTGAAAAGTTTGCTTTTGCTTTTCTTCTTTTTCTTTTCTTTTTTTTTAAACCCCCTTTGTGGGTTGTCCATTATTGTATTGAGTTCACTGAATTAATGAGGAAAGAAATTCCGTATTGCCTTCTGTGGATTGACATTCTGATGGTCCCCCACATGCATAGTAAGAAGGAAGTTCTCCTCACTTTGGGAGTGTGGTATTCTAGGTGGTTACAAAAGTGAGCAAGGAAATAAAATGTTTGTTAGTAGAAAGCGGAGGGATCCTTTCAGACCCAGCAGTCACCTTATCCAAAACACTAAACCATGATTGGGAAAGGAGTCTCCCTCTTCTCCTGCCCTGCAGACAGGGCCACAGCCTGCAGGTTCCCCACTCTGCCCCACACATTGTAGCTTTGTACAGCTTTATAAATAAACCTTTTGGTATTGCCCCCACCCCAACCCACTAATGGTACACATTTGACTTCTTCATTTTAGGATGGGATAACAGGAAGCATCATTGATGATGATGATATGCAGGAGAGGAGGAAGGTAATGGCAATTAACACTTAAGCAGCACTTACTAGCTGTCTGGCAATTTTCTGGGTATATATCTATGTCTATATCTATATCTATCACTTAATCCTCACAACAACCCTACCCAGTAGGTACTCTTATCCCATTTTGCAGACAAGGAAATTGAGGTATAGAAAGGTTAAGTAACTTGCTCAGGGCCACACAGATAATAAATAGGTGAATAGAGACTTGAATTCTGGTCATTTGCTCCCAGAGTCCAAGCCCTTAGCCACTGCACTGTGCTGTTTCTCAACACTTCTAAACTAGAATATGAGTTCCAGGATAGTGTTTCTCAAAGTGCCAGTTGTGGCTCATTGGACTGTGAAATCAACTTATGGGAGCCACCCAACCTTAATTTTTTTTTAATGGAATAGACTAGGAAACAAAACAGGCAACAATGGAGATAGTATTTTGTAGAAGTTGTGTTTCAATTTTATATTTACATATGTGTGTTCTAGGTCACAGCATAGTATGTATTTCTTTCTGGGGGTTGCAATCAAAGCTCGTTGAAAGTCACTGCTCTCCAGTGAATGTGGAGACCAGACTTAGGGCCCCAGGGGCTTTAGAAGCTGCTGTGCTTGAGGAAGTGAGAGGCTTGGGGCCATGCCATCTAGAACTGTCTGCTTCTGAGTAAAAGGAGACAAGAATGGCTTCAAGGGTCTATTCCCACAAATCTACCCCACCAGTATCTCCATCCTCCCACGGGAAAACCCAAGGCTGGGAGGAAGCTTCATTCCCACTATTCTCTTTCACCAAACTCTTGCACTCACCTTTCATTCCCTGATAAACCCTATTAATCCACTCCTCCATCCTTTGCAAAGGCAGTCCTCTTGCTTGGGGTGTTCTTCCCTGCCTGGCTGAATATTAATTCTTACTCATTCTTTTAAACTCAACTCAGATACTAAGTTCCCTGACTCCACCAATATTTCTGTACCTTTTACATGCTTTGATTACTATGTAATTATTTGTTTACCTATCTCTCTCATCTATTAGACTTGAAGTTCCTTGAAAACAGGAACCAGTTTTATTATTCTTTGTGTCCCAGGCAGTGGCTGCTCCAGAATTTCTTCATAGGAAGAATATGGGCAACAATCTAGTTAAAAGAAAGGCCAGGCCACTTGTCCTGAAGCTTCACTGATACACCATCTTACTGAAGCACTGTATATAAGACCCAGAAAACACAATCAATTGTACCTATCAAAGAATATGGCTGATCCAGATTATGCAGAAAACTAAAATCTGTCAACAAGACACCCCCTGGGTCCCACTAATCTTCAATGCCTGACACTGGAAACTGAAAACTCCAATTATGTGCTCAGCATGAAGCTAGCTTCCAAGCATTAAAAAGGATTCCTACATTGAAAGGTTTACACACCACTTGGGATACGAATAAAATGACCAAAGCAACAGATCTTAAATTTTCAGTTTATATCAAAATCCCTCTGAGAGCTTGTTAAAATGTACATTACAAGGTACATTACAAACATTGGGTGTTTGTAAATGAAAATAATTGACCAGGCTTTTTGAAATATTATCTTTTTGAGGATGTTGCCTTGGAACCTACGTTTTAAAAAGCCATTTCCCAGCTTTTAGGTGCCAATCATGACTACAGTTTGAGGAATTCTGTACAATTAAGGACTAAGTCTTAGGCAGTATTTCCGAAGGCAAGAGGAAGGGAGATTCCTTCATGGAGTGGGCAGCACTTGAGCTGAGCCTTTAAGGATGAGCAGACTTTGAACAGAGAGGAAGAGGCAGACATAGGAAGGGAGAGTTGGAAATGTGAGTTGGGAACCATGAGCATTGAGAAGTAGTTGTTACCACAGAAGTGGATGAATTCTTCGTCCAGGAAGAGTATACAAAGCAAAGGGCTCTTGGGATTCCCCTAGTGTTGTGGCAAGATGAGGAATTGGGGCCAAGGAAGAGCAAAGTAAGAGAGACATATTTTAAATCCTGAGATCCCAAACCAGTGGTTTTCAATGGAGGCAGTAATGACCCCTAGAGGGCATTTTGAACTGTGCAGCAGCAGTTTTGGTAAACAAAAGGAGCAGGCTCAGCACTTCCTTTGTGTGGGTGGAGACCAAGGATGCACCAAGAGAATGTCCCACATCACATTCGACTTCTGAATGTAAATGAGAAACCTGTTTATGATCATCTAAGTCCAGAACCTAGCTCAGTTTTATAAATAAACACAACTACCCCCCCCATGCCAATTTAAATATTTGCTGACTTTTGCAGGAATACAACTTCTCAGGTCGGCTGGTCTCTGGTCTTTGTCCCCTGATCTATCTCATTCTTCTTCCTCTTTTCTGTTTCCTGAGTCCTATTCCTGTTCATTCACTCTGTCCTTGGACTTGATTCTTCTCTTCCACTCAGCACCTTCTCAAAGAGAAAAGCTAATTTGAACCCACTCTGAGAACACTAAAAAGCAAGCCTTGAGGGGTGCCTGGGTGGCGCAGTCGGTTGAGTGTCAGACTGGATTTCGGCTCAGGTCATGATTTCAGGGTCATGAGATGGAGGCTCCTGTCAGAGCACAGAGTCTGCTTGAGATTCTTCCTCTCCCTCTGCCCGCCCCCCCAATAAATAAATAAATAAATAAATAAAATCTTAAAAAAAAATAAGCCTTGAAAGAATCATACTGCTTTCAAGTAAATTAAAGGCATGCCAGAACAAAGTCCCAATTGATTTAAAGGAACCCAACAAAACCCAGGACCAATAATGTAGAATTCCAAAATGTCTAGCATTCAATAAAACTTTATCAGGCATACAAAGAAGTAAGATAATATAACATTTACTTAAGAGGAAAATCTATAGATGCAAATATAGAAATGACAACTATGATGGAATTAATCAAGATTTTAAGATTTCTAGAAATATGCTCCATATGTTCAAGAAACTAGTGGAAAGCATAGAAGAAATGGAAGATGTAAAAAAGACCCAAATGCAACTTCTAGAATGAAAAATACAATTGGAAAAAAATATACTGGGTGGTATTAATGGCTGGTTAGTTACAGTAAATGAAAACTTGAAGGTAAAGACAAAACAAAGACTATCTAAAACGAAGCACAGAGTGAAAAAGGACTAAAAAAATGAAGAGGACAACAATGACCTGTGGAACAAGATAAGATGCTTTATTATACGTAAAATTTGAGTCCCAGAAGGAGAGGAGAATGTTGGGGGTGGTGAGAGAACAGAAAAATATATGAAGATGTAAGGGCTGGCATATTTGAGTTTTCATAAAAAGTATAAGCATCAGATTTAAAAATCCCAACAAACCTCAAGAAAGATAGATAAACATAGAAAAACCATATCAAGACACATCCCAACCAAACTGTTAAAAAAAAAAAAAGTGATAAAGAGAGGGGCGCCTGGGTGGCAGAGTTGGTTAAGTGTCTGACTCTTGGTTTCAGTTCAGGTCATGATCTCAGGGGCGTGGGATTCCAGTGCAGAGTCTGTTTGGAGTTTCTCTTTCCTTTTCCCTCTACCCCTCTGTGCGCCCACTCTCTCTCTCAAATGAATAAGTAAATCTTTTAAAAAATGATAAAGAGAAAAATCTTAAACACAGCTAGGGAAAAAAGACATTACATACAGAGAATCAGAGCTAAGAGTGACAGCACACTCTTGTCAGAAAATAATTGTTATGGGCTGAACAGACAGTCCCCAAATTCCTGTGTTGAAGTCCTAAGCCCCAGCACCTCAGAGTGTGATTGCATTTGGAGATGGGTCTCAAATGAGATGGTATGGTGGGCCCTAATCCAATATGATTGGTATCTTTATAAGAAGAGGAGGTAAGGACACAAATGTACAGAGGAAAGACCATGTGAAGACACAGCAAGAAGGTGGCCATCTGGGAGCCAAGGAGAGAAGCCTCAGAGGAAACCAACCTGGCTGACACCTTGATCTTGAATTTCTAGCCTCTAGAACTATGAGCAAATAAATGTCTGTTGTTTAAGCCACCCAGTCTCTGGTAGTTTACATGGCAGCCCTAACAAACTAATAAAATAATGGAGCAAAATCTTTAAAGTTCTGAAAGGAAAAAATCTGGCAATTTAAAATTATATCTGCATTAAAAATATCCTTCAAGAATGAAGGTGAGGTAAAGACTTTTTTCAGATCATCAATATTGGAGAGAATTCATTGCCAGCAGATCTAAATTAAAAGAAATGATAAACTTTCCTCAGGCAGCAGGAACATGCTATCAGATTTATTCAAAGGACTAAAGAGTATCAAGAATCATAAATATGGCGGTGCCTGGGTGGCTCAGTCGGTTAAGCGTCTGCCTTCGGCTCAGGTTCTGACCCCAGGGTCCTGGGTTTGAGTCCCATATCGGGCTCCCAGCTCAGTGGGGAGTCTGCTTCTCCCTCTGCCCCTCTCTCTGCTTCTTCTCTCTCTCGCTCTTTCTTTCTCCCAAATAAATAAATGAATAAATAAATAAATATCTTTAAAAAAAGAATCATAAATATGTGGGTAGATATAAAACACATTTTTTCTCATTTAAAAATGTTTAAATCAAAATTAATGACAATGTATTGAAGGCTTTATAACACATAAAGGTGAAATGTATTACAAGAATGCTCAAAAGATTGGAGGTGGGAAATGAAAGCACACTGCTCTAAGGTTTTTATACTGTAGGTGAAGGGGTATGATGTTTGACGAGAGACTGAAGCAAGTTGAGGATATCTATCATAAGTCTTAGAGCAACAATGAAAATAGCAATGCCAACAACAAGAAAGACGAGAACCAGAAAAACAGAGAGGCGTAGCTCATAAACCAAGACTGGAGATAAAATGGAATATTAAAAAAAAAAATCCGACCCAAAACAAGAGAAAAGAAACAAACATCAAATGGGGCAAATGTAAAGCAAATAGCAAGATGGTATATTTACATCTAACCACATGAATAATTTTTTCCTTTATTTTCTTCATTTTTATTGAGATATAATTGACATATAGCATGGTAAAAGTTTAAAGTGTACAGCATAGTGATTTACATATATTGAGAAATGATTACAATAAATTTAGGTAGCATCCATCATCTCCTATAGACACATACAAAAAAAAGGAAAAATAAAGGCTTTTTCCTTGTGATGAGAACTCAGAATTTACTCTCTTAACAGCTTTCAAATATACCATATTGATAATTCACATTAAATTTAAAAGTTCTAAACACTCCAATTAAGATGCATAGACTGTCACATTGGACAAAAAAGCAAGATGCAGCTATTTCACAGACACAGGTAACCCACTTTAAATATAAATACAAAGGCAAGTTAAAAGGAAAAGGATGAATAAAGATATATCATGTAAGTACCAATCAAAAGACAGCTAGAGTGGCCACATTCATATCAGACAAAGCAGATTTCAGAACAAGGATTATTGCCAGGCACAAAGGGAGAAAATATATAATAACAAAAGGAGTCAATTTATCAAGAGAAAATAATAATTCTAAATATATGTGCATCTAATAACTAGAGCTTCGAAATACACAAAACCTGATAGAACTGAAAGGAAAAACAGTTGGCCAACTTGACCAACTAAACTAAAACATTATATCCAACAATAGCAGAATGTACATTCTTTTCTGAGTACACATGGAATTCATCAAGAAGGACTATATTCAAGGCCATAAAACAAGGGTCAAAACATTTATGATGATGGAAATGACACAAAATAAGTTCTTTGACCATGATAGGATTAAAGTAGAAAACAGCAACAGAGATTTGGGGAAATCCCCAAATATTTAAGAATTAAACAGCACACTCCAAATAACCCATGGATGAAAGCATAAATCACAAGGAAAATTAGAAATATTTTGAACTGAATGAAAACAAAAATATATAAAAATTATAGGATGCAGCTATTGAAATGCTTAGACAGAAGTTGATATCTTCAAATGCCTATGTTAGAAAAAGATCTAAATCCCACTTTAAGAATTTAGAACGGGAAGAACAAATTAAACCCAAAGTAGCCAAAAGGAAAGCATAAAGATAAGAACAGAAGTCAATGGAATTAAAAACAGAAAGACGATAGCCAATTGTTTCTCTGGATGAAGATACAGAAATGACAGTACCCCATGGATAATGTTGAGTTTGGTTTCCCTGGAAATGTGATGCAGAGCAATGCTTCTCAAACTGAGCACATGACATGCAAGGATATGCAAAGCTACAAATAAAATTACACATCTTCCTAGAGGATCATTTTTATCAGGAAGTTGGGGGGAACATCTTGTTATGGTAAATATGAAAATCAAATACAATACAAAAATGTACCTAGATTTTTAAATTGCAGTGAAAGCACACAGTGTAAAATTTACCATTTTAACCATTTTAAGTGTACAGTTCAGCAGTATTAAGTATATTCACATTGCTGTGAAACAGATTTACAGAAACTTTTCATCTTGCAAAACTGAAACTCCGTACCCATTCAACAGCTCCCCTTCCCCATCCCCTCGGCCCCTGGTAGCTACCACTCTACTTTCTGTTGCTATGAGTTTGACTACTCTAGATACCGCATATGAGTGGAATTGGATGATATTTATCTTTTTGTGATTGGCTTATTTCAGTTAGCATAATGTCTTTAAGTTTCAGCCATATTGTAACATGTGACAGGATTTCCATTCTTCTAAAGAATTGTATGAATTCCATTGTACGAATACACCATTTGTTTATCCATTTACCCATTGGTGGACATCTGGGCTATTTCGTCCTTTTGGCCAATGTGAATGATGATGATAGGAACATATGGACATGATAGAGAGTTAGCTCTGTCTACTCAATTCCACGTATCCCAAGGATCAGCTTTCACTCTTCTCTACCATTAGGCTTCCTTTGGTAGAAAAGTTTGGGAACTCCTGGTGTAGTAGTGAAAAACATGGTCTTTAGAATCAGTACAACCTGGATTTATGAATACCTAGATCTGCTATGAATTACCTCTGTGACTCTTGGTAAGTAACTAAACCTTTGGAAGTCTTACTTACCCATCTGTAAGATGAAGAGTCAGTAACAACCATAGCTACAATGCTTAGCACAGTGCCTGGCACACAGCTAATGCTCAATAAATAGTAGCTAGTGCTATTCTATTGTTGTTTTCTGTAAATGACACCAAAGTCTGTTTCCTCTTCCTCATGATAACATTATCATAATACTGTCTTCATGATTTGGAAATATCGTGTCCACCCTTACTTCTCTTCAGAGAAGTATCCTCTTTGAAGACTTTTCCTCTCCTATCTTCACCCTTACTTCTTACCTAGCTCTCATGTATCTTCAATAATTACTTGCATGTGATGTTAACAAATTCCTCAAATTTGTTTCCTTCTGCTATAGGTGATTTCTAGTTGGCTTATAGCTCTCCAAATGTGATGCTCACTTACATGTCCTGCTTTTGTGAATTCAAATGGGTTTGGCCATTTTAGCAAGCCATTTGGCAATATGTAACATGACCCTTAAAAATGTCCATACCCCCCCCAAAGTCCATACCCATTGATTTAGTTATATTCTTTCTAAAAATCTAATCTAAAGAAATATTCTGAAATACAAAGCTTCATGAACCTTAATGTTCATCAAAGGGTTAAATATAAAAATGCAAATAATGTAAGTGTCTAGCTATAGGGAAATACTTTAAAAAGTAGGGAACAGTTACATAGTAGATGCTTATTAAAATTTTAATGTTTATAGGGAGCTTGATTCAGCAGTCCCTATGAAATAATAAAAATTATTATATAATCTTAAGTGGAAAAAAACAAGATAATTCTCAATCACACAAAACTATGCAGGCATAAACACAGCAACATGCTAGTTTTAGTCTTTCATTCTACTGAGATCCTATTATGGGTTAGGTCTCATGTGAGGTTCTGAGGACACAGATACAAACAGTTAAAATTCTTATTCTGAATGCAGTCTAGCTGAGACGAAGTTTTAAAATACTGTGATAAGTCAAGTATATGTTTCATGGGAATGGAGCAGAGAGGGCAGGCTTCACTCTTCGGTGGAGTGTGAGCAGGGTGACGGGCAGACGTTACACAGAGGAATGATGTCTGAGCTGACTTTTGGAGGATAACTAAGAAAGGTCAGGACAGCAGAGAATGGGAAGAAAAGGATGGGGGAAAGGAGTAGAGAGCCTTCCAGACCAAGAGAAGAGCATGTGCAAAGGTAGGAATGTCACATGGAATTCTGGAAGTGACAAGTAGCTCCCTTAAGCAGGGATTTATAGTAATAAGGGGAAGTTCCAACAGCTGGAGCCAGAAGGATTGGCAGGATTCTTCATGTGGCCCGGGAGGGTGGGAGTTAACCTGTATGGGCTTGGTCCTGTGAGTGGTAGGGAGGATTTAAGACAAGAGAACAACACACTTGTAATTTGGAAGGTCATTTTGACAGCGGTGGGGAAGGGGCTGTGGCTAGAAGCAGGAGAGTCTGGTGGGGAAAGTACAGGAGAAGACCAGGCAGGGTGAGAGCCTGCACTAAGAATGTGATAGTGAGGGAGTAGAGGGAGGGGTGAAGCAGGAGGAATCAACAGAACTTGGTGACTGTATAGAGAGATTTCCATGTTTCTGGCTTGAGCAGGTGGGCAGATGGTGGTGCCATCATTAAGATGAGAGCATGGGAGGAGGGGAAGTATTTGGTTTGGGGTATGGTGACTTTGAGATGTGATTTCTTAAAGTAATATCACTAAGCTGATTTCTTGATTACAGTTAAGTTGCCTACCTTGCTTATGAGCCATTTTTCATTAACACCATCAAGGAGTAATGGGGTGCCCTGTTTAACAACCGAAGGTGGGGGAACAATTCTGCCACAATTAGACATAGGCAATCTCAGAATCACTGAGTGCAGTAATAACCCAATACATGGTTAAGTTTAAGTCCTAACTATAAATACATGTGAAAATATATGCGTGAATGTAGAGTAATTAATGCTAAATGTGTTGCACATTTTAACTTGCCTTGAGCATAACTTCAAATTATCATAAGTCATTGTGGTTGCAGGGATTCTGTTTCATAAGTACGTGTTTAGTTTGCATAATGAAACTTTAGATAACTACACTCTACACTTCCCAAACTCCCTTATTGCTAGGTGTCAGTTTACTAATTTCTGACCAGGAAATGGAAATGGTAATACAATTTTTTTTATACTGTTTTTTTTTTATACTGTGTGGTGACTAACATAATAAAATTTTAAAAAATAAAGATTTTATTTATTTGTGTGTGTGAGAGAGAGAGTGCGCATGCACACGTGTGCAAGTGTCAAGGAAGGGGCAGAGAGAGAAGAAGAGAGAGAATCTCAAGCAGACTCCACACTGAGCATGGAGCTGGAGACTCGGGGCTTGAACTCACGACCCTGAGATCATGACCTGAGCCAAAATCAAGAGTCGGACAATTAACCAACTGAGCCACCCAGGCGCCCCTCCAGGAAGTGTTTTTAATTGGAGAGGTGTGCCCTTTTTCTTCCCTTTCATATCTCCTGCTGGATTGAATGTGGGTGGGATGACTAGAGCTGGGGCAACCATCTTGGATCCTGAGGTGAAAATGGGAAAAGAGGTACACCTGGGGGCATAACAAGGTGGCAGAAGCCTGAATCCCTAACACCATGGGTACCAAACATACTTCAGACATATAAAAGAGAAATAACCACCCCCCCCTTTTTTTTTTGAGTTTTTCTCTGTCAGTAACAATTGGACCTAATCATACTGAATTTAATTTCTGTTTTCAGACATGCCTGGCTGGCTCAGTTGGCAGAGTGTACAACTCTTGATCTCAGAGTCCTGAGTTGGGCATGGAGCCTATGTAAAAAAATGTTAAAAAATAAAAATAAAATAATTTCTGTTTTCATTAGTATAATTTACATAAAATTTTTGTCCTCCCCGTGCCCAAGATTGTAATGATGCATTGAAAACACTGGGATGATGGATATAAATAAAAGGACTAGAAAACTTGTGTTCTGTTGGGGAAGAATCACACACCACCAGCTAAAACCATAGGTCCCATTGTTGTTTGCTGGAGGCACAGAAGAGGGAGTCATTAGCTAGCTCAGGTAGGGTGAGAATGAATGACATTTGAGCTGAAGCCTCCATGTGAGGAGGCAGGTATGGAAGCAGTGTGGGGAGAGGGCATTTCGAGGATTATACAGCATGGATAAAGGCAATGGGTACGTGCAACTAACAGGAGTATTCTCTGGAAGGCTAGTGTGTTTAGGGAACAGTGTGTTATCCAGAATGACCAGAATGCCATATGTAATGGGACTGGCACCAGATGAACCTGGAAAGGACCCTGAATGTCAAACTAAGTAATTTGTACCTAACATACAAGTAATTAAGAGCCATCTAATAATCTGCAAAGATAAGAAGTCTAGTCACAGTTTGCCATGGCAGTGATCACACAGTTCCATTTTCAGATCATCTAGCTGTGGGCAGCAAAATAGTGAAGGGACTTGCTATAGAAATACAATATAATTACAATTTTTTTTCACGGACTCAAATAATTTTTTGGGCAAGAAGCGGGAGTTGGGGGAAGGAAAGGAGGGAGGGACGGACACACACACACACACACACACAGAATGTGTACATGTGCATGTTTAATAGAAGCTCCAGATGGTAGATAAGAGAGAGAAGAAAGCCTGAAGATTTGAATCAGAAAAGATTTCAAAGGAATGGAAGGAAGAATGAAGATGAATTTTGAAAAGTTTAATTAAGATCATGGGACATTTTTGCCTTAGGGAAGGAGAAAATTCTCTGTAAATTTATTTGTAATGAGATCTTCACACTTTCTTCCTAGGTCTATTTTTGTGGCTTCTTTGGTTAATGGTAATAGATGTTAAATGCCTTTTTGATTCAGTTTCTAGAAATGTTACATGCAATATTTATTTAATTCCAGGTTTATTTTTTTATAAATACCCAAGGGAAATTTTGTAATTTTAAAATTAAGTTTTGCACTGGAAACAGGAGAAGAAAATGGACATGACATGCATCCCATGTGCCTAGACTATGGCTGGGGCTTAGTCTACCTCACCTCATTTGGTTTACCCATCACTGTAACCCTAGGAGGTAGACATGATTGCACCCATTTTACAGAAGGAGCTGACAGTCTTAGAGACTGAGAATAATGCCCAGGTTCTTTCTAAGTGGCAGAACCAGGATTTGAATTCTAATCAGATTGACTGTAGAGTCTATGTTCTTTTGAAACCCAAAGAACATTGTGGCTCTGCCTTTCACCAGCCGAGAGAACTAGAGCTTTGTTGGATAGCCGTAATGAGGTGAACTAAGTTATGCTCTGAATTCCCAAAGGCGATGCTTCTGGGAACCCTGAAATGAGGCACACTAGTGATTCCAGGTTAAGTTTCTCATGGGAAGGAAATAGAGCACTCATCCATTATTTCTTGTTGGCAGTTTTATTTGGGTCCCTTGAATCTATGCAGAAAAGTCTTTTAAAGCCACTTGGAATGCTCTGGCCTCAGTGAGACAGGAGGGATAGCTGAACAATTCTAAACCACCTTAAGTCACTGCATCTCTTCACATATAAACCATATGCTTCATTGAAAGGTGAGGAGTATAAGGCTCTTGAACCATATGGGAAGCTTTAAGAACATGGGAATGCCTTGTTACATGCTATTTTTAGCTAGCTATTTTTAATATTTTAGTGTTTCATAAGCCTTGAATATCTCAAATCACACAGGATATTAATCTGTGAACCCTCATGGTAATGGGCATTTAGTTTTCCTACTTCCTTTCCTCCATGGTGATTTCATGGAATTGTCATGCCCGTGAAGGTAGAAATATAGTATTATGAGTCTAAAGTTCTGTCATCAGACTGTGGGACCCCCATGTAGAGATAGGAAATGGTTGGAAAATGAAACACCTTGTATTGCCCTAAAAACCAGAAGTCAAGGGTTCACACATTCTGGCGTTTATCTTTCCTAACTTTTGATATTGTTTTTTTTGCAAAGCCCCTTTGCCTATCAGCATGATGTTCATCATGAAATATGTATTTCCAACTCTGTGCCTTCCCTCCTGCTTGGAATGCGCTTCTCTTTCATCTATTTGCCTCTGTCCTGTTCTTCTTTCATGGAACAGTGCAAATCTCAACTTTACCAGGAAGCTTTTATGGTTCTTACAATCTGCCCTTCCCTTGGAACTTAAAATTCTACTATTTCATGTTGTTTTTAATCCCTTACCTTAATTTATTTGCCTCTGATTAAATTATTTGAGAACATCGCCAGTACTTAGTAGGTGCTTAGGAAATGCTGACTGAGGATTGACAGGTCCTGGGGCATGCCCCTTGGAAAGCGCACCCTTTCAGCTGCATGGCAGGTAAAAAAGAGTGCAGCATGACTCTCAAAATCTCCACTTCCTTAAGGACCTCCCAGTGACCCAGCTCTGTTCTCAACTTTCTCATTTCTGGTGTTCCCTCCTCTACTTCCCGCAGTCTCCTGTTGGCTCGCACATTGCCAACCATTGTCTTCTGATGTTCATCTTTCAGATCCTCATGATTCTTGAGGCTGGCTTTCTACGGTTGCCTTGCCTACGGAGCTGGAATTCCCTGCATGGGTCTCAGACATACCAGGACACGCAGCTTCTCTGAAGGACTGACAATTATCCCAATGTCTATACCTCATTTCTGAGAGGGAGGTAACAATACTTCATATAGTCATAAGAAATTACTGATACAGCTTCTGAATTTTTATGATGGTACAAGAAATACAATAAACACTTAATAAAACATGAGATCTTATTAGCTTCCTCTCTATTCCTATGCTTTCTCACACCTGGGATTACTTGTTCTACACCTCACAGTTCATGTCTAGCCTCATTTTTCTATTCTGTCTGCATCTAAGGAAGGAAATATTTCAGTCCTTTAAAAATCTCTAGCATCATCTTCCCACTTGCATATTTTCTGATGAGAAGTCTGCTTTTATTCTTATCTTTGTTTCTCTGTATGTGTCTTTCTTCTCTAGCTGCTTTCAGGATTTTTTTCTTTTTCTTTTTCTTTTTTATTCTTATGTTAATCCCCTACATTACATCATTAGTTTTAGATGTAGTGTTCCATGATTCATTGTTTGTGCATAACACCCAGTGCTCCATGCAGAATGTGCCCTCCTCAATACCCACCACCAGGCTTACCCATCCTCCCACCCCCCTCCCCTCTAGAACCGTCAGTTTGTTTTTCAGAGTCCATCATCTCTCATGGTTCATCTACCCCTCCGATTTCCCCCAGGATTTTTTTCTTTATCTGCTTCAGGTTCTCTGAGCTTCTTGGATCGGTGGTTTGATTTTCTTTATTATTTTTGGAAAAGTTTCAATTTATTATTTCTTAATCCTGTATGCTGCCTACAAGCAAGACACTTTAAATATAAAGACATAAAAAGTTTAAAGTAAAAAAATAAAAAATAAAAACAGACATATGCTAACGTGAATCCAAACAAAGCTGGACAGGCTTTCTCATAGGTAGCACATAAGTGAATCCTGTTTTTCTACTCAATCTATTTCCACCTTTCAACTGGGCTGTTTAGATGATTTTATATTTCTAAATAACAGCTTTTCTGTATATATGGAATGTGTCTTTTTTCCCTCTGATTAAAAAAAATTAACCTTTAGTTGTGGTAAAAACATGTAACCTAGAATTTATCATCATAGCCATTTTTAACTGTACAGTTCAGTAGTGTTAAGTACTCTCACTGTGTTGAGCAACCGATCTCCAGAACTTCTTTATTTGGCAAAATGGAATCCCCACACCCACTGAACAAAAAGTGCCCATTTCTGTCTTTTCCCAGCCCCTGGTAACCGCCATTCTACTTTCTCTTTCTATACATCTGACAACTTTACATAACTTATATAAGTGGAACTGGACAGTATTTGTCCTTTTGTGAATGGCTAATTTGATTTAGCTTAATTTTCTCAAGGTTCATCAATGTTATAGCACATGACAGAATTTCCTTTCTTTTTAATGTTGTTTCATGGTATGTATATATCATGTTTTGTTTTCCATTCATCTGTCAGTGGACCTTTGGAGAACTCCCCCCTCTTGGCTGTTGTGAAAAATGTGACTATGAACACTGGTGTGAAACTACCTCTTCAAGACCCTGCTTTCAATTCTTTTGGATAAAACCCAGAAGTGTAATTGCCAGAACATACGGTAATTCTGTTTTTACTTTTTTGAAGAACTGCCATACTGTTTTTTACAGTGGTTACCCCACTTTACAATTTCACCAACACTGTACAAGGATTCTAATTTCTTCACATCCTTGCCAACACTTGTTATTATTATTTTTTATATGAGCCATCCTAATGGTTGTGAGGTGATTATCTCATTGTGTTTTTGACTTTCATTTTGCTAATGATTAGTGATGTTAAGCATCTCTTCATAAGCTTGTTGGCTATTTATATATCATCTTTGGAGAAATGTACTCATATCCTTTACCCATTTTTAAATCAGGTTATTTGGGTTTTTGTTGTTGTTGTTGTTGTTGAGTTGTATGAGTTCTTATATATTCTGGATATTATCAGATATAACTTGCAAGTATTTTCTCCCATTCTGTAGATTGTCTTTTAACTTCGTTTTCTTTGTTACCTTTGTTTTCTTTGCTATGCAGAGCTTTTTAGTTTGATGCAATCCCATTTATCTATCTTTGCTTTTGTTGCCTGTGTTTTTGGTGTCATATTCAAAACATCATTGCCTAGACTGGTATCAGGAAACTTCCCCCCTGTGTTTTCTTCTAGTAGCTTTATGGTTTCAGTAGTTTATGGTTTCAGTAGTTTATGGTTTCTGGTCTTAGTTAAGTCTTTAATTTATTTTGAGTTGATTTTTGTATATGGTGTGAAATAAGGATCCAATTTAATTCTTCTGTGTGTGGATATCCAGTTTTCCCAACACCACGTATTGAAGAGATTGTCCTTTCCACATTTTGTATTTTTGGCATCCTTATCAAAGATCAGTTGACTGTATGTGCATGGTTTTATTTCTGGGCTCTCTATTCCGTTCTATTGGTCTCATTTCTGTTTTTATGACAGTACCCGGCTATTTTGATTACTGGAACATTTTAATACAGAAAGTTTGATGCCTCCAGCTGTGTTCTTTCTCAAGATTTCTTTGGCTATTTGGGATCTTTTATGGTTCCATGCAAATTTTAGGGTTGTTTTATTCCATTTCTGTAAAGAATGCCATTGAAATTTTGATAGGGATTGCATTGCTTCTATAGATCACTTTGCATAGTATGGACACTTTAGCAACATAAATTCTTCCAATTCATGAACAAAATGTGTTCATTTATTATACTAACTTCAATCACTGGAACTAACCTTAGGCTCTGGACCTCTGTTTTAAGAAGGATTCTGAAGCCCCTTCTGGACTGAGACCAAGAGCTCTATGATAGATTGGAGATGTCTGACATGGGTGCAGGAGAAGGAAGTAATGAAAAGCTTACCATGTGTTTGGCTTTCCTGGTTTAGGCAAAAACATATCACTGAAACAGTATTGTTGAAAAACGGTAAGCTTTGTCTTTGCATTAAAATCCTCGCTCTAAAATTAAGTAGCTGTATGATATTGTGCAAATTAATATTTCTAAGCTATACTCATCTGTAAAGTAGAAATACCATCTCAAGGAATTTTGCTACATCTAGTGCTGATATGACCAGACTGAAGACAGGGCTGAGGGTTGACTTGAAGCTCCTTTACTAAGAAATTAGCCGAACTCCAGGAAGAAAGCAGAGGAGATCCTAGAAGAAACCCACGAACACACCATGTGTTCATTTTCTATTGCTGTGGGAACTTACCAGCTTAAAATAATGTCCACTTATTAGCTCATAGTTCTGTGGGCCAGAAGTCCAGCATGGGCTCTGCTGGGTTCTCTGTTCAAGGTCTCACACTGCTGAAACCAAGGTGTTGGCTAGGCTGGACTCTTAACTAAAGATTATGGAAAATAATTTTATGCTTATTCAAGTTGTCAAAATCCAGTTCCTCCTGACTGTAGGTATGAAGTCCATTTCCTTGCTAGTTGCAGATCTGAGATCCATCTCCTTGCAAGTTGCAGCTGGGGTCTGTTCTGCTTCTAGAGGCTACCCACATTCTTCTCATGTGTGCCTTCCATCTTCAAGCTGGTGAGGACACATAAAATCCTTCATATGCTTGAAACCCCTCTGACTTCCCTTTTGTTTTAAAGGGTTCATATTGAGACTTCTGGGGAAGATGGTAGAGTAAGAGGATCCAAAGCTCACCTCGTCCCACAGATACAACTAGATAACACCCACACCAGTATAAATAACTCAGAAAATGACCCAAAGACTGGCAGAACAGACTCTCCACAGCTAAATGTAGAGAAGAGGCCATATTGAAGGGAGTAGGAAGGGTGGATATGTGGGTGGGAGTTAAATGGACCCACAGGACTGTTTTTGGGAGGAAGGGACAGTGATGGCAGGAAGAGGGGAAAAAGGCAGACCCTCACACCGGGCACCCCAGATATGGGGAACCTGCATTAGAAAGACAAATCCTGGGGTGCCTGGGTGTCTCAGTTGTTTAAGTGTCTGACTCTTGGTTTAGGCTCAGGTCATGTTCTCACAGTTGTGGGATTGAGTCTTGCATCAGACTCCACACTCAGTGCACAGTCCGCATCATATTCTTTCTCCCTCCCCTTCTGCCCCTCCTCACTCGCTCTCTCTCTCTCAAATAAGTAAAATCTAAAAAAAAAAAAAAAAGAAAGACAAATCCCTGTAATATTTTCTATCTCTTTATTAAGGGTTTCACTTAGGTCCTCCACCCAATTTCTTGAGTTCTTACAGTGGAGCTTAACACCTGGAACATTGAGAATCAATGGGCTTGGCTCTGGGAGAGTCCAAAGGATGATAGAAAACTGAGTCCCTGCCCTTAGAGAGATAGCACAACAAACAGCCCCAATGAGACAGCATAGAAACAGCAGCTTGAAAAACTCCTAGGGAATATAGGAGAGACAATTATTTTTATTTTTTTTTATTCTTATGTTAATCCCCATACATTACATCATTAGTTTTAGATGAAGTGTTCCATGATTCATTGTTTGTGCATAACACCCAGTGCTCCATGCAGAATGTGCCCTCCTCAATGCCCACCACCAGGCTAACCCATCATCCCACCCCCCCTCCCCTCTAGAACCCTCAGTTTGTTTTTCAGAGTCCATCGTCTCTCATGGTTCGTCTACCCCTCCTATTTTCCCCCGCTTCATTCTTCCCCTCCCGCTACCTTCTTTTTTTTTTTTTCTTAACATATATTGCATTATTTGTTTCAGAGGTACAGATCTGAGATTCAACCGTCTTGCACAATTCACAGCGCTTACCAGAGCACATACCCTCCCCAGTGTTTATCACCC
>NC_138370.1:40720304-40742427 GCF_054177405.1 Leptonychotes weddellii | reverse complement strand
CTTTTCTTCGATCTCCTGTTGAGTTTGTAGGTGTTCCGAATGGTTTGATCCCTATCCAGCTGAATTCCTGAGAGGAGATGAAATCCAGGTCTCCTACTCCTCCGCCATCTTGCTCCGCCCCGAGACAATTATTTTTATTAGTCACAGAACCTGCATTAGAAGGGCAGAGATCATTGCGAGACTTCACCAAGAACAAAGGAGCTGGTGGGCACCATTTCCCTCTCCACCCCCAGCCTAGACACCCAGACACATGTGGGAACCAACAGGGCACCAACACTTGCTATTTAACTTGGTAACAGCACAGCCTGCCCCTGTGTTCTCCTGTGGACATGCCCTCTTCAGCTGTGTCTCAAGTCCAGGTCCCCTCCCATAACAGATCTTGAGGAAACCTTGCTAAAATTGTGTGCCCTGCCCCCGCATTCTCCAGTGGACCTGCCCCCTCCAATTCACCCTTGGCTGAAGCCCATCCAAAGTGGTGCCACAAACCTCGCAGTGTATAAGGTCTCTGACAGGGGCAAGCACCACTCCAAAGTGATGCCTGCCCCAGGGAGAATGGAAAATAACCACATATACCAATCTGACTGTGGCCCCAGCTGTGGGCTGGGGACAGACATCTGGTCTGACTGCAGGCCCAATCCACCAATGGAAGCTTCTCAGGGGACAATCACAGGGAAAGCACCCTGCAGTTCAGTGCTACTGCGTCTCTGGCAAATACCTGGCAAACTCAAGCCTAGAGTGGCTCTAAACAGGCCCACTAACAGCACAGGGACCAAACTCTGCCCACAACAGACAAAGAGAGCCATTGCAGATGACTGGACTAAGGCAGAGGTGGCTCAGCCACAATAGCAGGGTGCACACAACACATATAGGAGACCTCCCTGAAGTGCCAGGTTCTGGTGAACAGGGGACATTGCACTGCAGGGCACTCCAGGACCTCTTCTTCATAAGGCCACTACTTTCAAGAGCAGGAGACATAGCTGACATTCCTAACAGACACCATGAGTTAGACAAAATGAAAAGACAGAGGAATATGTCCTAAATGAAAGAACAGGACAAAATCATAGCAAGAGACCTAAGTGAAGTGGATATAGTCTGATAGGGAATTTAAGGTAATGATCATAAAGATATTTACTGGACTTGAGAAAAGAGTGGAGGATCTTAGTGAGACCCTTAATAAAGAGATAGAAAACAAAAAAGAACCAATCAGAGATGAAGAACTTGATAACTGAAATTAAAATACACTAGATGGAATAAATAGTAGACTAGAAAGAGCAGAAGAATGGATCAGTTACCTGGAGGACAGTCATGAGAAGCAATCAAGCTGAACAGGAGAGAGAAAAAAAATAAAAAATAAAAATAGACTGAAGGAAAGTCAGTGACACCATCAAGCATAATAACATTCACATTATAGGGATCCCAGAAGAAGAGGAGTGAGAAAAAGGGACAGAAAATTTATTTGGATAAATAATAGTTGAAAACTTCCTGAGTCTGGGAAAGGAAACAGAAATCCAGATGTAGGAGGCACAGAGTGTCCCCAGCAAAATCAACCCAAGGAGACCCACACTAAGACACATAGTAATTAAAATGGCAAAAAGTAGTGATAAAGAGAGAATCTTAAAAGACCAGCATTGAATTGAACCAGTAATCAAAAAACTCCCAACAAACCAAAGTACAGGACCAGACAGATTCACAGGTGAATCCTACCAAACATTTAAAGAGTTAATACTTTTTTTTTTCAAACTATTCTAAAAAAATAGAAGAGGAAGGAAATTCACTCTATGAGGCCATTATTACTCTGATACCAAAAACAGATGAAGACACTACATAAAAAAGAGAACTACAGGCTAATATCTCTGATGAACAGGATGCAAAAATCTTCAACAAATTATTAGCAAAATGAATCCAACAATATATTAAAAAAATCACTCACCATGTTCAAGTGGGATGTATTCCTGGGATGCAAGGAATAAATGGACCAATATTTGCAATTGGTTCAATATTTGCAAATCAACCAATATGATACATCCCATCAGCAAGAGAAAGGATAAAAACCAAATGGTCATTTCAATAGATGCAAAAAATGCATTTGACAAAGTACAGCAACCATTCATGATAAAAACCCTCAACAAAGTAGGTTTAGAGGGAACATATGGCAACATGATTAAGGCCATATATGAAAAACATACAGCTAACATCATACTCAATAGTGAAAACCTGAGAGCTTTCCCCCTAAGGTCAGGAACAAGACAAGGATATCCACGCTCACCACTTTCATTCAACGTTAGTACTAGAAGTCCTAGCCACAGCAATCAGACAACAAAAAGGAATAAAAGGCATCCAAACTGGTAAAGAAGTAAAACTTCTACTATTTGCAGATGATATTTGATACTCTAACTAGAAAACCCTAAAGACTCCACCAAAAAACTACGAGAACTGATAAATGAATTTAGTAAAATAGCAAGATACAAAATCAATATACAGAAATCTGTTGCATTTCTATACACTAATAATGAACTAGCAGAAAGTAAAATTAAGAAAATAATCCTATTTACAGTTGCACCAAAAATAATAAAATATCTAAGAATAAACTTAACCAAGGAGATGAAAGACTCTGAGAACTATAAAACACTGACAAAAGAAATTCAAGATGACACAAAGAAATGGAAAGATATCCCATGTTCATGGGTTAGAGGAACAAATACTGTTAAAATGTCTATACTATTCAAAGCAATCTACAGATTTAATGCAATCCCTGTCAAACACCACTAGCATATTTCACAGAACTACAACAAACTATCCTAAAATTTGTGTGAAACTACAAAAGACCTCAAATAGCCAAAGCAATATTGAAAAACAAAACCAAAACTGGAGGTATCATAATTCCAGATTTCACACTATATTACAAAGTGGTAGTAAACAAAACAGTATGGTACTGGTATAAAAATAGACACATAGATCAATGGAATAGAACAGAAAACCAGAAATAAACCCACAATTAATGGTCAATTAATCTTTGACAAAGGAGGAATGAGTACACAGTGGGAAAAAGACAGTCTCTTCACAAATGGTGTTGGGAAAACTGGACTGTTACATACCAAAAAGAAAATGAAACTGGGCCACTTTCACCATACACACAAATAAACTCAAAATGGATTGAAGACCTAAATGTGAGACATGAAACCATAAAGATCCTAGAACAGAGCACAAACAGTAATATCTCTGGCATTGGATGCAACAACATTTTTCTAGACATGTCTCTTGAGGCAAGGGAAATAAAAGCAAAAATAAGCTACTGGGACTACATCAAAATAAAAAGTTTCTGTACAGTGAAGGAAACAACCAATAAAACCAAAAGACAAGGGGCGCCTGGGTGGCTCAGCCATTAAGCGTCTGCCTTTGGCTCAGGTCATGATCCCAGGGTCCTGGGATCAAGCCCCGCATCAGGCTCCCTGCTCTGCAGGAAGCCTGCTTCTCCCTCTCCCATTCCCCTGCTTGTGTTCCCTCTCTCCCTCTGTCTCTCTCTGTCAAATAAATAAATAAAATCTTAAAACAAAAACAAAAACAAAAAAAACCACCAAAAAACAACCTACTGAATAAGAGAAGATATTTGTAAATGACATATCTGATAAAGGGTTAGTATCCAAAATATATAAAGAACTGATACAACTCAATACCCCAAAACAAATAATCCAACTAATAAATGGGCAGAAGACTTGAACAGACATTTCTCCAAAGAAGACATCCAGAGGACCAACGGACAAAAGATGCTCAACATCATTCATCATCAGGGAAATGCAAATCAAAACTACATGAACTATAACCTCCCTCCTTTTTTTTAACTTTTTAAAAATTTAAATTCAATTAGCCAATATATAATACATGATTAGTTTCAGAGGTAGTGTTCAATAATTTATCAGTTGTGTATAACACCCAGTGGTCATCACATCACATGCCCTCCTTAATGCCCATCACCCAGTTACCCCATCCCCCCACTCACCTCACCTCCAGCAACCCTCAGTTTGTTTCCTACAGTTAAGAGTCTCTCATGGTTTTTCTCCCTCTCTGATGACTTCCCATTAAGTTTTCCCTCCCTTCCCCTATTATCCTCTGTGCTGTTTCTTATATTCCACATATGAGTGAAACCATATGATAATTTTCTTTCTCTCACTGACTTATTTTGCTCAGCGCAATACCCTCCAGTTCCATCCACCTCAGTGTAAATGGTGAGTATTCATCCTTTCTGATGGTGGAGTAATATTCCATTGTATATATGAACCACATCTTCTTTATCCATTCATCTGTAGATGGCTGTCTTGGCTCTTTCCACAGTTTGGCTATTTTATCACCTCACTCCTGTCAGAATGGCTAAAATAAAAAACACAAGAAACAACAAGTGTCGGTGAGGAAGGAGAAAAAGGAACCCTTGAGCACTGTTGGTGGGAATGCAAACTGGTACAGTCACTGTGGAAAACAGTATGAAGTTTCCTCAAAAAATTGAAAATAGAACTACCCTATGATCTAGTATTTGTACTACTGGATATTTAGGCAAAGAATACAAAAATACTAATTTGAAAATATATATGAACCCTTATGTTTATTGTAGCATTATTTATAATAGCCAAATTATGTAAGCAGCCTAAGTGTCCATCGATAATGAATGGATAAAGAAGATGTGGTGTATATACATATAGTGGAATAGTATTCAGCCAGAAAAAAGAATGCAATCTTGCCATTTGCAACAATGTGGATGGAACTGGAGGGTATTATGCCAAGCGAAATAAGTCAGTCAGAGAAAGACAAGTACCATGTGATTTCACTCATATGTGGAATTTAAGGAACAAAACAAGTGAACAAAGAAAAAATAGGCAAACCAAAAAACAGACTCCTAATTACAGGGAACAATGGTTACCAGAGGGGAGGTGGATGGGGGACGAGGATAAGAAGTGAAGGGGATTAAGAGTATACGTAGCTTGATGAGCACCATGGAATTGTTGAATCACTATACAGTACACGTGAAACTAAATAACACTGTATGTTAACTATACAAAAATTAAAAATTAAATAAATAAATAAATAAGTAAAATAAAAAAAAATAAAGTGTTCATGTTGTTAGGCCAAGCATATCTGGATAGTCTTCCTATCTTAAGATCAACCGATTTGGGACTTTAACATCTGCCAAATGCCTTTGCAGCAGCACCTACATTAGTGTTTGACTGAAGAAACCCATTTCTAGGATATGGAAATCTTGGGTGTCCATCTGAATGGACCACACTTCTGCCTATGACACACCCTAATTGGAAGGGTCAAAGGATATGGGTGATGGTGGCTGAGGAATACCAGGGCCACGTGCCTTTGGGGATTCCTCCTGCCCTCGAAGGGCAGCACAGTCAGAGAGCAGTGGAGGAACTGGGAGGCCAGGGTCCCTGCAGCGCTCTGTCAGGGCAGAAAGCCAGAGGGGCCGCGGGGCTTTCCAGACCCAGACACAGCTGCTGCGGGGTGAGAGCCAACAACAGCCACCTGGGAACTGTGGCGTGAGATCACACCAAAGATACGATTTGATGGAGAAAGCTCCTCTTTCACTCTGCACTTTCACCAAAACAAGTAGAAGAAACTGCACCGGGGTAATTTTGCCTCCTGAGGCTCCCCAAGGATTTTTCTCTTGTCACCTTAGACTGCTGTATCACTGAGTGCTCATGTAGATTATTGTCAACCGGTCTTCCAGCTTATGATCTGTGATAAGGCATTTCCATAAATGAGACACACATGGAAAAGGCCGTGGGAGAATTGATCAATTCCAGGGCCAGATAGAACTGTCCCTGCTCAGGGATGTGTAAACAGGGAAAAACCAATCTGAGGCTGTGAAAAGAGATAAAAGTACAAAATAAAGCTTTCATAGCATTCATCGTATATGAATGCTTGGGATTGTTTTGAGAAATATTTATTATCATAGAAAAGAGAAATGAATTTTACATAGCATTTGCTTTGTCTTTCAATAAAATTCAAGAAGATATGGACCAAAGCAAAGACAAAACATTAATGAGAGAGGGACCGAGAAGAGAAAGAAAGAAATATGGAGATACATATGATACTGAGAAGTCTTGAAGAAAAATAAAAATGCATACCACAATTGAGTCATGTGTTCACATCAGTAAAACAAACAAATAAATAACTCACCATGAAAGGAATATTTAAGCCAAGTGTAATACACACCTGAAAATTTCTCCCAGAATGCAGGGGAAAAGAGAAATACAATTTTTAAAGTGAACAAACAATAAATAGAATGTAGTATGTGTTAATATGCATTTTGGGGGGTACAGGTAGAAATTCACTTCAAACAAATTTAAGCATCAAAGGGAATTTATGGGCTCCCATGACTGAGAAGGCTCAGAGTGCTTTGGGCTTCGAGCGTGTCTCAAGACCACTGTTCCTTAATTGTCAACCCTAAAATGTTTCCCATTTCATTGGCTTTCTCTCTTACTACATTGAGCTAAACAATCATTGTAAAGGAGGTCTTTATCTACTTATTTACTCATTGACAGTACTGAATGCACTTAAAGTCGATCTCAGAAAAGAGTCTATGGGGAGACTCATTTTCCAGAAATTAACATAAAACCCAAATGTGGTTTTATTTCCACATGCTAGTTCCTACTTTCCTATCTTGGCTTCCTATTATGTTTTAAGAATTTGCCATTGGGCTTGGGACTTCTGTTTCCATTGATATAAGAATGGAAGCTTATTACTGTGCAAGTTCTGTCTGATCATGATGCATTTCTTTCTGGAAATCAGGAGGATACTTGGAGTGAGCAGATCTTGATCCTGACTGCCTGGCAATTGCACCGCAGAGCTGGCCTGGAGCGCGCAGGAGAGAGTGCTGGCCACCAGGTGGCGCTCCTGGTTCTTGCTTTTTTCGTTCTAGGTGCTCGAGCAATAGTTCTGCAAAAACGTAGACTTGCACAAAAGAGATTGTTATACCAGAGCTCACATAATTGGTAATTAGGGATAGGGTTGCTATGGTGATGAGGGGGATGTCTTGGGATGTTTATGGCTTTGTAAGAGCCAATGCTTTATAAGCTATCAGACTGCTTCCTTTGATGATAATGGATGGCATAACAAGGTCATGAAAATCCCCTAAGATTGTGCAACCTGCAGTCGTTACTATTCTTTCTATGTTCTTCTGTGTTTTGAGGGCTATAACCAGGGTGTACTCCTTTTAACATGTTTATCTTATTCTACATTGGATTTTTTATTTTTCCCATATTTGTTTTCTCTCCATCACCAACATTTCTCAATGTATTTTTCATAAAAGTACTCCATGGTCTAACAGGTTTGGGAAAGATGCTATGATGCTAATGCTCTTGAAGATTCACAGTATATGCCGGCATATTACAATCTATGCAAAGTCCCATTTCATTTCCAAAAAGTCAAATGACAATTGAATCCATCTTAGTGGAATATTCATGAACACTTAGGGAATCTACCCTCATTTTTTTGCTAAGATATTAATGAATTTTCTGTTAAAAATGGGTTCAGTTGCAATTGATCATGTTTATGTAGGTTTCCGCAATGAGGCGTTGGGTTCTTTTCTGTGGCACAGGCCCAGCAAAGACTCAGTGTCTCTTAGTGTGGAATGGAGGTTCAATAAATGTTAATTGTTGTTTTGGGGCTCCTAAGAAATGTTTTTGAATTGATATCTGCCCATGGATACTATTGATTGCAACTATTCTTCATAAACGATCTTTAGCCCTCAGTTTTAGTGGGAAAAAGAATTAACACTGAGACATAGCCAACAGTGTTGATGATAAGTCATCTGTACCTTAGCATCAAATTATTACCACATTCTCACGAAAGGGCAAAGGATCGAAGCACTTTGCCTCTACTCACCATTTATTTTCTGTTTTATTGCATTTTCTCAATGTTTTAAGATCAATATGTTGTTAGCAATTTTTCAGAGAGACACCATTCCCCCTGTGAATAAGCATTTGTGATTGATCATAAAACATAGCTCCAAAAAACACACAAACATGCAAAAACACTGAGTATTTGCACATACCTGCTTTATCTCCCCAGGGAGTCATCCTCACTAATATTTTATTGTGTGTATATCCCTGTGCCTCTTGCCTTTTTTGGAAGCACCTTGCATGTGTGAACTGACTCTCTATAGCAGAAAAAAAAAAAAACAATAGCCATGGCACACAAGGAGGGATGTTCTTTGTTGAAACCTGGATCAGGACACCAGGCAGACGGTCCCCTCACTCCTTTCCTCTGGCTGACTCTATGCTGCTTCCATTGAGGGGGTTTCTTTTCTAAATAATATAGCCTCTGCTAGACTTTGGATTTGAACAGATCCAGGCTCCAAAATATTTTTCTACTTCTTGTAAGTTGTGCAAGATTGGGGGTGTGTATAACCTCTGAGCCTTCATTTTATCTGTGAAACGGGGGTAATGAAACCTACCAAGTGGGTTACTTTGAGGATCAAATGTGATAAGGTATGTAATGAAGCAGAAAGGTGTTTGTCATACAGGTAGGCACTCCATAAATATTACTTCTCCCTTTACCTTCTTACTTTTTTCATTGTTTTCTTTCTTTTTTTTAGATTTATTTATTTATTTTAGAGAGAAAGAGGGAGGGTGTGTAAGTGCATGCGTGGTGGCGGGTGCAGAGAGAGAGGGAGACAGAGAATCTCAAGCAGACTCTGTGCTGAGCCCTGAGCCGAAAGCTGGCCACGGGACTCCATCCCAGGACCCTGAGATCATGACCTGAGCTGAAACCAAGAGTTGGATGCTTACCTGACTCAGCCACCAATTGTTTTCTTTCTTCCAACATTGATGGCGATAAAAACTGATGAAAACTAAGGGTATGGAGTGGGGATAATATTGGAAGACACTGCTATGGTCTAAATGTTTGTGTCCCCCACATTTTATATGTTGAAAATCTAATGCCCGAGGTGATAGTATTACAAGGTCAGACTTTCATGAGGTGATTAGATCATGAGGCAGAGCCCTCATAAATGGGATTAGTGCTTTTAGAAATGAGGCTCCAGAGGGCTAGCTCATTCCTTGCACCGTGTGAGGACACATCGAGAAGTTGGGAGTCTGGAATCCAGAAGCAGGCTCACTGGAAGCCCACCATGCTTGAGCCCTGATCTTGGACTTCCAGCCTCCACAACAGAAACAAATTCCTGTTATTTAGAAGCCTCTCAGTCCGTGGTGTTTTGTTTTAGCAGCCTGAATGGACTAAGACAGAAAATTGGTGCCAAGAGGGGGGTGCTGCTCTAACAGATACCTAACAATGTGGGTGTGGCCTGGAACTGGGTAGTGGAGAGAGGCTGCAAGAGGCATGCAAGAGGTGAGTGCTAGAAAAGCCTGCGTTGCCATGAACTGACTGTTAAGGTGGCTCTCTTGAGGGCTCAGGGGAGGAGGTGAGCTGTAGAGAGAGCCTCAATCCTCTGAGGAAATACTAAAGTGGTCGTGAGCAGAATGTTGGTAGAAACGTGCTCTTTAGTGAGGTGTCAGACAGAAATGGGGAACGTGTTGTTGGAAATTGAAGAAAGGTGATCCTTTTTTTTTTTTAATTTATTTGAGACAGAAAGAACGAGAGAGAGAGAGCACATGAGAGGGGGGAGGGTCAGGGGGAGAAACAGGTTCCTTGCTGAGCAGGGAGCCCGATGTGGGACTCGATTCCGGGACTCCAGGATCATGACCTGAGCCCAAGGCAGTTGCTTAACCAACTGAGCCACCTAGGTGCCCCGAAGAAAGGTGATCCTTGTTATAAAGTTCAGAGTCTGGCTAAACTGTGTTTTGTGTCTTAGTGTTCTGTGGAAGGTAGAGCTTGCAGGCAATGGAACTGGATATTTGGTTGAGCAAATTTCCAAGTAAAGTGTCCACGAAGCAGCACGTTTTCTTTTTGAATGCTTCAAATGCAAGAAAGGAGAAATGACTTAAAGATGGAATTTTTCATCAAAAGGGAAGCAGAACTGAAAAACTTAGGAAATTCTCTACCTATCCATATTGAACAAAAAATCAAAAAATGTGTTTGGAAGAAAACATGGGTGTGGCCAAACCGGGGTTTGATGAGATTAGTCAGCCATCTCAATGGCAGCTGGAACATGTCCAAGACCATGGAAGAGTAACCTCAAAGGCACTTTGGAGATCATGGGAGGGTCTGAAGGGCTGCCTCTTCCATCACAGGTCCAGAGTGAAGGGCCTGGGTAGTGCAATGGTTTCAAGGAGAGGCCCCCCACTTATCAGGCTCTGCTCCCCAAATTTTAGTACGCCATGCTCCTTGCACAGCTCTGGTGGACCTGGTGCCTCATGTGCTACATTTTGGCTCCCTCCATCTACAGTCCCAAGGTGATGACCCAAGCAGAGAGACACCCCAGGGGCAGAGTTATTGTAGACAGTCACCCCCAGGGCAATGGCTGGCAGAGCCATGGGGACAAGCCATCCCTGTGACCCCAGACCAGTAGGACCACCGGTGGTGAGTAATACCATCCTGTGTGAGCCAGGGCTTGGGCTGCACCCAGCAAAGCACCGGGGGTGGGCCCGGGGGAGTCTCTGGGGCCCAAGCCTCACTCCAGTGAGCCCTAGGTTTGAACTTGCTTAGGACCTTCCTTCTTTTTTCTTTTCTATTTCTCCCTTTTGGAATGGGAATGTCTACCCTATGCCTGTCCCATCATTGTATTTTGGAAGCCCATAACTTGTATGATTTCCCAGGTTCACAACTAGAATCTCAGCCCTATCTGATTTAGATGATATTTAGATGAGATTGTGGATTTAGACTTTTGAGTTGATGATATGTAAGAAGGACATGAGTTTTGGGGGTCTTGGAGGGGGGAAACGCTATGGTTTGAATGTCTGCGTCTCTTCCAAAATCATCTGTTGAAATAAGCCAGTCAGAAAAAGACAAATACCATATGATTTCACTCATATGTGGAATTTAAGAGACAAAACAGATGAACGGGGTGGGGGGGATGGTGAAGAGAGAGACAAACCATAAGAGACTCTTAACTACAGAGAACAAACTGAGTGTTGCTAGAGGGGAGGTGGGTGGGGGGATGGGCTAAATGGGTGATGGGGATTAAGGAGGGCCCTGACTGTGATGAGCACTGGGTGTTGTGTGTAAGTGATGGATCACTAAATTCTACACCTGAAACTCATATTACACTATGTGTTAACTAACTGGAATTTAAATAAAAACTTGGATGAAACTAAAAAAACAAACAAACAAAAAGGAACAAAAGAAAACCGATGGAAGTAGTTATCTTATAAAAGATGCCCCAGAGAACTAGCTTGTCCCTTCCACCATGTGAGGGCACAGCGAGAAGTCCACAGTCTGTGACCCAGAAGAGAGCCTTCGCCAGAGCCCGAATACACGGGCACCCTGATCTTGGACTTCCAGCCTCCAGAGCTGTGAGAAATACATTTCTGATCTGTATGAGCCACCAGTCTCCGGTATTTTGTTATAGCAGCGCCAACAGAATAAGACAGATACCCACATCTGGAGCCAGACCTAAATACTTCACTTTTCAGTCTCGGCTCTTTCAAACTCCATTTGATAAATCTTTAGAGCTGACAAGTCCTGCCACCTCCTTCAACCTGCTTTATGTCCTTTATTTCCAGCACCCACAAGTGTTGGTATCTCAGTCTCACGAAACTATCTAAAGGTAGCAGGGGGAGTGAGCTGGCAATGTTCCTGGGGTATAGGTGGGGGCTTATTTCATCACAAAATAGAAACGTTCTCACTTTTATCTTGCAGCTGATGCTCACTAGCCAGTTTTGGCTGGGTGATTGATGTCCACATTCACTTGTCTTCTGTGCTAGCTTTGGTCTCCGATTCCTTTGCATCCATTCACTGAGTTACTATTTTGCCTTGCTGGCTTTTTGTCAGGTATCTTTTTGACTGGTACTTATTTATCAGTAGTTTTGTTTTGTTTTAAAGGTTTTTTCTAGATTTACAGATTTGGGGTGCCTGGGTGGCTCAGTCGGTTAAGGTTATGATCCCAGGGTCCTGGGATCGAGTCCCACATCAAGCTCCTTGCTCAGTGGGGAGCCTGCTTCTCCCTCTGCCTGCCACTCCCCCTGCTTGTGCTCTCTCTCTTTCTCTCTCTGAGAAATAAATAAATAAAATCTTTAAAAAAATAAATTTACAGATTTGTTTCGATCAAACCTCCAGGTTTTTTTTTTATCTGAAGGTTGACGACTGTCTTCTATTTAGGATGTTTTAATTACACATGAATTTCACTGATTCATGATTCACTGAGATTTCACTGATGATCAACACAGCACTCTTTTTTATACCTAGTGGATCATCTTAATGGCTTTAATTACCAGCTTAAATACAAATCAGTGACCCACACATTAAGCTATTCTAGCAGTTTATTTGATTACAGGGAGAATTAATTGTATAATGGGTGTTTTTTTCCAAAGTCATTAATGTTTAGTTTTATAATGTATAGTCCTTTAGATATGCATTTTGAATTTTATACAAATAATCCCCCTCAAAAGTCAGGGAGAAACATATCTGAGATCAAATTCAGTTAGCTGTTTCAACTTTAGAAACAAATTTACTGCAGTCGGAAAGAATTTGGGGATAAAGACTATAAAGAAATTTGATTTATACAGATTCATGTTATTCAGTTCAGACTTGCCTTAAATCTTTAGTACGGTGAATTTTAGGCCCTTCATTTCGTTTCCCAATTAGATAGGTTACTCCCGGAGCTCATTTTCTATCATGATACAGCCCATGTTGTTACACCTGCATGTAACAGGTGAAATATTAATGGGATGAATCAATCCATTCAGCTGTTACATTCATGTAACCATTTGTTACAAGTTCCTAGTCCAAGTCTAAGGCTGGAGATGTGGTTCTGTTGGTCCCTAGGAAAGGAAAGGTCTCTCTGGACTTAGTTTGTTCCTCTGCCCCAATCTCTCACTCAGGAGTACTCTGGATCTGCCTACTGACTCAGAGCCCATCTCTGGCCCCTGCACACATAGTGTCCGTCCAGTTACTATAGTTGCAGCTTCTCTCCACTCCTCCTCTCTTAAAGTTGCCCCAGGTTCCTCCAACTTTTTCAGGTCTTCTGCGTTTTTCCTCTCAGGGTCTACCATCTAACCACTGTTCCCGAATGGCAAGATGCCTTTTCAGGGAGTCACTTATCCATACACCACCTTTTCGCTATTGCCTTTGGAAAACATGAAGTAAGCATCAACAAAATCATTATTATTTTCTTTGTCTAGGACACAATTCCCTCCTCTATGATGTGGAAATGATAAAGGATTTTCTCTTGCAAGATGACAGTGAGCATTAATCACATAATGTAGGCAAAGCTCCTAGTGCATTTTGGGAGACATTATTGGTATTCCTGGAACATTAGTTTTCTTCCATCCTTCTATCCTTTCCTCCATTTATTTTCTTCCTCCCCCTTCTCTTTCTATGTCCTTTCCCTTCCCTTCCTTTCTTTCTTCTTTCTTCCTTCTTTTCTTCCCTTTCACTATAAATGAGTCTCTTGAATATTTCTGAAAACTATGCCTTACTTGCCCCTCTCCCATGTCTTAGAAGAAAAGGAGAGAGAGAAGGGAATAAGTCACAGAAAGATTTTCTAAGTATTGGAGAGTCTTATAAAATTATTGCCCTTAGTAGCATTAGGGGGAGCTCAAGGCTTTCTCCTCTGTCCTACGTTCCTCCTCTCTCTTTAATTTTTTTTTTAATTTCAGTATAGTTGATATGCAATGTTACATTAGTTTTGGGTGTACAACATAGGGATTCGACTTCTTCATACATTATGCTATGCTCATTACCATGTGGCTACCATCTGTCACCATACGATGCTATTACAATATCATTGACTATATTCCCATTCTGTGCCTTTTATTCCTGTGAGTTAAATTCATTCCATAACCGGAAGCCTGTATCTCTCACTTGCTTTCACCCATTTTGCCCATCCTTCCACTCCTCCCTTCTGGCAACCATTAGTTCTCTGTATTTATAAGTCTGATTCTGCTTTTTGTTTGTTAATTCATTTGTTGTTTTTTTAGATTCCACATATGAGTGAGACCATATGGTATTTGTCTTTCTCAGTCTGACTTATTTCACTTGGCATAACACCCTCTAGGTTCATCCCTTTTTGCTGCATAATATTCCTCTGTGTGTGTGTGTGTGTGTGTGTGTGTGTGTGTATACCACATCTTTTCCATACCCATGCATCTATACTTAGGGTTGCTTCTAATCTTGGCTATCTACCCTTCTTTTCTTACTGAAAGCTAGAAGCCTCATCAGGAGCATAGGTACACATTTGAGCCTTTGAGTTAGGACTTGATTCTTTCAGAGGGGGAAAATCAAGGAGTCAAAAATTCTTCTCCTGGGGGCACCTCGGTGGCTCAGTCGGTTAAGCGGCTGCCTTCGGCTCAGGTCATGATCCCAGAGTCCTGGGATTGAGTTCCACATCGGGCTACCTGCTCTGCGGGGAGCCTGCTTCTCTCTCTCCCTCTGCCTACTTGTGTTCTCTCTCTATCTCTCTGTCAAATAAATAAAATCTTTAAAAAAGAAAAATTCTTCTCCTGTTTGGGATTGCTCCCTTATTTTTCTTGAGTCCATTTCCCCTCTTTGGATTGTTTTTCTTTCTAATTCTTCTTAATTTGGCTAATGTAAGATGGTTTGGTACCTCTTCCCACTTTCAAGAAGACAATACCCGGTGGCTCCTTCTATCTCTCGGAAGGCAAAGTAGCAACCAAGGTAGTGCCCAGAGGAAGGGAGTCTTGAGGCAGACTATTTAGGTCTATTAATTAGGTAAAAAATAATCTTCCCTAATGTGGTCCAAATTAACTCAGTAAGATCTAGAAATATAAAAAGTGGTTTAGCTAAAGTCCCAACATGGATTACAGTGTTCCTTTTTTCAAATATCCTCACAGATATAAATATACATGTTTTACTGTTCTAGTAGGTGTATGTAGTTATGAAGAATGTTAATTCAGAACTGGGTTCATGGTTCTCTTTTGCCTCATACAAGAACTATTATTTGAGGAAAGAATTTAGCAGACTGAGGGGAGTGCTATCAAAGCAGTATGGGACTGAGAATTGGGAAGAAGAATCACATAGGTAACTAAAACTTTGACAATAACTGTAAATCATATGAAGTTTCAAATGAACAATCATGATTTATGCATTAAGGGATGCTCTCAAACTGTTATTAGTAAAATGATACACTTTTATTCCCTCATTCAGATGGTCTCCAGTTGTAGGTATGGTATCATGGAATTGGGAATTAGGGGATTTCCTAGGACTTTGAGATGGTAATTCAGGTTACAAGGTTAATAATATTTATAATAATAGGGATATAGAAGTGGATGAAAAGAAAAGTAGATAAAAATCAGATATGTATAAAACTAATGATGTATTGTATGGTGACTAACATAATAAAATAAAATAAAATTTTAAAAAATCAGATATGTCACATAAAGAAATTAGATTATTGATATAACAAAGTATTTTAATAAAACATGTTTAGGTATGCCTGCGTGGCTTAGTCAGTTAAGTGTTCAACTCTTGATTTCAGCTCAGGTTATGATTTCAGGGTTATGAGATCGAGCCCTGTGTTGGGCTCCATGCTGGGCATAGAGCCTGCTGAAGATTCTCTCTCTCCCTCTCCCTCTACTCCTCTCCCCCTAAAAAACTCCCACATTTTTTAAAAAAGATTTTATTTATTTATTTGAGAGAGAGAGAGCACCGAGGGAGAGGGAGAAGCAGGCTCTCCGCTGAGCAGAGAGCCCCACGTGGGGCTCTATCTCAGGACTCTGAGATCAGGACCTGAGCCAAAGGCAGACATTTAACCAACTGAGCCACCCACATGCCCCAAAATCCCATATGTTTAAAAGTTAGTTTGATAGTATAGGGAAAAGTGAGACTATGCAAAAATCAGAGGTTGGAGTTTAAGAGGTTAAATGTGATTGCCATTTTCATAGATGCCAAGGGCTAAGAGCTATCAGAGAGCAAAACCATGGGACTGATAAAATTCTTGACTATAGAACTTAGAGAAAGAAATAAATAGATAAAAGCAAGTTTAGGAAAATTAATGTGTTTAAGCCATGGCAGAAACCAGGAAGTTACACTTAATAAGAAGAACAAGGGGAGATTAGTATCATGATGAGTGAAACAGGGGACTTTAAAGCCAAGGTGAATCTTCCCACTGGAAACAATTAGAATAGTTCCATAAAAATATATCCATAAAGACACCAGAGAGCTAATGAAATAGTGAAGACTTCCACTTTGGTCAAGATGGAGTAATACAGATCAGATTTATCCTTCTGCCTTGAAATAATAAAAAGTTGGACAAAATATATAAAACAGTGGTTTTCAGACATTGGAAACCAGGCAGCACAAGACAGTGGTCCCTGAGATGGTAAGGGGAAATATAGATGAGCCTGACAATTTCCCTGGACAGAGGAAAGTTTCCAGGCTGCAGTGCAGAGAGGAAGAACTCAGTCAGAGCCCAGAGGTCTCTCTAGGTTAATCAAAGAGTTAGGGAGATGAATATGCCTAGTCAGCTAGGTTTGCATTGCAGAGTACTAGAGGGGAGAGATATGTATAGGGAGAGCTTCAGTAGGTCCCTCTTGGATATTAAGTCGACTATTGATCTGCGTATGCATGTGAGGACACTACCCAACACTGGGAAAATATCCAATCCAAAGGAATACAAGAATACTCTCTGGACCTCCTAAAGGGCTGAGAACAGTTCATGTTCTCACCAGCCAGAGTGGAAACCCTTGTAATTCATTGGATATCCTGTCAAATACCCGGGAAAATATTGCCTCAATAGTGAGACAAAATGAGCCCCAGACAAAAGACTGCTCTGATCCCACATAACAAAGCTTAATATCAAGTCTTGAAAGAATCAAACTATTTCCAAGTAACCTGACTATACACCAAAATAAAAGCCAAAAATATTTGCAGGAATCCAAAAACATCCAGCATGCAACAAGGTAAAATTCACAATCATTAACATCTAATAAAAAATTACTAGGTATGCAAAATTGTGAAAGGAGAAAAGACAATCTATAGAAAAAGACCGAGGAATGACAGAGATGATAGAATTAGTAGATAAGGAAAATACAACAGTTATTAAACTATATTCCATATGTTCAAAAATGTAGAGAAAAATTGATTACATTAAGTAGAGTTATAAAAAAGGACAAATCAAGCACATGGAAATGAAAATACAATGTCTGAGATGAAAGATAAAATTTCCATAATGAAAAATCCATTGGAGGAATTAAACACTGCAAAAGAAAAGATTAGAGAACTAAAAGTCATAGCAATAGCACTATCTGAAATTAAACACACAAAAGACAAAAAACTCAGAAGGAAAAGAACAGATTACTAGTTAATTGTGCAACAACTTCAAGCAGCCTAATACACAGATATGTTTAGGCTTCCTTCTTCATGGATGCCAATAAACATTTCAGATATGTTGAATGTATACATTCCCCACTCAAAGTTGATAGAACAAGCAGACAGATAGTCAGTAATGATATAAGACAGGAACAACACTATTATGAAAGCAGTGAGAAACAATAAAGCTAAAATCTGGGAAAAGAAGAAAATCTACAGAGGTGAACATCTGTCTATTTTCTTCTTTTATTGGAATCTGTGAATTTCAGAAGAGGCGGCTTTGGGTCTGAGAAACTGAACAGAGCTTTTCATAGCCTCCAGTACCTAGGGAGTTAAAAATTAAAGTTTATTATGTATTAAATGCAGGGGTCCCAGAAAACATTGTTTGGATTGAGACTTCAAGCAGCTACATCTTAGAAATATTGACAAATCAGATGTAAGTTTGCATTCACTGGGCTAAAATCCAGCTTCAGCTTCAAATAATTCCATCTGTGAAATTGTCTTCAAATGACCCAGAATTGCTGGTGTCCCTAGTTGCTTGCAAGGAGCAATGGTAAATAAGATACTGAGGAATATACTGACATCCAGAAGTTCAAATGTCTCGTAAACAATAAAAGAATAGCTAGGCTTATGAGGACACAAGGCAATATGATAAGAAGCCAAGGTTAAGAAACAGACAACAGAAACAGACCATATGGCTCCAGATAATAAAGTTACCAGGCACAGAAAGTTAAGTAACCATCTTGATTATATTCAAGGAGTTTTATGAAAAAAGGCTTTGAATTTTCTGAGAACTGAAAACTATGCAAAAGGAATAAATAGAATAATAGAATAATAATAGAATAATAATAGAATAAATAAATAAATAAATAAATGATTAATAACTCAATGGATGGTTTAACATCACATTATATACAGATAGAGAATTAGTAAACTGGAAGATAAATTGGAAAAAAACAGCTAGGCAAACAGAAAAAGAAGGTTGGAAAATAGATAAGATGGTATAAGAGACATAGGGCTGCAGCAAAAGATCTAACATGCATCTTTTGGAATCTTAGAAGATAGATGTAGAAAAAATTAGGTGGAAACAATATTGGAAGAGCTCAAGGCTGAACAGTCTTCCCAAGTGGAAATAAATGTAAGCAGGGTACACACAAAGAAAACCGTAAGAAGGCACATCATAGGAACTCTGATGAAAAATTCCCAACAGGAATGAGGGATGTTGAAAGATAATAAAATAACATTTCAATGCTGAAAATGCAGTAGCAACCTAGATTTCCACACAGTGAAACTGTTCTCCAGAAAATGAAGATGCATGAAGACATTTTCTGGAAAACGAAAACCACCTGATGAGAAAAACCTTTGAGGAAAGAATGATGGTGTGATATACAACTGATGAATAACTGAACTCTACACCTGAAACTAATGATGTACTATATGTTGGCTAATTGAATTTAAATTAAAAAAAAAAGAATGAAGGCAGAGAGTGCTGTCTGGAAATCATGCGGGGCTGGGAATCCTTCACACTCCTTTGAGACAGAGAGGATAAACTCTGTTAAATACACAGAATGTTAAGTAGAGACTGGAGGGGTCACAGGTCACCTTGGCTTTTTATCTGCTCTTGAATGTATGTCACACACACCTCAAATTTAACCCATTACTGATAAAACACTGCATTCTCTCCACATCTTCCTAACTTTGCAGCCTTCCTCAGGCTCCCTCAACTCAGTGTGTAAAAAGAAACATCCTCCATGATTGCCTCAGGCCAGAAATGTGGATGAAAAACGGATTCCTCTCATGCCCTCAGCACATATAACACCAAGTTCTATTGTCTGTATCCCAGATGTCCATGTGTACTACCTTCAGTTTTCTTCACCTCCACTGCCAACCTCCTCTCTTCTGCATATCCCCGCTGAACTATTAAACACACTGCAATCAATTGATGGTTTTCTGGCCTACCTCCAATTCTTCTTCATAGAGTAGCCACAGGCACCTTGAACAAACCTTAAATCATATTGTGCTATCTTCTTGAGTTTAAACTCTTTAGTAGCTTCCTATTGAACATGGAAGAAAATTGTATTCTTTGCCATGGTCTTGCCCCTGCAAATTTTCTTACCTCAGCTTTATTACCCCACTCATTCAATATCCATCCTAATGGCTACTTTTCAATTTCTCAAACATATTGACTAGTTTTCTGCTGTAGAGTTTTTGCTCATGCCAGAGCATAATGAGTATTGTCTGCAGTTCTGTCTGACATCCATGCTTATGTCCAGAAATGATATTAAAACATTTTTTGCATTTAATAGGGCAGACGCCCTCCAATCTGGCATCGACTGCAGACAATCAGAATGGACGTCAAATGACCATGTGTACACTGGCCAACATCAGCCCAGCTCCTGATCACAGAATATTCTTCTCCATATTTCAGGTCTTGGCTCAAAAGCTACCTCTTCAGAGAAGCATACTCTATTTCTCTATCTAAATAGATTCCTTTTTCTACTTTGATGTATTATCCCATTAGCCATAGTAGCATTATAGATAAAACAATTTTGAGAATTTATCATATCTCCTTTAATCGATTATGCATTCTGCAAAACAGAGACCTCATCTACTTTTTATTATTTATTGTTTTTAACAGTGTATAGCCAGTGCCTAGCATATAGCACATAGCCACAGTAAGTGCTCAATAAACATTTATTGAATGAATAAGTGAAAATGAGACCAAAAACAGGCTCACTCTAAAACCTGAAGACGCAAACATAATTGTGAGTCTGAATTGACCATCCTAGGAAGTAGGACTCAGTACTGGTTAATCCTCTAAATTCTATTGTGGGTTCACCTCTAAACATATAGAATTTTGATATGAAGAGTTTTGATTTGATGATGTTGGTCCTTTATCCAAATTGTCATGTGGGTTTAAAGGACTGACATGATACTCTAGGGAAAATCAAGGTATGTACAGCTGCAGCTGGATAAAAGGCATCCTACATGGATGTAGGTACTGCAGTAATAGGAGAGAAGGCTTTCAAAGCTCTGGAGAATGCAGGAAGGCTCCAGGGAGGGACAATTGGCAGAGGAAACACTTCTCAGGAGTCTCAGAAGCATTAATAATAGCTTCATGGACAGAGAGAGCCTTGGGGTGGGGAACTGCAGAAAATGAGCTTTAGAGTATGGGTGTAGGGTGGGGATGCATGGTGTTTAATTTCCTTGGAAAGTTACAATTTACAAGCAAGGATGTCAGACAGAATTGTGGACAATACTCATTATGCTTGGAACACAGGGACCCAAGGATAAATCTGATGGAAAATCAAGCGTTTAAAAATATGGGAGGAGGGGCGCCTGGGTGGCTCAGTCGTTAAGCGTCTGCCTTCAGCTCAGGTCGTGATCCCAGAGTCCTGGGATTGAGCCCCGCATCGGGCTCCCTGCTTGGCGGGAAGCCTGCTTCTCCCTCTCCTGCTCCCCCTGCTTCTGTTCCCTCTCTCGCTGTGTCTCTCTCTGTCAAATATATAAATAAAATCTTTAAAAAAAAATATGGGAGGAGTTGGGGAGATGAGGGTTGCACAAAAAGACCTGAAGACTGGACATCCCATTTTTGAAAATGTCTGTTTTCCCAAGAGACAAAAGTGTTGTAAATTCCATATTCAAAGAGAAAGCAATTTGGACAAGCAGTAGATTTTGTCCTTTTTCATCCTGCTGTGAGACTATTCTTGTCACAGAGAGTATCTTTAGAAAAAAAGATTTTTTAATTGAATAAAAATTTTTAAAGTAACTTTTCTGGACTTTTTAGAAAAGTAACATATTTATTCCATAAAATTTGGCAAGTAAAAATAACCAAAAGTAACTAAAAATAATCTGCCACTCAGATTAAAACTATTAACATTTTTTGCATGTCTTGGCAATCTTTGTTCTATGCATGCATTCTTATATTTGGATATATATTTCTAAAAGTGGATCACTCAGCATATGCTACTGTGTAATTTGCTTCTTCTATTTGAAAATGTATCATTAAAATCTTTCCATGTCATCAAATTTTCTTCTACGACAAAAAATTTTCATGACTGTATTAATACTCTGTTTTAGGCATCCATTGTAACTAATTTAACTATTTTCAATTAATTTTTGATTGTTTTATTTTTAACATTTTGGTGGTTTGATTAACAACATTTTGGTTGTTTTATTTTTTTAAACATGTATGTACATTTAAAACACCTAGCACAGTGCCTATCACCTACTAGTCTTTCAATGAATATTGTTAAATAATAAAAAAAGTATAGATTTATTAATTTATATCTGATACAAAAACACCGATAGTGTAAAAATTAATAAAGGAAAACCTCATTTAGAATGGAGCTGGGGTGCCCTAAAGTGGGAGCTCGCATGCACAAACTTTCCTTGGCAGATTACTCCAAGTTTCCAGGCAGAAAAAGTTCACTCTACTACTTGGGTAGGAGGAAGGAAAATTTTCTTCTTGCCCAACAGCAGCCCAGCCAATGAGAAAATGCCACAACTCAGCCAACAAAAAGTCATCACTGCCGGACTTCTAGCTCTATTACAAAGCTGTCATCATCAAGACAGTATGGTACTGGCACAAAAACAGACACATAGATCAATGGAACAGAATAGAGAGCCCAGAAATGGACCCTCAACTCTATGGTCAACTCATCTTTGACAAAGCAGGAAAGAATGTCCAATGGAAAAAAGACAGTCTCTTCAACAAATGGTGTTGGGAAAATTGGACAGC
>NC_138370.1:40627899-40719804 GCF_054177405.1 Leptonychotes weddellii | reverse complement strand
AAAGGAGAACATAGGCAGTAACCTCTTTGACATCGCCCACAACTGTTTTCAAGATACATCTCCAAAAGCTAGTGAAACAAAAGCAAAAATGAACTTTTGGGACTTCATCAAGATAAAAGCTTCTGCACAGCAAAGGAAACAGTCAACAAAACAAAAAGGCAACCCACAGAATGGGAGAAGATATTTGCAAATGGGAGAAGATATTTGCAAACGGCTGGTATCCAAGATCTATAACGAACTTCTCAAACTCAACACCCAAAAAACAAATAATCAAGTCAAAAAGTGGGCAGAAGACATGAACAGACACTTCTCTGAAGAAGACATACAAATGGCTAACAGACACATGAAAAAATGTTCATCATCATTAGCCATCAGGGAAATTCAAATCAAAACCATATTGAGATACCACCTTACACCAGTTAGAATGGCCAAAATGGACAGGGAAAGAAACAACAAATGTTGGAGAGGTTGTGGAGAAAGGGGAACCCTCTTACACTGTTGGTGGGAATGCAAGTTGGTAGAGCCACTTTGGAAAACAGTGTGGAGTTTCCTCAAAAAGTTAAAAATAGAGCTACCCTATGACCCAGCAATTGCACTACTGGGTATTTACCCCAAAGACACAGATGTAGTGAAAAGAAGGGTCTCCCAATTTATTATATTTTTAATTTTTCTTTCATTGTTTTCTGATGCACAAATATTTTAAATTTTTATTTAGTTAAATTTTTTTTCTTTAAAGTCTGCCTTTGGTTTAACGTTTAGAAAGTTTTCCATGACCACAAAATTATATAAATATTTATCTGTTCTTTTTTCTCAGTCTTTTGGATTTTATTTCCTGCCCTACATTTAACTACTGCATCTGGCACTCATTTGGATGTATGGATTGAGGTAAAGTTCTAATTTTAAGTTGTTTCCAACCAGTTGTTTAGATACTATTTTTGCATTATCCATTTCTTCCATATTGAATGTTCTGAAATGTCTTGCCAGAAAAAATAATTTAGAAACAAGTCTACAATTTCCTAAAAATTATATTGGAGATTTTATTGGAATTTGATAAAATGAATAGTCCAAATTGGGGAGAACTAAAATCTTGACTCATTAAATATTTTCATCTAGCAATAGTATGGCTGTTTTTCTCTAGTTATTCAAATCTCTTTCACGTCCTTCGGTAAAGTTTTGTAATCTTACTCAGATTGGTTTATTAATATTCTGTTAATGTAATGCTCGGGTAGTTTATATTTTTGCTTGTTATTTCTAGCTTGTTATCACTAATATTTTGGAAAAAACACTTTTGTCTATTTATTTTGTAATTGAGCATGAACTCTCACTAATTCTTAAATATGTTTAGTTAATTTGGTGAGAGAGGAAGGTGTTTCTAGTTAGGCAATCACATCACTTACAATAATGATGGTTTTTTCCCTGTTTCAATATATATATACATCATACTCTTTTTTTTCTTGTACATTGCACTAGCTAGAACCTCCAGAAAAAATACTAACCAAAAGCAATTATAATGGGCATCCTGATTCAGACTTTAACAGAAATGCCTCTAATATTTCAACATTAAGTATAATTATCAGTCATATGATTGAGAACTACATAAATATGTCTATCATATTTAAGGAAATATCCACACTCCAGATCAGTGGAAGTTTAATAGAATCAAGAATAAGTGTTCAATTTTGTAAAATTGTCTATGAGAATCCATGGCAACCATAAAACAGTGCCTCCCAGATCCACTGCTGGGGGGGAGAGGGGAGGTAATTGGCCAGTGGACCAGCTGCTGTGCTCTGAATCCACTTGTGTCACTCTGACAGCCAGTGACTGAGCCAGCAGGGATACGAAAATGGTCTGGATCCTGAGATGAATGGGGCTCCTCTGATGGGTGCCCTTCTTTCCCTTGATGCCTCCCTATCAGCATTGCTCAGACTTTTCTTAGAACTTAACTGCATTAGAGGGAGACAAAGCATAAGAGACTCTTAATCATAAGAAACAAACGGAGGGTTGCTGTAGGGGAGGTGGGTGAGAGGATGGGGTAACTGGGTGATAGACATTAAGGAGGGCACGTGATGTAATGAGCACTGGGTGTTATATAAGACTGATGAATCACTGAACTCTACCTCTGAAACTAATAATACACTATATGTTAATTAATTGAATTAAAAAAAAAAAAAGAACCCATTGCAGTCTAAGACTCATTCTACCCAGACTTCTTTCCTTCCTTTGCTCTTTGTTCAGCTCTACCTCTTGACCCTACCACTTTCCGAGCCTTTTACAACTCATTCCTCATTTTTCTCCACAGGTGTTTTCCTCTAGTGAATCTCTTGCCTCTCCAATCCCATCTGCAATGCCATTGGGCCACTAAGAGAACTGAATGAGGTAAAGAAGCAAAGTGTCTGGCAATAGAAAGCCTCAGTAAACATTAACAAACAAAAGCATTGAGTATTATATTTTATTGTAGTGTTTAATTCTCCTCTATGGATACGTCGACTTTCCACTTCCTAGGTTTTATATTTGTGGATCTTTTTTGTTTTTAATTTTTATCTTGAATGGACTTGCCAAAAACTTGTCTATATTGTTTTCTTTTTCAAAGAATCAGCTCTTGATTTATTTATATACATTTCTTCTAACTCATTAATTTAATAATTCTCATTTTTATATTTATCAACTTCATCTTGCCTTGTTTTTTAAGTTTTCATTCAAATTCCAGTTAGTTAACACATAGCGTTATATTCGTTTCAGGTGTACAATATAGTGATCCAACACTTCCATACAATGCCCAGTGCTCATCATGACAAGGGCACTCCTTAATCCCCATCCCCTATTTCACCCATCCCCCCCACCCACCTCCCCTCTGATAACCATCAGTTTGTTCTCTGTAGTTAAGAGTATTTTTTCTTAGTTTGCCTCTCTTTTATTTTTTCCCTTTGCTTGTTTGTATTGTTTCTTAAATTCCACATAAGAGTGAAATTATATGGTATTTGTCTTTCTCTGAGTTATTTCGCTTAGCATAATACTCACTAGCTCTATCCATGTCATTGCAAATGGCAAGATTTCATTATTTTTTTATGACTGAATAACTTTCTATTGTATGTATGTGCCACATCTTCTTTATCCATTCATCAGTCAATGGACATTTGGGCTGTTTCCATAATTTGGCTGTTGTTTATAATGCCGCTGTAAACATGAGTGTGCATGTATTCTTTTGAATCAGTATTTTTGTATTCTCTGGGTAAATACCTAGTAGTGTACTTGTTAGGTTCTAGAGTAGTTCTATTTTTAACTTTTTGAGGAACCTCCATACTGTTTTCAGAATGGCAGCACCAGTTTGCCTTCCCATCAACAGTGCACAAGGGTTCCTTTTTCTCCACATCCTCGTCAACACCTGTTGTTTCTTGTGTTGTTGATTTTAGCCATTCTGACAGGTGTGAGGTGATATCTCATTACTTTTAATAATCCAATTAAAAAATGGGGAGAAGACATAAATAGACATTTTTCCAAAGAAGACATACAGATGGCCAACAGACACACGAAAATATGCTCAACATCACTGATCATCAGGTAAATGCAAATTTACCTTGCCTTATTGAAGTTTGTTTTGTGTTCCATTTTCTAACTTGCTGAATTGAATTTCCAGTTGTTTTGTTTTTGTTTTATTTTGTTTAGTAATGAAAATATTACTATTTCCTAGCAGCATGTCTTTGGTGGAAACTCATTAGTTTTGATATGTCATGTTCTCACTGCTGTGTTTTGTAAATAATTAGTAATTATAGTTTTGATGTATTCTTCAATACAGTAATTATTTGTTTTTTTAAAGATTTTATTTATTTATTTGACAGAGAGAGAAGCAGGGAGAGAAAGCACAAGCAGGGGGAGCAGGAGAGGGAGAAGCAGGTTCCCCACTGAGCAGGGAGCCCGATGTGGGGCTCAATCCCAGGACCCTGGGATCATGACCCGAGCCGAAGGCAGACGCTTAACGACTGAGCCACCCAGGTACCCCTGATGCAGTAATTATTTGTGAGAGGATATTTTTATTTATATGGTTTTTTAAAATAAAATCTTTATTGAGAAGTAATTCACATAACGTGAAGTGTAGCCTTTTACAGTGTACAGTTGATCTGGTATATTCACAGATTTGTGCATCCATCACTACTAATTCTAGAATATTTTTATTACCCCAAGTGAAATCCTATACCCATTATCAGTGTTTTCCCATTTCTCTCTCCTCCCAGCCCAGGCACTAATCTACAATCTCAATGAATTTTCCTATTCTGGGCCTTTCGTATAAATCGAATTATATAATATATATTGGTTTTTAATTTCTGTTTTTATTACAATACTTTTACAACTACATCTTGTGAAAAGTCCTCTTTTTTGAATTTATTGAAATTATTCTGTGGCTCAGTATATGACCAGTTAATATGTTTCATGGTTGCTTGAAAACAAAGGAGAGTTTCTATTTCATAATTTAAGCTTGCTACTCAGCACAGACTGTCCCAGACTTACGATGTTTCGGTTTATGATTTTTTGACTTTATGATGGTGCAAAAATGATTCACATTCAGTACAAACTGTACTTCAAAGTTTGAATTTTGATCTTTTCCTGGGCCAATGGTATGTAGTGTGATACTCTCTCCTGATACTGGGCTGCAGCTTCCAGTCAGCCAGGCGATCATGAGGGTAAACAACTGTGCACTTATCACATTCTGTACCCATGCAGACATTTTGTTTTTCACTTTCAGTATGGTATTCAATAAATTATATGAGATATTCAATACCTTGTTATAAAATAGACTTTGTGTTAGATGATTTTGCTCAACTCTAAGCCACTAGAAGTGTTCTGAGCATGTTTAAAGTAGGCTAGGCTAACCTATGATGTTTGGTAGGTTAGGTGTATTAAATGCATTTTGACTTTTGGTATTTTCAGGTTACAAATGGGTTTATCAGGATGTAACCCCATCGTAAGTCAAGGAATATCTGTGTAGCGATTAAATCAGCCTTATCAATTTTATTACTTAGTCTCTGTTATCTTTTTCAGTTTCTTTTTGTTATGTTAAATTTCTCCTTACTACTGTTTTCTATAAATTTCTCTTTGCATTTCTAATGTAATGTAATTTACCAAGTCATTCATTCATCCCTTCATCCATTCTTTATTGAGTATCTACTAGGTGAGGAACTCTACTAGTAACAACATAGATAAGAATCCCTGCTGTCTTGGGCCTTGTATTCTAGTAGAAGGAGACAGACAATAAGCAAGATAAATAAGTAAAACAAATGGCCAGCTAGATAGGGATAAGAATTTTAAAGAAAATTAAAGTAGGGAAGAAAGACAAGCTGTAGTCTGGGGGAGGTTGCAATTTTGAATAGGGTGGCCAGTGGAGGCCTCACTACCTAGTGATAGCTGAGCAAAGATCTGAAGGAGGTGAAGGAGCCCGACTTGCACCTATCTTGCATTCCACACAGAAGGAATAGCAAGTGCAAGGGCCCTGAGGTTAAGAGCATGCCTGGTGTGTTCAAAAGAAGTCAGGAATGTGCTTGGAGCAGAGGGAGCTAGGAAGAGAGTAGTAGTAGATGAAGTGTTCAGCAAATAATACTCATGACGTGTTCACTGTGAATTATACCTTTTATCAATTTCAAGAGGCATTCTTGTTTCATTCAATGCTGTTTACATCAAATTCAACTCTGATATTAATAATGCAATCTTTGTTTTCTTTTAGCTTATCTTGCATAATATGACCTTTGCCAGACCCTTAACTTTTACACTTTTCATGCCATCATGTTTCACATGTGCCTCTTAAATAAATTTATATTTGGATTTTATTTTTGATAGAATTTACCTATTTTTAATTTTCCAAATGTCTTGTTAGTTGTCAGAGTTGAGTAAAATAGTATTGTTGAGCACTCCATGCCTTCAAAGGCAAGAATTTCATTTACATTTAGGTGATATTGTGTATATTATATCTATATCTTATGATTATGATTTTTGTTAGTTCAGAAATGACTTTCACTTTTACCGATTCTGGACCCTTGCATCTTTTTTTTTTTTTTAAGATTTTTATTTATTTATTTATTTGAGAGAGAGAGAAAAACAGCATGAAAGGGGAGAGGGTCAGAGGGAGAAGCAGGCTCCCCGCTGAGCCGGGACCCCGATGTGGGACTCGATCCCAGGACTCCGGGACCATGACCTGAGCCGAAGGCAGTCGCTTAACCAACTGAGCCACCCAGGCGCCCTGGACCCTTGCATCTTGATGGTGCTTGTAACCATTTTCAGTTTGGCCTAGATTCAATGACATATACAACACACTCTTATCCTCTCCTTTTATCATTCTCTGATGCTTTCCTGCAATGATACTCCTCCTCTCATTTACTCTAATACTCACAAGGTGATCACAGAATCTTATTACCTCAGTTTTCCCTATCCTTTTTATGCATTCTCAAAATCAGTATGGTTTTCCAGAGGCTCCATCTCATTTGAATTGTGTGATCTAGTTTGAACTGTCAACTCCCCTCTTGGGATATGTGATTAATCCAATGTTTTGAAACCCATTCCCTGTAACAGAGTAATGCTGATCAGCCAGCCCTTCTGTAGTCTTACTACAATTCTTAATTCTCCAGAATTATCTTGTTTACTCACCATTCTATGCATGCACCATTTCCTAGTAATATAGACAGAGGGATATATATATGTATATATATATATATACATATATATATCTTAATAAAAGAACAGAATATTAATATCCATCTATAGGAAAGTATACATTTATGGTTTATGCAGAGTTTATACTTAATAGATGGAACTAAACAACTGCATATAAAATACCACCTCACATAGTGCATAATATAGTTGGGAAAACAGACATAAAATATTTAAAAAGTTAAAAACAATGGAGTTAGCAAATGCAATTTAAAACAATAATAAAGCAGATGATACAAGTCCGGGCCTAGTAATAAAAAGTATAGGATTTGGCATAAAATGGAAGTGAAATTGAGTCCTGGCTCTGTCCTTTATTAACTGTGTAATCTTAGATATGTTACTTAATATTTCTTTTTTTTTTTAAAGATTTTATTTATTTATTTTGACAGAGAGAGAGAGAGAGACTGAGAGAGGGAACACAAGCAGGGGGAGGGGCAGAGGGAGAAGCAGGCTTCCTGCCGAGCAGGGAGCCCGATGTGGGGCTTGATCCCAGGACCCTAGGATCATGACCTGAGCCGAAGGCAGACACTTAACGACTGAGCCACCCAGGCACCCCGTTACTTAATATTTCTAAAATTTAATTTCCTGAACTTATTATGGAGGTAATTGTAATATTCCCTTCATAGAGATGTTATGAAGGTAATATTTAATAGAGTGGGCATTTTATACTGCTGACGTTGTAGTTTTGACTGCAATGGTGTAATTTTTATAAGCTTATCTTTTGTTCTTTGTTGGACAACATAGTGACAAACCTTGAGAATAGAAATAGCTTGTAGATGGATTTCTTGGTCCAGGGTATAGTAAAATTTGGGGGTTAATGGAAGCAAAATAGTAGTTAGAATATTTTAAAAGAGCTTCTGGGAAATGAGCAAAAGACATAAGTGGACAATTTATAGAAGAATAAATGAAAATGGTGTTTTAACATATGAAAAAATATGTTCAACTTTACTGCTATACAAAGCAAGAATATACAAACTAAAACTACAATGAGAAGCCACTTATCAATAAGATCTAAAGATTCCAAAGTTTTACAACATGATCTCTTGGCAAGCTACGGGGAAATGGGCAGTCTATCACAATGCTGATGGGAATGCAAAATGGTACAATTCCTATGGAGGAGCACCTAGCAAAGTAACAGACATTGATCTTTTGACCCTGCAATTCCACTGAGAACCTATCCCAAAGATACACAGGGAAAAGCCATAAAATAACCAATGCACACAGTTGCACAGTGAAACAGTATTTAATACCAAAAGAATGAAGCAGAGAAGGCTAGTTCAATAAAAAAAAAAAAATGGCACAACAGGATGGCAGAATAAGACAGCCCTTGCTCATAACCCCCCCCCCAGCAACGCCCCCCCCGCCAACAACAGCAATTTGGCATCCATCCATGGACAAAAGTGCTTTTCTGGGAGCTGTGGGATCCAGGTAGGAGACACAAAACCCTGGTAGTCCAAGAATGAGGAGAACCATTTTGAGAACACATGCCTGCACCAAGGTGATGGATTTGCTGACCCAGGTCCTAGCTCTAGACCTGAAAACTGCACCATATCCCTGAGGACTCAGCTACAGCCCTGTTTGGCTTTAGTTCTGTCACCTGCACCATATGCCATGGGACCTAGGAAGAGCCTTGCCCACCCATGTATCAAGCAATAGGCATACAGACCTTGGTCCCGGCTGTGGACATTGAATGGCTCATGAAGAGGTTACTGCTTCTCTCAGCAGCAGTCCAGGAGCTCATGGAGAACACTGATTTAAACGATCACCCATGGAAAGGAAAAAAAGCTAAAATCAACCTAAACACATAATTTAAGGAAAAACACAGAAAAAATTTTTTAAGTGATTTTAAAGGTTAGTATTTTGATTCTATGTTCTTGGAGTATGTACAATAAGGAGACATAAAGAAGCTATAATATATTGAATTTCATTCCATAGTTTGTTAGTGGTAATATTGGAATAATTATTTTTAATCTCATGCATATTGAAAGAGAATGAAAATAGATAATTATGTTCAGAATGTTTGATAGTAACCTTCAGTGTAAGATAAAGGAGGTACAGTTATAATAAAAGAGTATATGAAAAAAATCTGTAATATCTGAATAGGAAATATTAGTATGAACTTTTGAATTTTTTAGTTTCAAAATTACATCTTTTATAGATTTGCCCACTGTAAAGTTTTAAGAGAAATGACACCACATTGACTGAGATTGTGACCTCCTAACACCATCCCTACTGAAAAGAAACAGTGATCCTGGAGTAATCATTGTATCCTGGTATGGGGAAGGAAATGTATTCCACAACCCTGGAACATTGCATTATGATAGAAAGTAAGGAAGTCACAGAGGACTAAAAACGATGCACGTCCAAAAGACATAGGGGCTTCCAGAAGGGGTTCCCATTGGCCAAAGATGGAACCATTTGAATATTTGAAAAGATAATGAATGTAATTGGTTGAAAACATTGACTATAAAACCCCCAGAGTTTCAAAGTGACACTTATAAAACAGAAGGACAATTCAGTGAACACCACTGGAAGTAACTGGAGCAAAAACAATTCACTGCAAACGCTGAAAATTAAAAGGACAGAATGAGATATTTAGGCTGTCTTTCCTTATGAGCTGTACTTCAGGGTTATCAGAAAGCCTTGGATGATGAGAAAAAGAATTCTTTATCATAGAAAAATACCAGCTAAAAATGTGGAAGAAATAATGAAATCATAAAATTACCATTTTGCAATTGTTACTAATCATCATTAGAAAAGGGACTAGGTGAAATGTTGGTAGGGAACTTTGTAATGGGGAGTGGGGGAGGACCGGACTGCCACCTGCTGAATCCATTCATCAATCACTCATCATCAACTATGGGAAGTCCAAACATGAGCTCACGGCACCACCAATGAATTTTCTTGCAAAAAATAAAATAAAGTTGAAAATAAATCTAATCAAACTTATAACGTTAATTCCCATTTATGGGAAACATTAAGTATAGAGAAACAAGTTAAGACCCCAAGGTGGCAAATTTGGAATGTAGGACATTTTCTAAATGGTTGACTTGGTCTCTGCAACATTTCCGTGCCTGGCATGGAGAAGAGGAAGGAAGGAAAACTCTAGATTGAAAGAGGTTTAAGACATAACAACCAAAGGTAATGATTGGACTTTATTTGGATTCTGATTTGAACCATTCAAATGTAGAAAAAACGCTTTTGAGATAATTGGTAAAAAATTTTTATGGGCTTGTATTACATGAAACAGAAAGATGATCGTTAATTTAATTAGTTGTGATAATGGCATCACGGTTACATAGTCATATTTTTACAGATGTCTTTTGAATTATGTATGGGAAAATGACATGATGCCTGAAATTTGCTTTAAAATACTTTAGCAAAGGGGTGCCTGGGTGGCTCAGTCGTTAAGCGTCTGCCTTTGGCTCAGGTCCTGGGATGGAGCCCCCCATTGGGGTCCCTGCTCCTCGGGAGGCCTGCTTCTCCCTCTCCCACTCCCCCTGCTTGTATTCCCTCTCTCGCTGTGTCCTTCTCTGTCAAATAAATAAAAACTTAAAAAAAATAAAAAAAACACTTTAGCAAAGAAAAGAAAGAAAAAGAAAAAGCGATGGTTGGATGAAACAAATATGAAAAAACCTTAATTGTGGATCTAGGTGAAAGATATAGGGAGGTTCTTCACACTATTTTCTTAATTGCTAAGTATGTTTGAAAAATACATAATACAATTTTAAAACTAAAATATTACTTTGGGAAATAATATATTAAAACAACTTCTGGGGAAAGCATTGAAGAGACATTTGAAAGTTGTCTTGAGATACTCAGAACAAAGTTGAGAGTTCTTGAGTTCTTAGGACAAAGAGAAAAGATTAGAAACAACCCTTTTTAGGGGCAGAGTTTTTCTGAAATGTTGATAATTACTCACTGAACAGAATCGCACCCTTGGTTGACCTTGCATCTTGGTCTTTAAGAAGAAATGCAGTGGGTGTAATTTACATGCTATAGCTTCTGGGAAGGGGGCTCAAGATTTCTCTCTCCCCTCACTCCACGCCCAGGAAGGATTTGGTTGTACCAGTAAAGGGTCCAGGAACATCATGTTTGAGGGTGGGCTTTCATAAGAGGAGCCAAGAGGTTAAATGTTCTTTCTTCCATATGGCTTGTTTTTTCTTGGCTTTTGGAATTTCTTTGCTCATTTGAATTGCTAGCATTCTTTTTTTAAATTCATTTCATATGGCAAGGTAATAGGATAGTGTGGGACATTTTTATTTATGGGACAAAATACTTCACTTTGTATATTTTAGCCACATAATAACAAAGGTGGGATACAAAGGAGGAGGGGCAGGGGGCAGCCCTTAGAACTGCCTTTGATGTAGGCCAGTGGTTTTCAAAGTGTGGTCTACAGAACCTTGGCCATCCATGAAATCCTTGCAGAGGCATCTGGGAAGTCAAAACTATTTTCATTATAATGCCAAGACATTATTTATTTCTTCCATTGTGTTGGCGTATTTGCTGTCATGGTACAGAAACAGTGGTGGGTCAATTCTGTGCTTTAATGCCAGTCAAGACAGTGGCACCAAATTATATTCACAGTCATTGATTCTTCATTCTCAGGAAAAAGCAAAGCCAGTTTTAATCAAGAATGTCTTTGGTGAGGGGCGCCTGGGTGGCGCAGTTGGTTAAACATCTGACTCCTGGTTTCCGCTCAGGTCATGACTGAGGTCAGGTCAGGTTGTGCGGTAGAGCCCTGTGCAGACTCCATGCTCAGCTTGGAGTCTGCTTGGGTTTCTCTCGCTCCCTCTTCCTCTGCCACACCCCCCAACTCTCTCTCTCTCTCAAATAAATAAATAAATCTTTTTTTAAAAAAAGAATGTTTTTGGTGAAAAAGTAAAAATGTTAATTTTATTAAGTCTTGACTCTTGAATACATGTCTTTTTAATTTCCTGTGTGATGAAATGCAAAATACACATGAAGCCTTTCTGCTGAATACTGAAGATGATTGTATTGAAGAAAAGCACTTCTTTGAATAATTAGCTTTGAATAATGAGCTGAAGTAACCACTTTATTTCATGGGACACGAATTTTACTTGAAGCATGGCTGACAGAGAAACTGTGGTTACTCAGACTTGGGTATTTTTAGGCATTTTCTTGCAAGTAAATGTCACCATGGTCACTTCAAGGAAGACAACTGACTGGATTTGTTGCCAGTGATAAAATTCAGCCCCGCAAGAGAATATCAGATACTAGAAAACTAGAGTTGTGAAAAACTTGCATCCATCACTGTTAGCTTGACAGTCTCCCAAATTTAAAGGCATTTCTTTTTTTTTTTTTTTAAGATTTTATTTATTTATTTGAGAGAGAGAGAGAATGAAAGACAGAGAGCATGAGAGGGAGGAGGGTCAGAGGGAGAAGCAGACTCCCTGCCGAGCAGGGAGCCTGATGCGGGACTCGATCCTGGGACTCCAGGATCATGACCTGAGCTGAAGGCAGTCGCTTAACCAACTGAGCCACCCAGGCGCCCCTAAAGGCATTTCTAATGAGAACAGTGGTGATATTAACAAATAATTAACAAATGGTGATATTAACAAATTAAAAAATGTTTTGATAATATAATATTGAAATTTGCCAACATTTGGAAGATGTGTATAAATTAGTGAATATTTTCCAAATGACCACTGCATGATATTACAAAAACATGTGGGAGTGAATTGGAAATGTGAGAGACACTAATGGATTTTAAAACATATCAATAAACAAGTTCATTGACAAAATTTCAGATCTTAACTTGGCTTTGGGAAACACTTGTTGAAGAATTAAAAAGAATATGCACAATTATCTGAAAAGACTATTAAAATACTCCTTTCATTTCCAACTAAATATCTGTTTGAGGTGAGAATATTTTTCATATAGTTTAACTAAAACAACATATTGCAACAGATTGAGTGCAGAAGCAAATATGAAAATTCAGCTGTCTTCCAGCCAGACTTAAACAGATTTGTAAACTTGTAGAACAGTGCCACTGTTCTCACTAATTGTATTTGTTGTAGAAACTGTAATCATATTTCATAAAAATGTAATATATATGTGATCAGTTTATTGTTCTTTTTAAATGAATTAATGAATATTTAAAAATTATCTCAGTCTCAATTCCTAGTAAGGTAAATATAGCTCACATAAACAAAAAGTTTTGGAGCCGTGAATCAATTTTAAGAATATGAAGAGGCTCTGAGACCAAAAAGTTTGAGAACCAATTGGTCTAGGCTGCATAAATTGGATGAATCTGGTTCACCATGGTTGGGAGATGATCCAAGAGTTTTGATTCAAAGTTCTAACTAGTAATAGGTATTTCTTTGCTTGTAATTTTCTTAAATGTGTAAGCTTGTATCTATAGATGCCAATTTGGGGGCACCAAAGTATATCATGACCTTTCAGGATCTTGATTCAAGAGACATGGGTCTTAAATTCAGAAGCATGTGCTGGTTACCGGGTAAATCAGACCCTGCTACAACTACGTAGTAATTTAGCTGGTGCTCAATCATTTGCTCTTTTCATAACCAGGGTTTTTGTTAATTCCCTCGTGGGCTTCTGAACCAAAGGACCTGAAATGAAATACATTTGCAGGCTGAAGATGGTTCCTTCTGATGAGAGCTGGGACCAGAGCTGAATTTGATATGTAAAATTAGATTGAAACATTTAATCCCTGTCTCTAATTGTTTTAACAGAAGGGAAACCCTTGTTGCTATGCAAGTGCTTTTAAAAAGTCAGATGGCAAGTTCTGAATTTAGACCTGACGCCCTATCTTGGCTTGATGATCTGTCATGTTTTCATGAAATCTACTCACTCAAAATCCAGAAGCATTAAGAAACTTCCAAAGCACAACATCCCCACGCACCTACTGATGTGCTGATGTAAAGTTTCATTTGTGGAGTGGAGTTTGCAAAGAAGTATTTTCAGATTGTTCTGTCACTTGATAGCCCCCAAAGGGAAGCATAATGTACCTTCAGAGGGCTGGAAAAAAGCGGTCATCTTTGCCCTGCTAGCCGCGGTAGCCAAGGCGACTGATGGAACATAGGAGGGTGGATTCCTCACTGCAAACAGCAAATAAAAGGACATCTGACTGTGGAGCTCTCAGGGGCTCCCTAAGGGCGATGCTGTTTTGATTTTAAATCTCCTGCTTGCTGCATAGTTTCCCTTTCTTAATTGCATTAGTGCTATTCTTGGAGCTGCTGGAGCTTTCCTGAAAATGTGGGTGATGGGGTTCACTGGGCTTACCCTGAGTCCAGAGAGGCACCTATGTTCCCAAACTCACATCTCTGGCAGAGGTGGACTACGGAATCCTCCTGAGTTTTTCAGGTTCCCAAGTGACAGATGGGCCATTCCTGGAGGTTTTGAGCTGATGAATAGGGAACAAGGCCGGGGGCGGGGTGTGTGTGTGTGTGTGAATTGCCCAGGCTATTCTCTCAGATTGTACATTCTGAGAGATTGTACATCCCCCAGCTTTGTGCCACAATGCCTCTGTGTTGTAGGTTGAATCATCCAGATCTAGCCCTAGATCATGATGTGTTAGAGAAAGCATTAAAGTAGTAGTTAGGTTCTACTCCCATTTTAGCCCTCATAGCTGTGTCTTTGGGCAGCTCATACAACCTCCCTGAGTACGTTGTCCTCATCTATAAATGAGTGAATTGGCTTATATTACTAAAATCTTTTCTGGATTGGGCATTCACAAGACCATCTCCCATTCACAATCAGGAATGGTTCTCAAGAGAACAAATAAGCACAAGCAATCACTTTCATGCTTTCCTCCAACGACCTTAGTCCTAGTATGTTTTCCTATGAGGAAGGAAAAGCAATCACTCGCATAAGCTCTGACACTGGCTTCTAAGTGGACAAGGTGTTGGAGTAAATGTGGAGAGCTGCTGGTAGCAGATTTGCCTGGGTAGAATAATAGTAGTTTGCTGTGAGCCACAAACTTTTCTAAGTGCTTTAGGTGACTAACTCACTTAAGTCTTTGAGGTAGATATTATCTATCATCCTCATTTTACAGATAGGAAAAAGGGGGCACAGAGAGGTTAAGTAATTTGTCTAAGATCACACAGTGAGGAAGAAACAAAGCTAGGATCAAAACCAAGCAATCTAACTTCAGAATCTGACCCTTAGCCACTACCACCCCAACCTCTTGTTTCTTTTCTATCTTCCCATGTCACTATTGCTTTGGCTTCATTTTTCGGAATCTCTTTCTATGCCTCGCCCTTGTACATGAGTGATCTGTTTGAATATCTGCCCAAGATTATTTCTCTGCCCTCCCACACCACAGCCCATGGGTGAGGAGTATTGCTCTGCTCACACATGCAACTGACACCTCATGTAGTGCTCAGACCTTTTGCCATTTGGGATGGAGAAAAAGCCATTGAAGTAGGGAAGTAGAAGAGAGGATCTTTGAGATTACCCACGCAGAAGAGAACAAGGAGTAAAGAATAGAAAAGAGTGAGGAAAGCCTATGTGAACTATGGGATTCCATCAGAAGAAACAAACATAATTATTGGAATCCCAGAAGAGAGGGAGAAAGGAGCAGAAGCTTATTTAAAGAAATAATGGCTGCGAACTTCCTAAGACTGGGAAAAGATTTGGACAGTCAAGTTCATAAAGCTTGTAGTCCTCAAACAAATTTTCTCAAAGAAATCTTCTCCAAGATACATAATACTAAAACTGTCTAAATAAAGACAAGAAGATTTTAAAAGCACCAAGAGAAAAGAAGCTTGTCACTTACAACTCCACTACCACACCAACTGCAGCATTCAATTTTGGATGGAATGAGGTTATCTATGATATAAAGTGATTTTTTTTTTGTATTTTTCATTTTGTTTTGTTCTTTGTTGATGAAAAAATGTAACTCCAAAGCCTAACAAAGGAGTTAACCATCATTCTAAGAGGCTAATAAATTAATACTTTCATACTCAAGTAGCTTCTGGCTTTTACTATCTCATTAAATAATTCATTGGTTTAACTTTTTTAATTCAACATGTCTTTTTAAAAAAATGTTAATTTGAGTATAGTTAACATATGGTGTTATATTAGTTTCAGGTGTACAATATAATGATTCAACACTTCCATACAACACCTGGTGTTCCTCACAAGTGCCCTCCTTAATCCCATTACCTATTTCACCCATCCTCCACCCACTTCCCCTCTGGTAACCACCACTTTGTTCTCTAGAGTTAAGAGTCTGTTTCTTGATGTGCCTTTCTCTCTCTCTGCCCCACCCTTTGCTCATTTGTTTTGTTTCTTAAATTTCACATATGAGTAAAATCATATGGTATTTGTCTTTCTCTGGCTGACTTATTTCACTTAGCATTATTCTCTGTAACTCAAACCATGTCATTGCAAATGGTAAAATCTCATTCTTTTTTATGGCTGAATAATATGCGTCTACACACACACATACACACACACACACACATCTTCTTTATCTATTCATCAGTCGATGGACACTTAGGCTGCTTCCATAATTTGGCTATTGTAAATCATGCTGCTATAAACATAAGGGGTGCACATATCCCTTTGAATTAGTGTTTTTGTACTTTTTGGATAAATGGCCAGTAGTGTGCTTACTGGATTATATGGTAGTTCTATTTTTAACTTTTTGAGGACCCTCCATGTAGTTTTCCACAGTGGCTGCACCAGTTTGCATTCCCACCAACAGTGCATGAGTGTTCCCCTTTCTCTGCATCCTCGCCAACACTTGTTTTTTGTGTTTTTTGGGTGCAATTGTAAATGGAATTGTAAATGGAGTGGGTTTTAGCCATTTTGAGGTGTGAGATGACAGCTCATTGTAGTTTTGACTTATATTTCCCTGATGATGAGTGAGGTTGAGCATCTTTTCATGTGTATGTTGCACCTGGATGTCTTCTTTTATTTTTTTAAGATTTTATTTGTTTATTTGAGAGAGAGAGAGAGCTCACACGAGAGAGTGCATGAGCAGGATGAGGGGCAGAGGGAGAAACAGACTCTCCACTGGGTGGGGAACCTGAGGCAGGGCTCGATCCCAAGACTCTGGGATCATGACCTGAGCCGAAGGCAGATGCTTAACTGACTGAGCCACCCAGGTGCCCCTGGATGTCTTCTTTGGAGAAATGTCTGAGCATGTCTTCCACCCATTTTTTAGATTAGATTATTTGTTTTTTCGGTGTTGAGTTGTATCAGTTCTTCGTCCATTTTTTTTTTTAAGTATGCTCCATGCCAATTGTGGGGCTTGAACTCATAACCCAGAGATCAAGAGTCACGTGCTCTACTGACTGAGTCAGCCAGATGCTCCAAGTTGTATCAGTTCTTGATATATTTTGGATGCTAACTCATTATCAGATATGTCATTTGCAAATATCTTGTGTTCAGTAGGTTGCCTTTTAGTTTTGTTGATTGTTTCTTTTGCTGTGCAGAAGCTTTTTATTTTGATGTAGTCCCAGTAGTTTATTTTTGCTTTTATTTCCCTTGCCTCAGAAGACGTGTCCAGAAAAATGTTGCTCCAGCCCATGTCAGAGACCTTACTGTCTGTGCTCTCTTCAAGGATCTTTATGGTTTCAGGTCCCACATTTAGATCTTAATCTGTTTTGAGTTTATTTTTGTGTATGGTGTAAGGAAGTGGTCCAGTTTCTTTCTTTCTTTTTTTTTTTTTGCATTAGCTGACCAGTTTTCCCAACATCATTTGTTGAAGAGACTGTCTTTTTCCCATTGGATATTCTTTCCTGCTTTGTCAAAGATTAATTAACCATTAATTGTGGGTTTATTTCTGGGTTTTCTATTCTGTTCCATTGAATTATATGTCTATTTTTGTTCCAGTATAATATTCTTCAGATTACTACAGCTTTGTAATATAACTTGAAGTCTGGAATTGTGATACCTCCAGTTTTGTTTTTGTTTTTCAAAATTGCTTTGGCTATTTGAGGTCTCTTGTGGTTCCATACAAATTTTAGGATAGTTTGTTCTAGTTCTGTGAAAAATGCTGTTGGAATGTTGATTGGGATTTCATTAAATGTGTAGATTGCTTTGGGTAGTATAGACATTCTAACAATATTTGTTCTTTCCACCCATGAGCATGGAATGTCTTTCCATTTCTTTGTGTTGCCTTTAATTTTTTTCATCAGTGTTTTTTAGTTTTCAGAGTACAGTTCTTTCACCTCTTTGGTTAGGTTTATTCTTAGATATCTTATTATTTGGGGTGCAATTGTAAATGGAATTGTTTTCTTAATTTCTCTTTGCTGCTTCATCATTAGTGTATAGAAATGCAACGGATTTCTTCACACTGATTTTGTATCCTGAGACTTTGCTGAATTCATTTATCAGTTGTAGTAGTTTTTTAGTGGAGTCTTCTGGGTTTTCTATATATAGTATCATGTCATCTGAAAATAGTGAAGATTTTACTTCCTTCTTACCAGTTTAGATGGCTTTCAACATGACTCTTTTTTAATTACATAAATACTGATGGTGTTGAGCTGAAATCATTCCTTCTGATCTTACACGATCACTCTTGCCTCCAGGCTTAGAGTTGTCAGTTCATCTTCTCTTAGTTAGACTAGTCTTTATTGAAGAACTGTGCAAGTGCTATATCACAGACACTCTTATAAGCTGTCAAAAATAATTTCCTATCTAGATTGTGTGTTTGAAAACACCTCATTTCAAAGATTAAAATAATTGGCTATTTGTAAATGAAAGTAGCTTCAGCAAAATTATGTTTGAGATTGTTTGCAATGACATAATGCCAATGCAATTTGAGAGAAACATGTAGGATGATTTATGGTTTCATAGGAAAGAGAAGTTTCTTTTTTTAAAGATTTACTTATTTTAGAGAGAAGGAGAGAGAATGAGGGAGAAGGAGAGAGAGAATTTCCAGCAGACTTCCCGCTGAGTGAGGAGCCCGACATGGAGCTCAATCCCAGGACCCTGAGATCATGACCTGAGCTGAAATCAAGAGTTGAACACTTAACCGAAAGAGCCACTCAGCCGCCCCAAGAAGTTTCTTTTATTTTCCTGATTTTCAACTCTTGTAGTTTAGAGAAAAGACAGCAGAAAAGACTTAGGTTGTTTGAGAATTAGGTTGCATGAGTACCTGTGGGCAAGAGCATTGGAAACCTACAACATGTTTGTTCATACACATCCTTCTGCATCATTTTTTTCCAATGGTTCTCAATGGGGTGGGAGAGGCAGTATGTTTCTTTCTCCTCACGAGGGGGGAATTTAGACATTTCCCTGGGTTTTGCAGTTTGTCACATTGACAGAAGATGTGCTACCAGCCTTTAGAGCTGTGGTAGGTGGTTGTGGAGCCAGGTCAGTAATGCCCCAGGAAATCTTTTTTTTAAGATTTATTGTGATAGAATCCACAAACCATACAATTTACCTATTTAAAGTATACAAATTCAGCAATGTGGCAGGATGCAAAATCAATGCACAGAAATCAGTTGCATTTCTATACACTAACAATGTGACTGAAGAAAGAGAAATTAAGGAATTAATCCCATTTACAATTGCACCAAAAACCTTAAGATACCTAGGAATAAATCTAACCAAAGAGGTAAAAAAAATCTGTACTCTAAAAACTACAGAAAACTGGTGAAAGAAATTGAGGAAGACACAAAGAGATGGAAAAACATTCCATGCTCATGGATCGGAAGAATAAACATTGTTAAAATGTCTATGCTACCCATAGCAATCTACACATTCAATGCAATCCCTATCAAAATACCATCGACATTTTTCACAGAGCTGGAACAAACAATCCTAAAATTTGTATGGAACCAGAAAAGACCCCAAATCACCAAGGGAATGTTGAAAAGGAAAAGCAAAGCTGGGGGCGTTACAGTGCCTGACTTCAAGCTCTATTACAAAGCTGTGATCATCAGGACAGCATGGTACTGGCATAAAAACAGACATGTAGATCAAAGGAACAGAATAGAGAGCCCAGAAATGGACCTTCAACTCTCTGGTCAACTAATCTTTGACAAAGCAGGAAAGAATATCCAATGGAAAAAAGTCTCTTCAAGAAATGATGCTGGGAAAATTGGACAGCTATATACAGAAGAATGAAACTCGACCATTCTCTAACACCATACACAAAGATAAACTCAAAGTGGATGAAAGACCTAAATGTGAGACAAGAATCCATCAAAATCCTAGAGGAGATTATGTCTGCTATGAACATTTGTGTACAAGTGTTTGTGTGGACATGTAGTTTTTTTTCTCTAGGGTAAATATCTAGGAGTAGAATTGCTGGGTCATATTGTAATTCTTATTTGATCTTTTGGGGAACTGCCCAACTGCTTTCTAAAGGGGGTCGACCATTTTACATGCCTTCTAGCAGTGCATGAGGGTTCCAATTTCTCCACACACTAGTCAGTGCTTGCTATCATCTATCTTTTTAATTATAGCCATACTAGAAGGCATAAACTTGTATCTCACTGTGGTTTTGATTTGCATCAAATCAAATGATGATGGCTAATGATGTTGAGCATCTTTTCATTTGCTTTTTAGCCATTTGTATGTACTCTCTGGAGGAAGGTCCATTGTTCATTTTTATTTTTTTATTATTTTTTAAAAGATTTTGTTTATTTATTTGACAGACACACAGAGAAAGAGTACAAACAGGGGGAGTGGGAGAGGGAGAAGCAGACTCCCTGCTGAGCAGGGAGCCTGACACAGGACTCCATCCCAGGACCTGGGGATCATGACCTGAGCTGGAGGCAGATGCTTAACCGACTGAGCCACTGTGGTGCCCCCCATTGTTCATTTTTAATTGACTTATTTGTCTTTTAATTGTTGAATTGTAAGATCCCTTTATATATTCAAGATACATGCCCCTTATCAGATATATGACTTACAAAATCTTTCTTCCATTCTGTGGGTTGTTTTTTCACTTTCTAGATGGTGTCCCTTAAAGCACAAAGTTTTTAATTTTGGTGATGTGAAGGCAGTCCTTGCAAAATAAATTCCCCCACCAGCATGCCAATTGCATAAGCACTGACAAAGGTTGCACTAAAAAGCATTTGGTTTATATTGATCCCAAAACAACAGTCTTGATGCTTACTGGAATCTTTAAATCCACAAAAGCCTAGTTTGCTCTTTCCTCTTCCAAAATCTCACTAGTACCCTGTCTAAGATTCTTCTACTTAAAGATTGTTATACTCCTCAGCAGTGAATAGATTTAAGTGAACTTCTTTTCCTCTTGTCATATTTCATTTCTTACTAAACCTCAGACTTGGGATTGATCAGACTGATGTTTAGTTGGTACGTCCCACATTGTGATCATATTTTAACATTTTCAGAACATGCAGTATGCTTGGCTAAAAGCCCAACAAAACATGGTATTTTGTGGGAATAACAAGATATGCACCATTGCTATGCATTGCCCATGTGACTACCTGAGGCAGGTAGTAAAACTGAGGTCTGAGCAGGGGAGGAGGAAAGACAGTGAGAGGAGAAAATAGAAAGTAAAAGAGAAAAGGTGGATGAAGGTGGAGAAGAAAAGAAAAGAGATGGGAGGAAGAAGAAATGGTAGAACTGGAAGAAACAGAGATAGAAGCAAGAGAGAAAGATCTCTCAGGCATGGTTCCTTCTTCAGTTTCTGCCCACTCCCTCCCTTTCCACGACTGGGGAAAGATCAGCAGTATCCTGTGTAACTCTTTCCCAGCACTTACCACCCAGGATGATAGAGCGAGGAGACCCATCTTCTCCTTTCAATGGGTATCAGAAGACATAGAGCATTGGGTTTCACATTGTCTGCAGTCCTAATATGTCCAGTGTTTTGAGTACAGAAGACCTGAGCTAGTCAGTGACTCCAAGCATGACTTGGAGCTGTGCTGAGGTAGGAATCTGAATCCTGAGGTGAGGTGAAGCTGGCCTGTGAGTGAGCTAAACTGACCTCTGGAACCCATCCACATCCCAGTGTGCATTTGTTTTTTCCCTGTGATGTATGCACTTAAAGTGGGAAGGATTACAGTGGACTTTTAAAGAGTTGAAAGTAAAACATCTCTGTTTATGTATATGTGTTTAAAGGGAAAGTAGGAGATATGAAGGTGGGTGAAATAGATTACCGTTCACAATTTTCTTGAATGTAATGCAATCATAGTATGATAGAGCGCATTCGTGCCGTAAGTCAACACAATATACAAATGAAAAATTAAAAAGGAAGGAATGAGAGGAGCATGTTGCTCCTTAACACTTTTACCTGTGTCATGAGTTCTAAATTCACTTTAACAATCATTTGTTAAATTTGAGAATATTGAGTGAGTACCACTAACCCAGGCCACTTGACACTGCTGGCGGGTTCGTAATTATCCCATGAGGCTTTCAAAAATCTTTCTTTAGATACTTCTTATTGTGAAATGATGATGTCAAAATAGAGTCAGCAACCATAATCCCCCAGGAACAGATTCCTGGGAAAGATGCTGACGTCTCCATTTAAAAGAAGTAAGAATGTGGGAAGTCCATCCATGGAAATGTTCCCACAAGAGATTAGTCACTGGATGTACATTTCTTATTCTGTTATTTGCCTAATATTTCCCAACAATAAGAAAATGTAACTGCTTCTGGTTCTCATTGCTGCTTTCACCTCTCCTTTGCTAAAATGGAATCTAATTTAGATGAAGCTGGGCAAGGCATAAACACATATGTCCAAGCAGGCCAGCCTGGAAGACTAGTGAAGTGACAGCCTGGATGACTTCCAGTAGAGCTTAATTACTTCCATTTATGCATTCACTGCGTAAACAGCACAGTCACCTTTAGATATGAACTTGTCAACAATGATGTGTCTAAAGTCTATTCCATTTAGGCAGTGAGAAGCAGTTATTATCCCTTGCAGGATGTCTTTTACTGGTGGCTTATGTCCTTGCTTCATTGCTCTATTGATTGTAAGACTGTTGATCAGTGTTCAGAATCACAGCTCCATTCGACAGAGCTGCTTGGAAATCAATCAAGAGCATTTTCCCAATTTAATTACAGCTGCCCTTGTCTGGAGTATAATAAGGGTTACTTTCTGATTTCCTTAAGTAAAAGACTTCTCACGAAAGTGATGCCTGCCTGTATCACGGTTTGATACACATCTATATAAATCTTTACAGCCAGCAGGTAATGCTTTCATTATTATTGCAGTTATTTATTTTGTTTACTTAAGCCCAAGTGGAGGGTGAAGTGCAATAGCAGCTCATAATAATCAGGATCCCTAAATTTAAGTCATTTTGGAGTTTTCCAGCATGTGGGAAATGTGGGCTTTGGACCTTGGGTAGCTTTAGATTAAGATCATGGGTCCACATTGATGGGCAGGGCTCCCTCTTCCTCTATTTCCTCATTAGTAAAAACCTTCGAATTGTTAAAAGAATATAGAGTGATCATATATTCAAGATATGTCATACTAATAGATACACAAAATACGCTACTTCTCTTTCATCTTTTCGTACGATTATTATTTGAAACTCTAAGTTTTCCTCCCATTTCTTTTTTTTTTTTAAAGATTTTTATTTATTTATTTGACAGAGAGAGACACAGTGAGAGAGGGAACACAAGCAGGGGGAGTGGCAGAGGGAGAAGCAGGCTTCCCGCCGAGCAGGGAGCCCGATGTGGGGCTCGATCCCAGGACCCCGGGATCATGACCTGAGCCGAAGGCAGACGCTTAACGACTGAGCCACCCAGGTGCCCCATTTCCTCCCATTTCTTGAGCAAACAATAGCAAAGCTAGTAATTTCTGTGCCCTGGCTAGCTTAATTTGTAGTCCATAATCTGTAGCTTTCATCTTAACCTCACGTCTTTTCCTCCCGTTATAATCTGTTACAGTAAAATCACATCATATGCACATTTAGCTCATGAGAACTTAACTGTACACATGTGGGGGGGGGAATGCTACTAAATGCTGCTAATTGCCCTGCCCCTCTAGGAACTAATTATCCCAACAATATAAAATGGGAGATGTAATCTATTCTTCCTTAGTAGATCTCAGTTTGTATTTGCTTCTTTTAATATCAATGTGATTTTAGTACTTAAGTATACATTTTAAAATATGATATGACCTCTAAATAAAAACCAAATACTTCAGTGGGGTCAACTGAAGAAATAGTTCTAATGTTGGAGGAAAAATTCACTTTTTTTGTACCTATGGAGAATTGGAATGTTAGCCTCCTGAGTGGCTTGAAATATGAGTATGCTTACTCTACTTCACAGGCTATTTAAGAATTTTCAGGGATATTTTTTACAACTGACCAACCTACATGTCATCTTTTGCCTTGGACTTCAGAACCTAATCCTCTTTGAAGGTACAGTTGTACCAAGCTCCTCTCATTCTCTACATTCAATTATGTTCATAACTTTATCAGATAACAAATATTTATAGAATTTTAAGTCTTTTGGAGAAACATGAATCTGTTGGCTGATGCTAACTTTTTAAAAAAGATTTATTTATTTATTTTAGAGAGAGAGTGTGTGTGGGGAGGGGCAGAGGGAAAGGGAGAGAGAATCTTCAAGCAGACTCCCCACTGAACATGGAGCCCATTGCAGGGTTCAGTCTCACAGTCCATGAGATCATGACCTGAGCTGAAACCAAGAGTCAGATGCTTAACTGACTGAGCCCCTGCTGATGCCTTTTAATGCTCTTTCTAATCTTATTCATCACAACAAAACTAGTCCTTTGGTATGTACCAAAGTTGTGTACCCAAAATCAGGAAGCTATAAAATGCCTGAGCCAGAGGAAACTTAGCCCTCTTTTCAATCCCATAGTATAGTGATCTGCCCAGCATCCCACAGCAAAGTAGAGGCAGAGCCATAGCTCTTTTTTTGTTAGCAGATCAAAGATCTCTAGTAAAATAAAGATATATTGAAAGTAAAACACATTCAGCCATTGAAACATTAGTTTTTCAAATTAAACTAACTTAACTACCCAAGAGAGAGCTTCTCATGAAGGATGCACTGGGACAAAAAAACTCTGACAAGGGCAGAAAAATACAGAAAACAAAATGATCAGAGGGACAGGCCCAGGTAAAGGGCCACACTAAGGGGTCTGGGCATTTGTGGGGGGAGGCAGGGAGCCAGGAATCTCCTCCAAAGGGCAAAGACACTGAATTTTCAGGGCCTCCCTAGGTTGTGTTATGCCCTGGAAGAAGGGGCAATATGGGAATAGATCAGCCCTCAAAAAAACTGAAAACAGCCTTGAATCATCTCAATTCCTGATTGGAGTAAGGTGATCTTCTCTTACCCTACCTGCCTGCCAGAAGGAAAATAAATCCTCCCTGAGGTAAGATACTATCATCCATAGCCTCTACAATTTTTTGTACATAAGGCCCAGCACTCAAAAAAAAAAAAAAAATTACAAGCATGCCAAAACACAGAAGAAGAAAGACAACAGATATAAGCCCACAGATAACCTGGATATTGGAATGATCAGATATTGATCATTATAATGATCATGACTGATATATTCAAAGAAAAGATGGACAAAATGGAAAATTTCACCAGAGAAATGGACCCTATAAAAGAGTTTAAGATTGAATAATACTATAACTGGGGTTGCCTGGGTGGCACAGTCAGTTAAGCATCAGACTCTTGATTTCAGTTCAGGTCATGATCTCTGGGTTGTGAGATCAAGCTCCTGAGGGTCTCCAGGCTCAGCACGGAGCCTGCTTGAAATTCTCTCCCTCCCTGTCCCTCTGCCCTTCCTGCTTGTATTCTCTCTCTTTCTCTCTCCCAAATAAATAAATAAATCTTAAAAAAAGAAAAGAAAAATACTATAACTAGAAGTAGAAAGTCAGTAGTGGTTTTAAAAGCAGTTTAGACACATCTAAAAAGACACCTAGAGAGATGAAAGCTATGTCAGTAGAAAATACACAGATTGAAACCTTGAGAGAAGCAAAAGGATGGCAAAGTAGATGAAGGGGGTAAAGAGATACAAACTCCCAGGTGTAAATTAAATCAGTCACAAAGATGAAAAGCACAGCACAGGGAATACAGTCAATAATATTGTAGGAACATAGTATGGTGACAGATGGTGGCCACATTTACAATGGTGAGCACCAAGTAATGAATAGAATTGTTGAATCACCATGTTGTACACCTGAAACTAGTATAATATTGTATGTTAATTATACTTCAATTAAAAAAGGGACAAAAAATAGGGGGGATATAGAGGGTATAAGAGACTTACGGGACATGGAGAAAAGGTAAAGATGTAATTGGATAACCAGATGGAGAGGAGAGAGAGAATAGGGCAGAAGCAATATGTGATGTTATATTAGCTGAGATGTTCCCACAATTGATGAAGACTCAAATCACAGATTTGATGAGTGCAACAAAGACTCAAAGAGGTGTGAACAAAAGAAATCCACACCTGGGTTCAAATAGTAAAACTGAAGTCCAAAGACAGCAAAAAGTCTTAAAAGGTGTCAGAGAGAAATGATATGTAAACTTCAAAGGAGCTGTACTTTTCAACACAAACAATTCAGGTCAGAAGACAATGAAAAAATATCTAAAAGTGCTGAAAGAAAACACTGCCCATGTGGAATTACATATGCAGTAAAAATACTCTTCAAAAATGAAGGGAAAATAGAGAAGACATTCCAGATGAGCAAAATCTAAAATAATTTGTCCTTAGCAGAACTGCACTGATAGAAAACTAAAGGTTGTGTTTATGTTTTGCAGGTAGGAAGCATGGAAATTTAAAAAGAAATAAAATATATGAGTATATATGTAAGCACATATAAATGAACATTTACTGTGTAAGACAATGAAAATAATGCCTTAGGGATTTAAATATATGCAAAGTGAAAACATAACATCCATAGCACAAAAGTTGAGATGATAGTAGAATGTATTAGTCAAGGTTATCCAAAGAAACAGAAGGGCCACAGGAGGCCAGGATACAGAAAATTAACCATCACATGGAGTCAAAGAGTTCTAAGATCCTTTAATTCAGAGAAGTGATAAGAGTATTAATTATAAGAGTTTCTACTAAGCATATACATTATAACTTCTTGTATAAACATGAAAAGAATACACAATAAGTTAATGGAGGGAAAAATAAAACTATAAAAGTGATTAATTAATGCAAAAAGAGGTAAGAAAGAAAAAAAGAACAAAGAAAATATAGGAACTAAGTAACATGGTAGATTTTACTTCAAATATTTATTAAGTTTAACAGACAAAACCTCTCATAATAGATCAAAGATTGTCAGACTGGGTTTAAAAAAGAACAAAGACAAAAACAAATGCTGCTTGTAAGAAACTCTCCTTAAATACAAGGACATGGAAAGCAAGGAAAGTCAAGGTATTAATAAGAGTGATTCAATGGGTCATGGACTCTAAGCAGAACAGAGAAGAGATGAACAGGAAAAGGCCTGCAAATAGGGAGGTAATAGATCAGTTATCCTCAACCTTGGCTACATATTAAAATCACCTGGGGGAAATTTTTTTTTTAATTAAACTTTTTCTTTTTAGATAATGATAGATTCGCATGTAGTTGTAAAGAATAATACAGACAGGTCCAGTTTGCAAAACTCTAGTTAATATCACAGCTAGGATACAGACATTGATGTGGCAAAATACAGAACATTTTCATCACCTTGAGGACCCCTCAAGTTGCTCTTTTTAGTTGCACTCACTTCCTTTCCACCTCCACACCCTCCTTAACCCTTGGCAACCATTACTCTCTTCTCCATTTCTATAATTTTGTCATTTCAATAATCCTGCATAAATAGAATCATACGCTCTGCAATCTTTCGTGATTGCCTTTCACTCAGCATAATTCCTGGAAAGCCATGTCGTTGGTTGCTTATATCAATAGTTTGCTCCTCTTTACTGCTAAGTGGTAGTCTATATTGAGGCACCACAGTTTAACTATTCATCCATTGAAGGACTTCTGGGTTGTTTCCAGTTTTGGACTATTATGACTGAAGCAGCCATAGACATTCAAACCTAAGTTTTCCTTTCTCTCGGGAAAATGTCCAGGAGTGCAATCACTTGGTCATATTGTCATGCCACGCTTGATATTTAAAGACACAGTCGAACTGTGTGCAGAGTTACTATACAATTTTACATTCCTATGAGTAATGTTTCTTAACACCTTCTTCACATCCTTGGAACAAATTATTATGGTGCAGTGGATCAGTGCTTTGGCCAGTTCTAGGGGCAAGTCTGGCTCCGTCCCAGCCACATGGCCAGTGAGTAGCTCCCCAAAGGGTATCAGGAGGCCATCATAAAAATAACAGCCAGGAAGGCCAATAGTTGATTACCTATTATGTTGTAGGCAGTGTTCTAAGCTTTTATATGTAACAGCTCATTTAATCCTTTCAAAAATACAGGTGCCGTTACTCCATTTGACAGATGAACCACCTGAGACCCCCAGCTTAAATAACTTGCCTAAAGTCATATAGCTAGTAAGTGGACAGCCAAAATTCCAACTCAGCCTGCCCAGCTTCAGAGCCTGTGTTCTTCTCACTCCAGTGTGCTTCTCCCAAAGGCAGGGAAGGTGTGTGGGCAGGCAAAATGAAAAGATTCTGTGAGATGGCTCTTTCCTGGCTGGGGATTTTCATTCTCCCCCAAGGTCAGCTATTTGCCCTCTTCCCACCAAGCCTCTTCCTTTCAAGCATTTCTCCAATTCACGCTCCTGCCAAGATTTCACATAATCTCCCTCCATGATTTTAGGAACACTGTTGCCCTCAGTCGGACTCCCTGTGCTGGGATGGGAAAGAAAATGCTGACACAAGACAGGATTTTCCTCTCACTAATTCACTGTTAGAGACTAAGAGGAGACAAAGAACAGCAACAACACACATCCTGGAGTAGTAGACCAGCTCTCCAGTCTCTAGGTTAATATAGCTTCCGGGGTCTCAATGAGGACGGATTTTCTCTTCCACGGGTCTTGCAGTTGACCACTTCTCACTTCCAGGGTGTGCTGGCTCAGGACAGGAAGGAGTGTTGCTGTTTTTTGCTTGACTTTCAGATGACCCAGGCAAAGCACACTGTCAACAACTCAGGAAAACCTGGTGCAAGTTTTCTCTCTAACCCCACCAACTTTGCTTAGCACAGCAACCAGCAAAATGCAATTCCAAAAATAGTATTGAGCTTTTTTCAAGCATTGTCTGGGATCAACTGTTTAAATTTCCCAGAAAGCAATAAGGATATTCCTCTTCACATAAGCTTAACAAATTTTCCTTCCAGAAGCTCTATAATTGGGACAGGGAGGAGAGAGGGAAAGGGTCCAGAATGACCTTTTAGCCTTCTCAGAGCTCCCTTGCTAAGGGACGGAGGTAGGAGGAGGCCATATGGGGAGGAAGATGATGAACAGACAAGGGAGAACGGAGGAAATGTAAAGGGGAGCATTCAAGATACACTGAAGCCCAACTAATTCTGATTTTTCTGTTCTCTCTTTTCTCTGCCATAAGCTCATCATTGCCATGTTTTCCGAGCTGAAGATTTGGCTGTAAAGTTCAACCTGTTGTCTAACAATGAAATAGAATCATTTTGCTTGGGGCTCTTTGGGAAATAGGGGGCATATGGTTTCATGCTTCTGACCCTCCTGTTCATGCTTTCTCCACTCTCTTTTGGTGAGGGAGGAAGTACGTGTAAATTAATGTTTTTCACTACAAATATAGATGTGGCATCAGCTAAAATATGCCCACTGGAAAGAAAGAGGCTTTTCGCACCTCAAAGTATACACTGAAATAAGCATTTCATTATTCCATCACAGATCCATCCAGGTGTTCTATACATCTAAAACATTATTTCACTGACTGAAATGTATGCTCATGGACTCCAGTCCTATCTTAAATGATTTTAGCCAACATTCACCCAATAATTCCTTTTTATATTCTTGGCAGCATTTTTTTTTTAAGGAAAAAAAAAAAAAACCCCTCAAAGAAGCATTTGACTCTGCAAAAAAGCAATGGGAGGGCACATTGATTTTTACCCCCTGCAATCAAGGTAAATGTATCCCTGTCCTGAATATAAGCCATTTAAAACATGTGATGCATCTGGGCTGAAAATTAGAAATGCCTGATGTAAACAAACAGTAATCTTTAAAAATATATATATATATGTATTTAATCAAAGTTATACATGTACATATTTTCAAGTCAAAGGATTATAATATTTATAATGACAAGTAGCTACCCCCTAATGCTTCCCTTTCTACTTCCCAGATTTCTACTTCTTAGAGGCAATCACTAGGTAAATTCTTTTTATCCTGCAATTTACTTTGATTATTCTAAACAGATACTGAAATTGCTACTTCTTGACTTTCCAGCTTTATATCTTATCAATATTTCCTGGTGACTTCTTACCATGGAAGTAGAACGTTGAGCATTCTTACTTCAGGTTTCACACACATACCCTCCCAGAATTTAAATCCTTTTTTGGTTAGATCCCTACTGAGTATATGCAGGATTGTAACTATGTAAATAAATATTGTTTCCTGATGAGCCAAGCAGTTTTTCATGTTTGCTTCTCTGCGTCATCTTTTTATTTCCCAAAGTAAATTTCCTTGGATATTTCTTTTCCTTGGCTTCCTTAGGATTTCTGGCTATTTGCACATTTTCCACCAACAAAGCAAAATACCCTTTAATCCAATTTTCCTTCTACCCCACCCCTGCGTTGTTCTCCCTTCTTCCCTGATGACATCCCTCCCGGAGCCCTCTGAACCTACTTCTAACCTAGGAATTCCCATTATCCCTCCCTGCATCGGATCCCTTATTTTCTGTGCCCTTTGGTTTATCATTTAAGGTGATGCCAGCCTACTATAACCAACATACTTGAAGTTATTAGCTTGATGTGAAAGAGGTTTATTTCATCTAACAGCCAAATGCGGGTGTTTAGCAGGTTTTCAGCTGAAGAGGGACACACTTCCCTGCATCTTGTGGTTTTGCTGTCCTTGTCATTCCATGGGGTTTGCTTCTGGTCTGTAGGCAGAGAAAAGAAGGTCGTCTGAGGGAGGTTTAATTCCAGTAGCCAGAACCCAGACCCATGCCCAGCTCCTGATGGCCTGCGAGGCTAAGAAATGCAGTCTCTGTGCTCACGGAAGAGAGGGGGTAGTGAAGAAGCAATAAAACTTGAAGAGATACTGGCTGAGGGTTTTCTGGAATTGAAGAAAGAGATGAATCTTCAAATTGAAAGTGTTCTGAATTTTGAATCCTACACGAATGAAAAGGAATCCACACCTAGACTCATTACAGTGAAAACAAAGGTGATCTTTACTAGTTTTTTTACTCACAACTTCCCTTTTCTTTTTCCATACTTCCTACTCAATTTTGGTCATGACTCAGTTGGCTGTAATGTATCTTTAGGTATTTTTTATTTTCTTTTAAGAGGGGTATAGATTATATGACTTGAGGTCTGAAAATGGAGGCTCTCTCAAATAGAAATGGCAGCTTGGTTGACTGTATCTTTTTTGTTCTCAAATCTGTAGACCAGCAGTTCTCTATAGGGGATGAGTGCCCTTCCTCCACCCCGGGGACATTTGAGAATGTTTGGGGACACTTTGTGTTGTCACACTGGGGACGATGTTACTGACATCTCATAAGTGGAGGCCAGGGATGCAGCTAAACATCTTACAATGCACAGGACGGCCCCCATTTGTCCCAAATGTCAATAGTGCTGAGGTTGAGAAGCCCTGCCAACCTCACTGCTGTCCTTGTCTTACGACAGTGAAGCAGTGTGGAGATGTCTGAGGTCAATCTGATATATATATTTTTTAATTTGTGGGGGGTTGATAGGAGTTCCTGAGAATTTTTTAAAAATGTATACTTTAAATGTAACAGAATTTCATTAGGTGAAGTCTAAGTGTAGTTTTTTCACTTCACAGATTCAAGTTTTTCTTTGGTACAGAGGAGTGTTCGTGGTTACTTCCCACCATCGATGAAGAGTATTCCTGATGAGAACCTGTAAACTGGTCTGACCCCCTATCATTTGCTTACAGCCCACTTTCATCCCTGTTGCTTTCACACTGCATTGGACACCCCACCCTGCTTGCCTCCAGAATCCGAACTTCAGTTCTTGTGACAAATATTTAGCAAATGCCTACTCTGAGGCAGGTACTGTTCTAGACTCTGGGGATGAAGCAATGGGTGAAAGGGGAAAACCAGAATTCCTTGCTTTCATGGAGCTTATATTCTTCAGTTGTTGGAAAATGTGCCTGGATTGTGTGGCTTCCCTTTTCTGAGCCAACCTCAGAAAGGTCCAGAAGCTAGACCATTTCCCACAGCTCTTGCTACATTTGATTCAGACTTTTTCATCTCTCTGCTAGTCCTGAGTGGCTGAGGTCTCTGCCTGCCCTGCCAAAGTAAATAATAAGTCAAAACTAACTCAGATAGAAAGAGAGGCATTATCATAAATTATATTTCTAAAGCTGGGCTGGGGCTGAGTGGATTAGGACCTTGGTTAGAATAGTGTAGACACGTCTACACCATCTCTCCAATAGAAGTAGGCTTGTTGGCTTCTTGTTCAATGTCTTGTAGGGTGATGCTAAGCTCCCTAGAGTGTTGTAGTTCCACAGTTTAGGACACAGTATGTGGTTTCCAGTTTCAGTTTACTTAGCTCAGGACACATAGTCAGGCAGCATGGAGGGCTTGGCACAGTTCCTCATTCTCTGTCCTAGGGGGTCAGCAACATCACATTCCAGGCACTCTGTCCTCTTCTCCCCATGTATCCATAGCCACACACAAATTTGTCCTTCTAGGAAATAGGCAACAGCAGTTCTAATAAGCGTAGGAGGACACATCTAAACATGTTTATTCTACTAGAATACATATATAGCAAATGCAACATATTTATATTTGGATATCTGACTTTCAGAGTTTTCACGGTCTGAGCTTATCTTCCACATGAGTTTCTCCTCTGCATACACCAACTTGATAAAGTTAGCAATGAATACTCCATCTATCTCAGCTGGGCTTCACTTCTCCCCATTCCTCAGCCACCCTCCTATGGGAGGAAAATGATCTTCATAAAATAAATTACTATCTCTTAAGAAGTCACACGGCAAAGCAAAAGCACTTTGAATGGTGCTTGGCCAAGGCCTTGTGATTTTTAGAAATCCCCAAACCTACCTTTGCTTTATAGATCACATATTGACTCTATGAAGTACAAGGCCAAAACTTTGAATTGGGCACAATGAACTGAAACTCCCTGCTTTCAGAGGAAAAATTCAGAGATAAGAAGAGCAAAACTATACCTTGGTGATGTCATTTGCCCATAAGGCTCCAAAAGATTCATTTTAATGTTAATGTGAGGATCTTTTGTGATAAGAACAGGCCCAGTTATTAGCAAAACAAGGGAAATTAGGAACAAACTAGGGTTAAAGATCCAAGACTTTATCACACTTTCCTTATTTCGAGTGCAGAGACCAGATCTTATGGATTCCCCCCCACCCCTCTCTTACCACCCCGCCCCCACAACCTGGTAGGAGCCTTTCCAGGGAAGAATCCTAGGGTGGTAGGGTATGATACAAGAAGGGAAAAAAAGTAAGTATTTTATTTACATTTTTTGTATCTCTAAATATAAGTGAGATTTGTGTATAATTTGTTTTTTTTTTGTCCAGTTTTGGCATAGAATTACATTATAAATTAGTTCATAAAATTAGTTGGGTACATGTTCATTTTTTCTTGTGTCTGAAACAGTTTAATAAAAGGTGGATTATTTATCTGTTCCTTGAAGGTTTGAAAAAAATAATTTATAAACATGCATGTGGGCCTGATGTCTTGTGGGTGGATGGGTGTGGGGGAAGACTTGAACAATGATTGAATTTCACATGGTTGTTGATTTACTCATGTTTTCTATCCATTGTCTGAGTCAATTTAAAAATTTTGTATTTCAAAATAATCCATTCCATCTAAACTTTAAAATTTCCTGATACAAATTTATTCTCAGTATCTGTAACTGATTCCTTTTTTATTCTTGACACATTTTCTGTATCTTTTCTTTGTTTTTCTTAACTTGTTTATTTATTTTATTTTTTTTACTGACTTTCTGTTCAGGTGAATGTCCTGCAAAGTGAATCCCCTGTAGATTTCTGTCAGACCAATGGGTCCCTATCTGGGTCTCTACCTGTCAACACCAGGGTATGAGATGAATTTCACAGCATTGCTAAAAGACATGGATTCAGGAATAGGCTTCACTGAGAAAGCTTACAGAAGTCAAGGTCAAGCAGCAGGAAGAAAGGCAAGGGTCCCCCTTACCCCCCATCCTTCTGTTGCCCACAGAGAGGCCCATGGGTGAACTGTTGGTCTGCAGTAAAGGTCCTCCTCTTCAGTGCAGGAACCTCTCCAACTCTGGCCACTCTTTTCATTGGGTGAGAGGGGTGAAGCAGCTTGTCAGTGGGTAACAAACAGGATGCTGGATGCCAGGCTTTCTAGATTTGGGGGCAGATCTGTCAGCAATGTTAGTGAGCTGCCTGGTGCTTGAAAACCTTGTTATCAACCCCTTTTCTGGTGGGCCACTGAAAAGCCATTAGTTGCCAAGGAAATTGAGTTCAGGTGCATCTCTGCACCTAGAAGGAAACAAGGAAAGACCCCATCTGGTTTCAGCTAGTTGATACTCAGACAGTTCAGAGTTAGCACTTAGGTCACGCCATCTGCTTGATCTCTGTTTCTGCTAGAGATGCATTACAATCACCCACTTGGATTTGGATTATGTCAATGTTGACTTGCAACTGGGTCAGATCCGCCATGTGTATTTCAAGGTGATGTACATGATCACAAAAATTCGTGATTATCTCTTTGACAGTTTGTCCCTCTTATTATTATGGAGTGTCCCTCATCACTTTTTGTAGTTTTGAGGGAATTTGAAAAAAATCAATCTTTTATTTTTCAACAGTGTTAGGTTTATGGAAAAATTGGGAAAAGAGTAAAGAATTCCCATACATATATCCTACACCCAGCTTTTCCTACTAATAACAATTTACATTAGTACGGTACATTTGTTACAATTACAAATACTGACATTCTAATATTGATTAATTTTAACTGAAGTCCATACTTTATTCAGATTTCCCTAGTTTTTACCTAATGTCCTTTTTTTTTTTTTTTTTTCCTGTTCCGGGATCTCCTCCAGGAAACCACATATCCCCTTAGGCTTCTCTTGGCTATGACAGGTTCTCTGACTTTACTTGTTCTGAAGACCTTGACAATTTTGAGGACAACTAGTCAGATAGTCTGTAGAAGATCCCTCAATTGGGACTTATCTGATGATTTTTCTCATGATAAGACTGGAGTTATGGGTTTTAGGGAGGAAGACCATAGAAGTAAAGTATCATTCTCATTACATCATATCAAGGGTACATACAATGAACATGACTTACCACGTTGATGTTAAGCTTGATCACCTGGTTGAAGTAGTGTTTGTCAGGTTTCTTCATTATAAAATTACTCTTTTATCCCCCTTTCCCAACTCTGCTCTTTGAAAGGGGTCATCATGAGTAGCCCACATCTTCAGAATTATGCTGTATCTCCTTGAGGGTGGAGTATCTACATAAATTATTTGAAATTCTGCCTAGGAGGTCTATTTTCTCCCATTTATGTATTTATTCAACTATTTGATTTATTTATATTACTATGGGCTCATGGATATTTATTTCATACTTTAGTTTATTAAGCAATATTACTCTATGTTGCTCAAGTTGTTCCACCTTTGACGATTGCAAACCCTTTCAGTGCACTCCTGTGTCTCTTTGAAATACTCCTGTCAATGTAGTTTTTGTTTGTTTGTTTGTTTGTTTGTTTGTTTAGTACTTCCTTACCTTCTGCCACTACAAGATGCTCCAGGGTTATCATGTATATTTTTTTCCCTCAGTCATTTCTCCAGAGAGCCCTGGTTCTTTTTATCAGAGAATGTAGAACCCCAAATCTTGTCACTATACTGGGTGTCATTCCTTCTGGGCCCTATCAGCTGACAGAGAAAGGAAATATATGTGGGCACATTGGCCATGCACATACACACACTGATAAATATTTCTGTATGTAACTTTCTGTATATACATTAAGTTAAACGTGAGTTCATACTGATGTCACCAACTTTACTCCCTTATCACACAGATCATTCCAGCCCTCTCTCCTATCTGATCTGTAACCTTCCATTCCAACAGTGAGTAAGCTGGCTTTCACTATCTGTCATCAATTTATTTAATCATTCAATTCCAGTGTATATATATATATATAGAGAGAGAGAGAGCAGTGTCCTAAGTATTAACCCATACCTCTGTGGGAAACAACTTTATCAGCTTCACTAGTGCTTATGTGCAGTTTCTTTTGCCTTTAGTCTCATGGACTCCACTCATTTTCCAAAGTTACTTAGATCAGTACTTTTTCCCTCACCCCTTTCACTGAGATTGTTTCATATATTTGTAATATAGTTATTGTTTTGTCACATTCTGCATTCCTTCCTCCCTATTAATGTTTTAAAAGTCAACTTCACTGAGCTGTAATTTATGTACAATAAATTACATCAATTTAAATGGATGGAACTGGAGGGGATTATGCTAAGTGAAGTCAGTCAAGCAGAGAAAGACAATTATCATATGGTTTCACTCATATGTGGAACATAAACAATAGCATGGAGGACCATAAGGGAAGGGAGGGAAATCTGAAGGGGGAGAAATCAGAAAGAGAGATGAACCATGAGAGACTATGGACCCCGGGAAACAAACTGAGGGTTTCAGAGGGGAGGGGGTAACTGGGTGATGGGTATTAAGGAGGGCACGTGTTGTGATGAGCACTGGGTGTTACACGTAACTAATGAATCATTGAACACCACATCAAAAACTAATGATGTACTATACAGTGGCTAATTGAATGTAAATAAATAAATAAATAAATAAATAAATAAATAAATAAATGTAATTCAGTGGGCACTGACAAATGCACACACCCAGGAAACTCCTGCCAGAATCAAGACAGAATATGCCTATCACCCTCAAAACTTCCCCAGACCCCATTGTCATCTATCCTCTCTCCACTTCTGTCCCCAATCAACTACTGATATACTTCTGATACTAAATGTCAGATTACATTTTTTGAATGATTTTGAGATGCACTCATGGTTTTGTGTATATCAATAGTATGTTCCTTTTTAAATTAAAAAAAAAAAAGTGACTAGTATTCCACTGCGTAGATACACCACAATTTATTTAATCTTCCACCTGTTGAGGAATATTTGGTTTGTTTCAAGGTTTCAGCTATTGTGAATGAATAGAGCTGCTATAAACACTATGTATAAGCATTTTTATGAATATAGTATTTCTTTTTTTTGGAGGTAAGTAATTTGAAGTAGAGTGTCTGGGTCATACAGTTGGTGTAGGTTTAACTTTAAGAGAGCAACAAACACTTTTCCGAATTGACTGTATTTTCATTCCCACCAGTAGTGTCTGAGTATTGTTACATTTTCTTCTCTCACTCTGACTTGCATCCCTCTTACAAGGATCCTTGTGATTACTGGACCTACTAGGACAATCCTGGATCGTCTACCCATCTCAAGATATTAACTTAATCACATCTGAGAAATCTCTTTTGCCATGGAAGATAACTTTCAGGGGTCCCATTGATTAGGATGTGAACATCTTCCAGGGCCATTTTTCAGCCTACCAGAGACCCTTGCTTCTCAATCAGAGCAGTCTAAAGGAATTTGTGGCCATGTCTCATTACCCACACCAGCATTTTAAAAGCAATTTCTAATTTCACAGGGACTGATATAGCTGGGACACAGTGCAAACGTGCAGCATAGCAGGGCACCAGATCTGAGAGGTTAATTGGGTGATCCCATCATCCAGAGCATTTACGGCCAATGGGAGACGCTTGGCTTTTACTTAAAGTAAGACAGGGAGAAATTAAAGGACTCCCTGGCTATTGTGCCAAGAGTAGACTAAAGGAGGACAAGGTTGGAAGTGGGAGATGAGTTAGGAAGTGTTTGCAATAATCCAGGCACATATGAAAGTGGATTAGATCAAGGTGGAAGCGGTGGCAGGGGTCTGTAGTTGTAAGTTTCTGGTTTTAATTTAAAGGTAGAGTCAAAGGTTTGCTGGTGGGTGGAATTTGGGTTTGAGAGAAAGAGAGAAAGTAAGGATAACTTTTTTTTTTTTTTATCAGAGCCATTATATGGATGAAGTTAAAATTTATGAGATGGGATTATAACCTGCTGGTAGGTTAAAGGGCGCAGATTAGACTTAGTTTTGCACATGTTAAGTTGAGATGCCTATTAGATAATTTATGGAAATGTTGAGGAAGCCGTTGGATATACAAAAAAGTTTAGAGAAGAAGTCTGGGCTGAGGGAGTTTTCAGCATATAGGTGGTACTTCAAGTCGTAAGAGTGGATAAAATAATCAAAATGGTGAGTATACAGAGATGATGACCAAGGACTGTTCCTAGAATTCTCCAGCATTGAGAGATCAGGGGCATGAGAAGTCCCCAGAAACACAAACTGAAAATTCACGATTCCTGAGGTAGGAGGAAAACCAGGAGAGTGTGTTGCCTTGAAGCCAAGTGAAGAAAGTGTTTCAAAGGGTTGGAAGTGATGAACTCTGTCAAGTAAGGTGCAGATTGAGACCTAATCACTGAATGTAGCAAGGTCATCTGTGAACTTGATAACAACAATTTTGATAGAGTTGGATAAAGTGCAAAAATATGATTAGAAAAGTTTCAAGAATGGAAAGAAAAGTATTGGAGATAGTAACCACTTTCAAGGTGTTAAGCTCCAAGGGAAGGAGATAAATGGGTGGTACCAAAAGGGTGAAGGGAGGGATGTCTGGGTGGCTCAGTTGGTTAAGTGGTTGCCTTCAGCTCAGGTCATGATCCCAGGGTCCTGGGATTGAGTCCCACATTGGGCTCCCTGCTTGGCGGGGAGCCTGCTCCCTCTGCCTGCCGCTCCCCTTGCTTGTGCACTCTCTCACTCTTTGTCAAATAAATAAATAAAATCTTAAAAAAAAAAAGGAGAAGGGAAGTCAAATAGGGTAGTTTTTAAGATAGGAGAAGAAACAATGTTTGGAGTAGATCTAGGGAAGGATTCAATATAGAGGGGGATATGATGGTGGAGAAGAGAGAACAACTGCTAGAGAGATGTCCTTAAGTAGACAAAAGGGATGGTCCTCAGCTGATCCTAGCTAGGAGTTAGGTCCTAGGTCCACGGGGTTTGGTTCTAGCTAGGAGCAGATAGCACATTAACATTTAACAGTTTTTTTCTTTATTCAAGTATATATTAGTTTATATATTCAAGTATTATATTAGTTTCAGGTGTACAATATAGTGATTCAAGGAGTCTATGTGTTTCTCAGTGCTCATCAAGATAAGTGTACCCTTAATCCCTGTTTCTATTTCTCCCATCCCCCCATCCACCTCCTCTCTGGCAGTCAGAGAAAGACAAATACCATATGATTTCACTCATACATGGAATTTAAGAAACAAAACAAATGAACAAACAAAGGGGGAAAAACAAGAGACAAATGACACAACAGACTTTTAAATATAGAGAACAAGCTGGTGGTTGCCAGAGGGGAGGTGAGAACATGAACATTTTGATCCCATTTGTTCAGAAAAGCCAGTAATGGATTAAAAAAAGCCATAACAGACCCTGAAAAACAAACTGAGGGTTCTAGAGGGGAGGGGGGTGGGAGGATGGGTTAGCCTGGTGGTGGGTATTGAGGAGGGCACATTCTGCATGGAGCAATGGGTGTTATGCACAAACAATGAATCATGGAACACTTCATCTAAAACTAATGATGTAATGTATGGGGATTAACATAAGAATAAAAAAAAAAAAAAAGAAAAGCCATAACATTAAGGCAGCAATCCTATGCTCACAGGAAGCCCAGCCCCTTACTTTAGAAAAAGAAAAATTTCCTAGAACCTAGTTTAGATTTAACCCATGATTTTTTATGGATCCATATTCTCCATGATTTTATTTTAAAATTTTCAATGGCTTCTATAAAAGAGTTTATAGAAGAACTGATTTGAGAAACACTAATTGGCATGATTAGAAGACTGGTTTCTTACCCCAGGAACTTTACTAGAAAGATGAATGAAGAAAGCTCCATATTGTCCCCAGTCATTGAGAGAATGCAATTTCTCCCCCCTAAACCTTGGGAACTGCATTTCACTGAGAAAGTCTCTTTTCAGTAAAACTCCCTAGAAAAAATAATCAAATGAATCCTAGAAAGGAAGCTATAAAGATGGTTTTACTATACATGCCCAAGCACAACCAAATTTCTTTGAAGAACTAAACATTCTCAGGGATTGCTTGGGTTCAGCTAGGAAGAGCATACAATTCTATCACTTTTTATCCCCCATGAGATAATCTCTTATTGGAACTAAATGCAGTGATAGGACAGACATTTCTTGGAGTTAAGTAGGAACTTTCAGGGGATCATCATTTCCTTCTGGCTATGCACTTGAGCCTTTACTGAGATCTCAGGGTTTTCTCTCTCCTCTTGATTCCATTTCTAAAAATGTTGAGTCTTATAAAAGGTCAAGAAAACTACCAAATTAGGATGCCATAGGAGAAGCTTATCCAATTAGTAGGTAGAGTAAGAGGACTATAGATAGATGTACATGGAAAAGACTTTCCTTCTTTCCTGAAAGATGACTTCTTTTTCCTCACTCAGGCTTCATCTCTCTACTCCTGCTGGTTCACTTGGGTAGTAAGAGGCCCTGGAGTCTCTTTCTGGTAGTCCTTGACACCTTTGGGAGGCCAACCCAGCACCTGGTACAGCCCAGGGGACAGGTAACATGGAGTCAGGCACTTGGCCTAGTTCTGCAGAAGGCTAGTTGGAGTTGGAATGTCTTTCTCCAAGTCTTTCTTTGCTAATTGAGTGGGTCTTGTAGATGTGTGGATCCAGGAGAAGGAGAAGAAACCTACTGCAGGCTTGAATGAAAGACATAAAAGAAGTTTCTAAATCACAAACATGGTCCAACCCAGTTCACAAGGTAAGGAGACCTGTAATTTTTAGGACTTTATAGTGAACACTCTTGTTTAGTCTACCAAGCTCCTACTTTCTTCTAGGAACAATGCTCCTATTCTTTTGGGAACTGTATCTCCTTTCTCCTCCATCCCCTGCTTCTCCCTCCCCCAAGCCATCCTGTGGGTTGGCCTCATTCTTACATGACTCCGCCACCTGCCACTATTGATTAGGCCAAAAATGAGCATCTGACTCATGCTGGCTCAATCATATTTCTTCCCCAGAATTTTGTCCTGTGACATCATCTGTTCCTCTCCAGTTCTGACAACAGAAATCCCAGGAGCCATCCTCATTTCCTTCCTTTCCCTCACCCTACACCCAATCCATCAGCAAGGTCTAGCAGGCCTGTCTCTAAAAGCTATTGTTTTTTCCACCTCAAGCCATCACCTTGGTCAAGCTACCATCATCTCTCACCTGCATGATGGTGCCTTGACCCCTCCTAACTGGCTTCCCTACCTTTACTCTTGCCCTACTGAAAATAGCCTTTCTGCCCAGTAGCCAGAGTGATACTCTAATGATGGACATACGATTGTGCCATTTTCTGCTTAAACCTGTTCATAGCAGCACTGTGCACAATATCTAGAAGGTGGAAACAACTTACATGTCATTCAAGAATGAATAGATACACCAAATGTGGTATGTCCATACAGTTATTATTCAGCCATAAAAATGAATGAAGGACTAATATGTGTTATAACTTAGGTGAACTTTGAAAGCATTATGCTAAGTAAAAGAAGCCAGACACAAAAGGCTTGTATCGTATCATTCCATTTATATGAAATATCCAGAATAGGTAAAGCCATAAAGACAGGAAGCAAACTGGTGGCTGCCAGGGGCTGGAGGGAGGTGAGAATAGGGAGTGATTGATTAGCAGGTGTGGGGTTTTCTTCTGGGCTGATAAAAATGTTTTGGTACTAGATAGAAATGGTGGTTGCATTGAGAATGTATTGTAGACTTTAAAATAATGACTTTATGTTATGTGAATTTTACCTCAATTAAGAAAATTTAATATGGAAAAAACCCCTCAGTGGCTCCCCAATGCATTTAGAATAAAAAACAAATTCCTGGGAGCCCATAGTGGGTCACGTGCCTATATATCTCCCTGCTCACATGTTCCAGGCATGCCAGACACCTTGCTGTCCCTATTTTCTGCCTTAGGCCTTTTGCTCTTGCTCATACTTTTCTAGGCCTCTGTCCTTCAAGCCTCAGCTGATATGGGACCCCATCAAAGTCGCCCTCTCTGATCTTTCTGTAATAGGTACTATCCCACCCAGTTTCTCTCTGTCACAGGATCTTATTTATTTATTTCATGGCATTTATCACATCCTATAGTTATCTGTTTCCTTGTTTGTTGAAAATTTGTCTCTCGACAAGGGTGTATGATCTTAAAGGCAGAGCTTACTCTACCTCGTTCAGCCAATCTTCTATTCCTGATGCACAGTGCTTGGCCTAGAGTAGGTTTTCAGTGTGATTTGCTACAGTTCTGTGGTAGGCTGTGAGAAAGGTGTAAAACCATGTGCCAGACAAAGCAGAGACAAGAAGCAGAACACCAGCACCGCAGTTCCCACTGAAGCTGAGGCCCTATACTCTCGTCTTTCCTGGGGTGGGACTGGTAGCTCCTTCTTGGATTCTGTGAGCCAATGTGCTCCTGTTTTGCATAGGCCACTGCCAAAGATAAATAAAGCCAGATGCTAGTTAAAGCCACTACAGACTGATCTCATTCTATAACTGCCACAATAGGGGAGGAGCTGAGTCCGCTCTGATTTGTACAGAGGTGACTGGGCCTTTTAGGGAGGGGAAGTGAGTTGTGGGGATGGCTTGAGCAGTCAGGAGAGTGAAGAGTCGCAAAAGCTGGGTGAGAGAGTTGGTCAGTTGTGAATGTGATCAGGCCATGTGCTCTGCGAATGCACTGATGGAAGTTAGGCTTCTACCTTCCCATAGACACTGGAAGGCAAGAGGCCCTACCCGTTCTGATTATTACATATCAAGGGAATGGCTTTCAGTTCCTTGGAAAAAAACATTCCTAGACTATAGGGGATACATATATATCTCAAAAGGGCAGAAGAAGCACTGATATGAGGAATTCTTAATCTCAGGAAACAAACTGAGGGTTGCTGGAGTGGTGGGGGGTGGGAGGGATGGGGTGCCTGGGTGATAGACGTGGAGGAGGGTATGTGCTATGGTGAGCGCTGTGAAGTGTGCAAGACTTTTGAATCACAGATCTGTACCTCTGAAACAAATAATACATTATATGTTAAAAAAAAAAAAGAAGAAGATAGCAGGAGGGGAAGAATGAAGGGGGGAAATGGGAGGGGTGGACGAACCATGAGAGACGATGGACTCTGAGAAACAAACTGAGGGTTCTAGAGGGGAGGAGGGTGGGAGGATGGGTTAGCCTGGTGATGGGTATTAAAGAGGGCACGTTCTGCATGGAGCACTGGGTGTTATACGCAAACAATGAATCATGGAACACTACATCAAAAACTAATGATGTAATGTATGGTGATTAACATAACATAATTTTTAAAAAAGGGCAGAAGAAGGATTTACAGTTGTAAGCTTTAAAAATAAATACTCTAAGAAAGGGAAGAGGTCAGAAGCCTATCATCAGGTGTTGGCTGGAACAAACAGTTAATTCTTTTGGCAGACTTGAGTTTTCCCCCCCGACCTGACTCGAGGGGTAGGGGAGGCCAGGTCATGCCAGTGATGAGGCCTTAGGGAGGGTGGATCAAGTCTCTTAGTGTAGGGGTTTGGAAGGAGTCAGTCATGTGGAGAGTTTTTGCAGGTCTCACCACTTTAACTGGCCTTATGTCACTGGAATCCTAGAGTTCTGGTTTATATAAATTAACATTTCTAGGTGCACTAAACTGTGCGCTTCCCAAGTTGTTCCTCCCTCTGCATGTCATCCAGCAGAATGTTAAGTGTGGTGAGGACCACTGGGGATGATGGGTTGATGAATTGGACAGATCACGAATTAATTTGCTTCTCATCTAGGCCTAAACAGCCAATGAAAAGGAAAGTGTGTGGCTCAACCGGGTTCATAGCTACACCTCTTTATATCTTTCAAGCCTACACCATTCCTGTTCCACTGTTTGTTACTCAGGGTGCCTCCTTGGTGGGGAACAAGCCATCCCTCTCTGAACTATGACATGATTAATAGTCTCTATCCCTTGCTATGCCCCCGATGTCTCTTGTTAACATTGGATGGTTGTAAAGTGTTCCTCTGGGGAGCTCAGCAGCAGGACATACTGTAAAACTGGCTGATGAAAATAGAGTACAATCATAAAACCCAACTTTTTTGTCGGTAAGTGAATCTAGAAAGGGATTATCTCTTAAATGAAATATTTATCTTTTTTTTTTTAATTTCATAGAGTCTGCCTGAGATAAAAACAAAGTCATCCCTGCCCACTAAAACAAAGTGTCTGTCTGACATGAGAGTAATTATCACCATTCTGCAAAAGCATTTTGAAGTCTCACATGCCGTGCATTGCACCAAGAGCTTTATCAGTTTGTTAAGTATATACTGCAACCATCTAGGGCTACAGTCCTTAGTGTTTTTAGAGATGGGGCAATTTGAAAATTTGATGGAAGCTGTAGACCTTCTTCATTGTTTATGCTCATAGACACAACATTTTGTATGTCATTTCAGAGCTCTTTTGTTTTTCTTTTTTTAAAGTAAGCTCTACATCCAACGTGGGGCTTGAACTCTGGAAGGCAAGAGGCCTTGAACTCTGTAGACTGAGCCAGCCAGGTGCCCCCTATATATCATTTCAAAGAATGCACAGATTCTGTGCTTAGGTCCAGAAACCCTACTTTGGAAACTTATGATCATAATACAGTTAACATTCCCAGGTACTCCCTGTTCATCTGCCTCCTAAAATACAGTGCACCTGGCACTCAGAGAGGGAGATGGCTAGTCCACGGCTCCTCTCTAACAGGGCTTTCAGTTTTAGTGAAGAAGCAAACAAATGCTGAAGAGCCAAATTATGGCAGAATTGGTAAATTCCACAAAAGAAATATTGAAAATGTTTCAATGTTACATAGTAGATTTTACTTTTCAAAATATTTAAAGAAATGTAAATTTTATTGAATTTTTATAATCTTTTTAATTTTATAAATTTAGAGCAGTGGAGAGTGAGAAAGGGTTGTCAAATTTGGAACATATTTTGAGGGTAGAGTCTTGAGGATTTGCCACCATTCATGTGACTAGGGGACTAGAAATTGCCACCATTCATGTGACTAGAAATCCATAATAATTAAAATAAATGTGATAGTAGCGTACAGTAAAAAGGGAGTTCGGTGCAAGGAGCATACAGTCCTCAAACTGAGCCACATGTGTGAGAGTCTGCAAATCATAAACAAGGAGCTAATCAGTGAAGAGGGTAGTTTAGTTAAAAGTGGTGCTGAGAAAGTTGGCTTACAATTTGAAAAACAGAATGAGACCATCCATCATCTCATACACACCAAGATATATTGCAGAGAGATCAAATAATTCAACATTCAACACAAAAACATGAAACCATAAGGAACTGATGGAAAATACATTTCCCTGATGGCTAAATGTTGAGAATATTTTCATGTATTTATTGACCATTTGTGTTTCTGGTTTCCTGTTCTTACTTGTTCACCTCTTTTGTCTATTGTCCCCACTTTGGGTTGTTTATTTTTCTTTGCCTGATTTATAGAACTTCCTAGTAAATTCTGGATATAAATACTTTGCTATGTTTGTGACATATACCTTTTTCTAATGTGAGATTTGTCAGTTGATCTTTATTGAAAGTAAGGAAGTTTTTGCCCTAGAAGCTATCAGGGAACCTCTTCTTAACTTTCATGGGTTTCAAATGGCTTAGGGCTGATTGTCCCTAAACCAGTCACTGGCAAGAGGGATGATGGGGTTGTCATGACTGGGTCAGCTTAATAAGGGCCACCTCTGGAGATGGGTGAGGAAGATTCCTGAACAAAACCACAATTTTGTTAGGAAGGAAGAAAGACATGGAGATGGAGTCTGTGTATTTTTCTTTCCCCATAAACGTTTTCAGCTACCATACCTTTTCTAGACCTTACTTACAGCAAACTCTACAAAAAAAGTTGCCTATACTCACTGGCTACAATTTCCCAATAGGACCCTCTTGATCTGAGGTTTTCACTCACCACTACCCCACCAACATTGCTCTTGTCACTGTCACCAATGACTTCACTTTGCTAAATCCAATGGTCAGTCCTCAGTCTTCATCTTACTTTACCTTCTAGCAGTTTTTGACCCAGTTGACCTCATTCTTCTCCTTGACATCAATCTTCTCTTGGCTCCCAGCAACACTCTCCTGGTTTTCTCTCTACCTCAATGAGGCTGCTGGAATTATCCAATCTTATGTAAATAATCACCCAAAAACTTTAGTGGCATAAAAAGAAACCAGTTATCTTGCTCATGCATCTGCAATCTGTGGGGACAGCTTATCTCCGCTTTACTGAGCATCATCCAAGGAAATTTGAAGACTGGCGGTTGGAGCTGAAAGTTGGTTCACTCTCATGTCTGGAGCCTGCCCTGGGTTAATTCAAAGAGCCAGGGCTCCTGGACATCTCTCTCTATCTCTGTGTGGTATCGGTATGGGGTCTCTTCAATTTGGCAGCTTCTGGGTGGCTGGACTGATTTTGCACCTTGGTTCAGGGCTCCCAGAGTGAGTTCCTAGAGAATAACCAGGCAGAATCTTTATCACCTTTTTTAAGGTAGCTTCAGAAGTCACATGTGGTCACTGCTAAGGAAGACTGCCTCCTTGGTGAAATTTTAGCCAGACTCTTTTGAGCTCTCTTCTTGACTAGGCCTTGACCTTGGCTTTCCATGTCCTTGGTCTGCTGAGTCCAGTTTAAGCAAAGAATCCTGCTGAATTAATTTAGCAAGAATCCCTCCACCCTCGATAACTGATTAAATTCTCCTATTCTCTACCCTTGATATAAAGGTCTTTGGCCTGCGTTTAGCAAGAATCCTGTTAAGCCAGTTAATTTTTTGTTTTGTTTTGTTTTTCTCCTGTTAAGCCAGTTTAGCATGGATCTCCCTATCCTCAATATCTAATTAAGATCCTCCTATTAATATTCCTTCCACTGACTCCTTCACTCTTTTCTTTAGCTGTAAATCCCCAACTGCCTTTGCTGTATTTGGAGTTGAGATCATTTTCTCTCTCTCTCTCTCTTTTTTATTGCAATAGTGTTTAATAAAGTTTTCCTTGCTATTTTAAACAGATGTCTTGTGCAAAATTTTTCTTTTACACTGCCATCACATTCTGATCATTAGAAAGGAGCCATGAAAGCTAGGCTAGTACACTTTTTATGGAGGGAGTGTTAATGAATTTGGGACATGTTTTAAAACTATCACAGAGGTTACTTTTCAGAAACTTTGCTGGTTCCCCCAATCTCCATGCTCACTAAATATTAAAATGTCCCAGTCCTGGGGCTTCTTTTTTCTATCTACTCTGATTTCTGTAATAATTTCATCCAGTCTCCTGTCTTACACATTTTTTTTAAAAATTGAGATAAAATTTAAACACCATAAAATTTTTGCTTTTAAAAATTTTAAACATTTTATTTATTTAATTTTATTTCATTTTTTTTCATCATGATAAGTGTCCTTTTTAATCCCCATTACCTATTTCAGCCATAGCTCCACCCCTCTGGTAACCATCAGTTTGTTCTCTATAGTTAAGAGTTTGTTTCTTGGTTTCTCTCTCTCTCTCTTTTCCTTTGCTTGTTTGTTTTGTTTCTTAAATTCCACACATGAGATCATATGGTATTTGTCTTTCTTTGACTGACTTATTTTGCTTAGCATTATACTCTCTAGCTTCATCATGTTGTTGAAAATGGCAAGATTTCATTATTTTTTATAGCTGACTAATATTTCATTGTGTATATATAACTTCTTCTTTATCCATTCATCTATTGATGGACACTGGGCTGCTTCTATTGTTTGGCTGTTGTAAGTAATACTGCAATAAATATTGACGTGCATGTATCCCTTTGAATTAGTGTCTTCGTATTGTGTGTGTATGTGTCTTTGTATTTTTTAGGTGTATACCCAGTAATGTGATTACTGGATGATAGGGTAGTTCTATTTGTTTGTTTGTTTGTTTGTTTTTGGTAAAATTTATCTTTTTAAAATGCACAATTTACCCCTTTAAAGTAATATTTCAGCATATTCACAAACTTGTGCACCATCACCATAATCTATTTCTAGAACATTTTCATCACCTCAAAAGGAAACCCCATACCCACTAGCAGTCATTCTCCATTCTTCTCCCTTCCCCCAGCAACCATGAATCTACTTTATGTCTCTGTGGATTTGCTTATTCTGGACATTTCATATAAACAGAATCATACAATATAGACCTTTTGTGTCTGACTCCTTTCACTTAACATAATGTTTTCGAGGTTCATCCTTCAGTACTTCATTCTTTTCTGGGATTGAATAATATTTCATGGTACACATATATATCACATTTTGTTTCTCCATCCTTTAATTAATGGACATTTGGGTGTCCACATTTTGACTACTGTAAATAACACTGCTGTGAACATTCATGTACAGGTTTTTATGTGGACATGATTTCAATTATCTTGGATAATTGATTTTGTATCCTACAACTTTACTGGATTTGTTGCTAGTTCTAACAATTTTTTGGTAATATCGTTAGGATTTTCTTTATATAAGATCATATCATCTGCAAACAGAGACATTTTCACTTCTTTTCCTATTTGGATGCCTTTATATTTTTTCTTGCCTAATTGCTCACGTGAAGACTTCCAGTATTATGTTGAATTGGGGTGATGGGCACTCTTGTCTCATTTCTGGATTTAAAGGAAAGGCTTTCAACCTTTCACCACTGAGTATGATGTTAGCTGTGGGCTTGTCATATATGACCCTTATTATGTTGAGGTATGTTCCTTCTACCCAATTTGTTAAGAGTTTTTATAATGAAAGAATGTTGAATTTGTCAACTATTTTTTCTGCATCAACAGTTGAGATGATCATATGATTTGTATCTTTCATCCTATTAATATAGTATATCACAATTATTGATCTGTGTATGGTGAACCATTCTTGCATCCCAGGGAGAGGTCCCACTTGATCATGGCATGATACATGCTTTTAATGTGCTGTTGAATTCAGTTTGCTAGTATTTTTGCATTTAAATTCACCATATTGGCCTGTGGTTTTCTTGTTGTGTCCTTATCTGGCTTTGGTGTTGGGGAAATACTGTCCTCATAACATAAGTTTGGGAGTGTTCCCTCCTCTTTGGTATCTTGGAAGAGTTTGAGAAGGATTAGTATTAATTCTTTATAAATGTTTGGTAGAATTCATCAGTTATGCTATCTGGTCATGGGCTTTCCTTTGTTGGGAGATTTTTGATTATTGATTCAATCTCCTTACTGGTAGTTGGTTTGTTCAGGTTTTCTATTTCTTTATGATTCAGTCTTGGTAGGTTTTATGGTTTTAGGAATTTATCCATTTCTTCTAGGTTGTCCAGTTTGTTGGTATATAATTGTTCATGGTAGCCCCTTATAATCATCTGTATTTCTGTGGTATCAGTTATAATGTTCTCTCATGTCTGATTTTATTTATTTGAATCTTCTCTTTTTTCTACATTAATCTAGTTAAAGGTGTGTCAATTTTGTTTGTCTTTTCAAAGAACCAGCTTTTAGTTTTATTCTAAACTTTTTAATTTTTTGATCATTTCTATTGTTTTGTGATCTCTATTTTATTATTCCTGCTCTGATCTTTTTTTCTTCCTTTTGCTAACTTTGGGTTTAGTTTGTTCCTTAAAGCGTAAATTGGATGATTTATTTGAGACCTTTCTTTTTTTGTAATGTAAGTATTTATCGCTATAAACTTCCCTCTTAGAACTGCTTTTGCTGCATCCTATTGTTTTGGAGTTTAGTGTGTTCTTCTTTTTCCTTAAAGTGTAAAGTTGGGTTGTTTATTTGAGACCTTTCTCTTTTTGTAATGCAAGCACTTATTGCTATAAACTTTCCTCTTAGAACTGCTTTTGCAGCATCCTATTAGTTTGGTATGTTGTGTTTCCTATTTTGTTTCAAGATTTTTAAAATTTCCCCTTTCATTCATTCTTCGGCCATCAGTTGTTCAAGAGTGTGTTGTTTAATTTCCACATATTGGTGAATTTTCCAGTTTCCTCCTGTTACTGATTTCTGGTTTCATACCACTGTGCTCAGAAGAGACACCTGGTATAAATTCAATCTTCTTAAATTTTCTAAATATTCTGTGACCTAGCATATAATCTACTGTGAAGAATGTTCCAGGCACACTTAAGAAGAATGCATATTCTGTTGCTGTTGGATGGAATATTCTGTATATATCTGTTAGGTCTATTTGGTCTGAAGAATAGTGCATGTCTAATATGTCTTATTAATTTTCTGTCTGGATGATCTATCCATTGTTGAAAGTGAGGCGTTAAGGTCCCTACTATTCTTATGTTATTAACGATTTCTCCTTTTAGATCTGTTAGTATTTGCTTAATATATTTAGGTGCTTCAATGATGGGTATACATGTAGTTATGACTGTTATATCTTCATGATGAATTGGCACCTTTTCATTATATGATGACCTTCTTTGTCCCTTCTTCTGGTTTTCACTTGAAGTATTTTTTCTGATATAAGTATAAGTACCCCTGATTTCTTTTGGGTTCCACTGGCATGGGATATCTTTTTTGCATCCCTTTACTTTGAGCCTCTGTGTCTCCTTAAAGTAAGTCTCTTGTAGGCAGCCTATAATTGGGACTTGTTTTTTATTCATTCAGCGAATCGATGTTTTTTGATTAAAGAATTAATCCACTTACATTTAAAGTAATTATTGATAGTTAAGGACTTTCTAATGCCCTCTTATTACTGTTTCCTGGCTCTTTTCCTTCCTCTCTTGATGTCTTCCTTTGTGAATTGATAGGTATGCTCTGATTCCCTTTTTTTCTTTTTTGTATGTACTGTAGGTTTTTGCTTTGTGATTACCAGGAGGCTTAAATAAAATGTCTTATAGATATAACAGTTCTATTTTAAGCTGATAACAATTTAACTTTGATTGCATACAAAATCTCTACCTTTTTACTCTCTTCACCACATTTTATGTTTTTGATGTCACAATTTACCACTTTTTATATTGTTTACCCATTAACAAATTATTATAGCTTTAGTTTTTAAAATACTTTTGTTCTTTATCCTTTATATTAGAGTTAGATGATTAACATAACACCATATTACAGTATTAGTATATTCTGAATTTGACTACATACTTATCTTTATCAGAGTGTTATATATATTCATATATTTTCATGTGACTAATTAGTGTCATTTCATTTTAGCTTTAAGAACTTTTGAATTTGTTGTAAGATAAGTGTAGTGGTGATGAACATCTTCAGCTTTTGTTTGGGAAAAACTTTATGTTTTCATCATTTCTGAAGGAAAACTTTGCTGGGTAAAGTATTCTTGGTGGATGGTTTTTCTTTCAGAATTTGAATGTATCTTCCCGCTCTCTTCTGGCCTGCAAGATTCCTGCTGAGAAACCTGCTTATAGCTTTATGGAGCTTCCCTTGTATGTGAGGATTTTTTTTTTTCTTGCTGCTTTTTAAAATTATTTGTCTTTAATTTTTTACAGTTTTATTATAATTTTTCTTGGAAAAGATTAGTTTAAGTTGAAATTTTGGAGAGGAATCTATGAACTCCATGAACTTGGGTTTGGGAAGTTCTCAGCCATTATTATTTCTTTAAATAAGCTTACTGTCCCTTCTTCCCTCTCTTTTCCTTCTGTGACTTCAATAATGTGTACATTGTTTCTCTTAATGACATCCTGAGATTCACATAGGCTTTCTTCATTCTTTTTTGTTTTTGTTTTTTCCTTTATTCTTCTCTGACTGTATGTTTCTACTTCCCAGGTTTTTTCTTCTGCTTGATCCAATATGTTATTGATGTTCTCTATTGCATTTTTCATTCCATGCATTGTGTTCTTCAGCTCCAGAGTTTATATTTGGTTCTTGTTTGTTTGGTTTTTTGTTTGTTTTTACAGTTTCTAGCTCTCTGTTAAACTTCTCATTTTTCACATATTGTTTTCCTGATTTCATGGAATTATCCTTCTGAATTTTCTTTTAGCTCACTGAGCTTCCTTGAAAACAGCTATTTTGAGTTCTATAATGTGTAAATGCCAAGTCTCTATTTCTTTGAGGTTGGTTACTGGAATTACTGTGTTCCTTTGGTGGTGTCATGTTTCCTTGACTTTTTATGTTCTTTTAAGATTTATGTTACTGTCTAGCATTTGAATAAGCATTTACCTCCTCCAGAGTTTATTAACTTGCTTTGGAAGAAAAATGTCTTTGTTAGCCCTGTTAGGGATTCTGAGGCTTCTGAGACTTTTCCATTGATACACCTGCTTCACATTCCTTGTCCCCTCTTGATGGAGAGGTTCTTAAAATTTTTGCATGGAAAATCAGGCTAAGAGCTGACAATATGTCCTTTACTTTCACTAGGGTGCTGCCGAATGGTCAGGTTTGTGTACTTTCTTCTGAACCTGCAGATCCAGGCCGGCTTGCTATCTGTTCTCACTAGCTGTCTATAAGAACTTACTCATCACTGTTGAAGATTGCACAGGGAGGCTGCCACAAGGTGTGTGTGTGTGTGTGTGTGTGTGATATACCTGGAGCATTAGTTTTTTTGTGGGTCATATGGGGGAACCACAGGTGAGACCTCCCTAGCAGCTCATGGACAGGCTTTCTGATAGAATCCATGAAGTGGTTAGTCAGATCTGTGTCCATTGGCTATGTTCCATTCCAAGCTCTGGCTACTGTTCTCCCTGACTCTCATCACTCCCCCATGGAGCAGTTTACAACTCGGTATTCTGGATGGAATGATAATGAAGTGGGCCTCTTTGGCAGCAACCTACACATGTGGGGAACCCAGGCACTCATCACATGTTCTCACTTTTTCCCATGGGAAAAATCAATGGGCCAGAGGTCTCTCTAAAACTGGACTGTGCTATCTTGGGCAAGGGTGATGTAGGTGAAGTGAAACTGTTCTTCTTACCCTCTTCAGTGCATCCAGTCTTGGATTTTTTTTTTTCCTCCATTGGTGTGCTGGAACTTCTCTGCTGGACTCCTGGACTTCCACAAAGGCTCTCTTGTTCATGAGTGATTGTCAAATATATGTTCTTTGGGGGGAAGATTGTCGAAAACTCCTATACCACCATTTTGAGGACATCACTCCTCAACTGATTTTTCTCAGAATTGGAAAACACATTTCCCAAGAAATGCTGGGGAGGAATTCCTGCATAGACGTGCTGTTCTTTTCATGTTTATATGCACTAATTTCTCTTGAATATGTACTCAGGAGTGGAATGGTTGTAGAACCCCCAATGATATTTGAAGTAGTTGAATTAATTTAGACTCCCATTAAACATACAAAGGAATTCCATTATTCTCCATCCTCAAAAAACACTTAGTGTTGTCTGTCTTTTAAATTTTACCTATTCTGGTAAATATATTCTGGTATCTCATAGTTGTAGACTTATTTATAGTAGTGAAACTTAGAGACAATATAAATGACTAAAATGTATAAATAACCATTGTGCTTTCCATAGAAAAACACTCAGCAATTATTTTGCCCTTAAAAATCTAGATAAGGTTAGGTCAAATCTCCAACCCATCCCGTATCTTATTGAACTGTGATGCCTTTCCCAACATTTCTGTGGATTTCCAGGTAACCTATGCTCCATGGTTACCTTGGGCTCTGAGTGGTTGCTTCTTCTAAATGTTTATTCTCTGCTCTCTGTTTTGGTGCAATTTCTCATTAGCTTTACCATTGACCCCACGTGGAACTTAGTCCTTTTCCTTGCTGTCCACACAAAGTCATTCAAAGAAGCCCTTGTGATCCAATATGGGGAACTAGAAAGAGCTGCATCACAAAACACAAATTAGTTAAAATTGGAGATTTAACATTCCTGCTCTTAAAAAGTCTTTTGGCTACTCTACCATGTAATTTGGCCTCTTTTCTCTCTCTCTCTCTCTTTTTTAAATCTTTCTTTTCTGCCTTTTTTCCCCCTTAGGACCAAGGAAACAAATTTTCTTTCATTTTTTTGTGTGTGTATGAAGTCAACTTTCTTTAGTCTTTTCCCGTAAGCTCATTTCTAAATTTCCCTTTGCAAATCCAAAAGCTTGGCTAAAGCTTAGAATTGCCACTGATTAGGCTCCAAGACAAGCCACCATTCTCTTTTGCAGGTTCTTGTCTCAAAGCAGATAGTGGCTCTATTCTTTTAGTTCAATAGACATTAAAATAGAAAACTGGAAAACTATTAACAAAATGTTAATAGCATTTATTTCTGAATGATGATTAGAGTTTTCATTTTTTTTCCAATTTTACCTTCTATACTTTTCAAATTTTCTAAGTAAACATGTCATATCATAATCTCTTACAGATCAGTTACTTTCAGAAACTTGGTCCTTTTGGGGGAAGAAATATATCAGTATAACATAGGTAGCATACAGGTTAAAACCTTGGCAATCAGAACTAGATATAAATCCTGCCTCCATTCCTTACAAATTTAGACTTCTTAGGCATCTTTCCTCACTTAAATGGAGGATATTGCCAGTATTAAATCAGATAATATATATTAGGTGCTTAACATAGTGCCTGCTATATATTGGGATAAGTCTTGGGCCTTGAAATGAGTAATTATGGTGGTGTTGAAGTGGTGATGTGCTGGCATGTTCTGTTCAATAGTGCAGTGTATGGGGGCGCCTGGGTGGCTCAGTCGTTAAGCGTCTGCCTTGGGCTCGGGTCATGATCCCAGAGTCCTGGGATCGAGCCCCGCATCGGGCTCCCTGCTCAGCGGGAGGCCTGCTTCTCCCTCTCCCACTCCCCCTGCTTGTGTTCCCTCTCTCGCTGTCTCTCTCTCTATCAAAATAAATAAATAAATAAAAAATAGTGCAGTGTATGAAATGATTTATTTCCAGTTACAAGAAAAGTGTTAAGGCTTACAAATATTTTAGTTAAGTATACATTTAAATTCAGTTAATTTATTTAAAATATATATAAAGTGGCTCTAAGGTAATCCTTATAGTCACATCAATTTTCCACATTTTATTTCAGGATACTTTCATAAGTGGAAGAAAATAAAGTGGAGTTATGCTAAAAATTCCAGATGAGTACATTGTCTGTGTTGCAGTTCACCTAACTTTTACTTGTACACTACTATTGGTTGAAATGATTATGAGTGATTAAATTGCTATGACGTGTGATTGTATAATTATTTCATTTTTTCTTGATTTTTTTTACTCCCTTGAGTAACTCTTATAAGAAAGAAAAGAGGTATTAAGAAGTTTCAAGTAGTGTACTTATATTGCAGATGGGAGAAGAATATAATAAATATCTTTGTTAGGAGCATAGGACTATTAGACTGATCAAACAAGGAAGTTAAAAATAATGATCAAATGACTTTGTATTCCATTTCTATGTTTATAATACACTAAATTTGATTTTACTCTGTCCATGAAAGGCAAAGTATGTGCCCTTATTTACTTTATTTCTGCCCAAATTGTCTTTGGGTTTCTTCAAAGACTTTAAGGTGCCATTACAGTACCCATAATGTATATTTTAAGGAAAAAAAAAATCAGTGAAAAGTGCTACTTTTAACTAGGTTTTCCCCAGCCTGTTCTATTCAAGATATGAAACTGCATAATCCACAGGACTCTCTTTTGTAGTGTTCAGATCTTTAACCGACTTCTCTTTCTTTTATTTTCTGCTCACATTTGTTTCTTTCCACTTCTCTTCCTTGACTTTGTTCTTTCATATGCAAGAATTATTTTACTATGGAACTCAGTTATGAGTTTTCAATTATTGAGAAAGCAAGCTAATTAGCTGTAAAAATTTTTTTTTAAAAATCTTTTTCCTGAAGAAGGAAATAAAGGATGGGAAAGGAGATAGTCTTGTAGGAATGCTTTGCAGGAGTTCTGAAGCAAGCTACATTATTGAAAATACTATTTTTGGTGGATAATTAGTAATTGATGTGATAGGTATTTCATTTTGGTTGCTTTTTGTGGGAGAGATTGCAAAAAATACAATAAAATGTATTAAGAAGATAGAAAAACCAATGTACTTTATGGCACATCACATACTTTTATAGCAAATATAATTTAGTGTTAAGATAGTTGTTTTTGATGAACAGAAACTTATTATTAGAATAGTTCTAAAGCCTCAAGCAAATCAGCCTCCTGTGTTCCCAGCAGGGTTCACAACCATCTTCCCATTAATTAAGAATCAGAGATGAAGGCAAGGAACTGCTGAACAACAGGAAATCATTAGCATCTTAAGTCAATTGCAGAGAATTCTGCTGTATCAGTCACTGGATCTTCGTCAAGGCTCATGTGAAGTGGGTGCCTTTGGTATAATGTTTGTCATGGATGAATTAAACTATATATATGCAAAATTGGACAATAAAAAGATGTTTCTCCCCAGAGGTCATGTTCTCACAGTGTTTTTCAGTCCATTGGTCCTCAGCACAGCAGATATTGATGGCTCATTTCCATAGTACCAAGGCCAAGTGACAAGCATAGGAAGAGTGACTCTAGTTCTGCTCATTGACCTACTGCTGTAGACTAACTGTGGAGCCCTCATGAATGAGATTAGTGGTCTTATCAAAGAGACATTGAAGAACGCTCTTACCCTTCCACCACATGAGGACAGTGAGAAGATGACCCTCCATGAACCAGGAAAAGGACTGTCACTAATCACCAAATCTGCCAGTGACTTGATCTCAGACTTCCCAGATCTGTGACTCCAAAACTGAGAAATAAATGTCTGTTGTTTAAGCCATCCCAGTCTATGGTATCTTTTTTATAGCAGCCCAAACAGACTAAGACACTTACTACGATTATTTGGACCTCTCGATGACTTTGACTTCAGTAAAGAGTCATGCTTCCTATCAAAGATATCCCCTAAAGTTGAAAACACACACACACACACACACCTGATTGCATTTGTTATTCTGTTAAGGGAGAAAGAAGGCTGATGAATTTGTGCTTCTATATTGCTAAACTAAATTAAAGATAAGTCTCTTCTTTCCCATCCTAGTTAGTAATTTCTCTTAGAATGATCCACTATGTTTTGTTAAAGATAGAAGACCAGATTTTGACACTTGCTCTGCCTCCTGCCCGTTGCATGACTGTGACTGAGTTAAATTTTAGGACTTCATTCTTTTAATCTTTTTAATGGGGAGATTGGTTCCCTCATTCTTTCATTCAATAAACATGAATTGAATCTTGACTATATTTCAGTCATAGTACTGCATGTTAGTTTTAAAACTTTTCACCATATGAGATTCTTCCTTAATATATATTTTTTGCATCTTATTATTTTGAAAGATTTGATCTACCAAATGGACTGTGCACATATTGTGTATTAAATAATATGGATTTTTCTATCTAAAAATATATGTTTTTTCTATAAAAGTATTTAAAAGGAGACATTTAGAAGTGGGAATCACAGCTTTTGATTAGCTGGAGATAATGATTCCAGCCAAAACGAGAAAACCTTACTGTAGGAGTTAGCTTTTAGTCATATCGCCAATAACTGTGCTGTTTCCATTAGGTTTTTTGGAAGGATAGTTTACGTATAATATTATATTAGTTTCAGGTGTACAACATAGTGATTCAACAATTATATGCATTATGAAATGCTCACCATGACACATATAGTTATCATCTGTCACCATACGACCTTACTAAAATATTATTGACCATATTTCCTGTGATGTACTTTTCATCCCTGTGACTTGTTTATTTTATGACTGGAGGTTTGTACCTTTTAATCCCCTTCACCTATTTTGTTTTTGTTTGTTTGTTTTTAAATTTAATTTAATGTAATTTTAAATTCCAGTATAGTTAATATACAGTGTTATATTAGTTTCAGGTGTACAATATAGTGATTCAACACTTCCATACAACACCCAGTGCCCATCATGACAAGTGTACTCCTTAATCCCCATCACCTATTTTACCCATCTCCCACCCACCTCCCCTCTGGTAACCATCATTTTGTTCTCTAGAGTTAAGAGTCGGTTTCTTGGTTTGTCTCTCTCTCTCTCTTTTTTTCTTTCCTCCTTAGATTTGTTTCTTAAATTCCATATAGGATTACAATCATATGGTATTTGTTTTTCTCTGGCGGACTTATTTTGCTGAGCATAATACTCTCTCTCTCTCTCTCTCGGTATATCTATATCTATATCTATATCATCTATATCTATATCTATATCTATATCCCACCTCTTCTTTGTTCATTCATCAATTGATGGACACTTGGGCTGCTTCCATAATTTGGCTGTTGTAAATAATGCTCCTGTAAACATATGGGAGCATGTATCCCTTTGAATTAGTATTTATATATTTTTTGGCTAAATATTCAGTAGTGTGATTACTGGATCATAGGGTAGTTTTATTTTTAATTTTTTGAGGAACCTCCATACTGTTTCCCACAGTGGCTGCACAAGTTTGCATTCCTACCAACAGTGCACAAAGATTCCTTTTTCTCCACATCCTCACCAACACTTATTGTTTCTTGTGTTTTTGATTTTAGCTGTTCTGACAAGTGTGAGGTGATAGTACATTGTAGTTTTGATTTCGATTTCCCTGATGATGAGCATATTTTCATGTGGCTGTTGGCCATCTGGATGTTTTCTTTGGAGAAATGTCTGTTCTTGTCTTCTCCTCATTTTTAATTAGATTATTTGATTTTTGGGTGTTGAGTTATATCAGTTGTTTATATATTTTGGATACTAACCCTTTATCAGGTATGTCATTTGCAAATATTTTCTCCCATTCAGTAGGTTGCCTTTTGGTTTTGTTGGTTGTTTCCTTCACTGTGTAGAAACTTTTTATTTTGATGTAGTCCCAGTAGCTTATTTTTGCTTTTATTTCCCTTGCCTCAGGAGACAAATCTAGAAAAATGTTGTTGCAGCCAATGTCAGAGACATTACTGCCTGTGTTCTGTCCTAGGATTTTTATGTTTTCATGTCTCACATTTAGGTCTTTTTTTTTTTAAGATTTTATTTATTTGACAGAGAAAGACACAGCGAGAGAGGGAACACAAGCAGGGGGAGTGGGAGAGGAAGAAGCAGGCTTCCTGCGGAGCACAGAGCCTGATGTGGGGCTCGATTCCAGGACCCTGGGACCATGACCTGAACCCAAGACAGACACTTAATGACTGAGCCACCCAGGCGCCCCTCACATTTAGGTCTTTAATCCATATTGAGTTTATTTGTGTGTATGGTGAAAGAAAGTGACCCAGTTTCATTTTTTTGTATGTGGCTGTCCAGTTTTCCCAACACCATTTGTTGAGGAGACTGTCTTTTTCCCATTGTATATTCATTCCTCCTTTGTCAAAGATTAAATGACCATTAATTGTGGGTTTATTTCTGGGTTTTCTGTTCTATTCCATTGATCTATGTGTCTATTTTTAGTACCATACTGTTTTATTTACTACCACTTTGTAATGTAGCTTGAAATCTGGAAATGTGATACCTCCAGTTTTGATTTTGTTTTTCAAGATTGCTTTGGCTATTTGAGGTCTTTTGTAGTTCCATACAGATTTTAGGATAGTTGTTGTAGTTCTGTGAAATATGCTGGTGGTGTTTGACAGGGATTGCATTAAATCTGTAGATTGCTTTGAATAGTATAGACATTTTAACAGTATTTGTTCTTCCAACCCATGAACATGGGATGTCTTTCCATTTCTTTGTGTCATCTTGAATTTCTTTTGTCAGTGTTTTATAGTTCTCAGAGTAAAGGTCTTTCACCTCTTTGGTTAAATTTATTCTTAGATATTTTGTTTTCGGTGCAATTGTAAATGGGATTATTTTCTTAATTTCACTTTATGCTGCTTCATTATTAGTGTATAAGAATGCGGTAGATTTCCATACATTGCTTTTGTATCCTGCAACTTTACTGAATTCATTTATCAGCTCTAATAGTTTTCTGGTGGGGTCTTCAGGGTTTTCTATATATAGTATCATGTCATCTGCAAATAGTGAGTTTTACTTCTTCCTTACCAACTTAGATGCCTTTATTTCTTTGTTTCCATTAGATTAAAAAATATATAAATAATTCCAAGCTTTTAATCAGTTTGTTAATAAGTGTTATCTACATATGAGCACCTTGTCATATCTCTTCTTCTATTTTTAATTCATAGTTCCTGAGCTCTCAAAAACCAGTTCTGACATGAAGAAAGTGACAGAGGTAGCTTTAATTGTAATATCAATGCAATTAACATTTTTAGGTAGTTCCATTGTCATGGGTCTTATCCATTATGTTTTTAAAAAATATTAAAAATGGTTCAAAGTTACATACTACCACCTTTGAAGGTTGCTTAGGAATCCAGGAACTCCAAGGTCAGATGGGAGAGATGGTCTTTTTTCTAAATTGCTATGACCTAATAATTCAAAGGACAGATAAACAAAATAATATCATCAAGCACTGTGCTTTTGGTTTTGAGTTTGTTAGTAGATGCTTAGCAAAGCAGGAGATCATTTCACATCCATATGTTAGATGCTTGTGGAAAATGATTTATCTATCCAGGAAATAAAATACCCTTAAAGTTTTCTCAGTGAGCTGTGCCCTTATTAGATCATGGGCTGAATAGTTTGAGCGATCACTAGTTAAGTCACTAGGCTGAGATGGGAAAACTTGCAGTTAAAAACAATATAGGTCAAGAAAAATAATGTTCTCAAAACATGCTTGAACCTCTGGATTCCACTTAATTGAGTTCTTTGTCCTTCACCTCTGACCCCACTCTTTCCCTGAGCCTCCAAAGATGAAAGTTTCCATTCATGTCTATTTGATGACCTCTGGGAATAAGTAACATTTGGCTGACAATTTGAAAATATTCATAACAGGCATGATGTGAGTGAGAAATAATCAAGGAACCAAAAAGATGACCTCTAGATATTTCTTTATTTAGTGTTTAATTGAATTTAAAAGCATTTTAAAAATATCTTTTATAGGCCAGGATTTATGTGATATAATAATTTATCTGTTGTTTCCCTATTGCCCTTAAGAAGCTTCCAGTGAGATGGAAAATTTATAATATACAGACATAGAATCAATAGTCATGAAATTATTATAGATAAAAAAAAAGGTAGGATGGTAGACTAACATTTTCTACTGAAGATTATTGCTGCTCAGCTTCTGACATAGATATTGAAGCCAGCCATTTTTAGGAGGGGAGGAATTGATATTGATGGTGTTACTTAAGAGGCTTCCTAAGAGTGACATGTAGGTCAGGCCTGCAAACAAGATAGAATTAGGTGATAAAGGCTCAAGAGCATGTAGGCAAAAGCAGTAGCAAAAGAAAATGACCCAATAACCTATCATAAAATATCCTTTGCAGAGTTAATTTTTCTGGTTGGAACAGCCAGATCTCTTTCCGAAACACCTTGACCTTCATTGTTGAAATCTAGCTGTTAAAAAAGGAATCAATAAAGCCCACTGCATTTTCTTTGTAGTACAGTTTAATTGTGCATTTAAAGAAAATGAATCGTGAAGGCTTTATTTTTTAGCACAGGGCAATTTCAAAAGCTTTAAGGATCTATTATTGTTGGAAATGCTTGTCACATTTCATTTTATTAGAATGAATTGCTAAAACAGCACTGTGTGAAAACCACAATGAACTTTGAGGAAGGGTATAGTTTGTAGTAATAGAAGCCAGTATTTAATAATAGAAAGTAATATTTATCAATCAGATATTTGCCAGGCATTATGCCAAAGGTTTTACACACATAATACCATTAATCTCACAAGGCCCTATGAAATGGTACTGGTTTCATAATTTTACTCAAGATAAATTAATGGTAAGAGAAAATAAGTGATTTGCCCAAGGCCACACCATTAGTGAATAGCAATGCCAGACCAGCAGTTATCAATACTCTTAAGCACATTTCTATGCATACACAGTTACTTGATATTGTTATTATCAAGCTGAAAGGTGAGAGCAGTATATACAAGGCAATCTTCAGACTGTTAACTGTGCAATCTGAGGAAGTTTATTTTCCTCCTTTCACAATAAATCCCCAATTACCTCGTGAACTCACTTGGAAAATGGCAAATTTAAGTTTCTAGCTAACCCAGGATTACAAAGAAAGCTTTCCTTTTAAACTTCACAGTGAACAAGACCAACTCAAGTTTTTGATTACTGATGAGCTGGCAGTATCTCAATTCAATAGAGCAAATATTAATCAAGCACTAATTGGTATGCCAAGCTGCTTCAGGCATTCTGAAAATCAGAGTTGACTGTACTCCTTGCAAAGTGACAAGTGTAGGACTGAGATCTCCAACAAGCCAATCAAGGAATTTGAGTTTTGATGGGACCAGAACCTAGAACAGCCCTTTCTGTCATTTTTGCAATGGGATCCATCCCCTCAGGATTCTCCTTTCTCCTTCCACTAGGACACCATCTCTCCTCTCTTTAGGAGATCACAGAAATTAAAATAAGATCTTCCTAACAAAATATTGAAGGCTTAGTATTATTTTAACCTAAGAGCACCTGAAAACACAGATCATCTTATATCATTATTTTCCTTAAAGACCTTTGATAGCTCCTCATTCCCTAGACTAGAAAAGTAAGCCCAAATCCTTAGCATGACAGGCAGGCCCGTTAGATGTGGCCTCAAGCTGCATGTTTAGTCTCCTTGGTGATTGATTCAGTCTCTAGTAAAGGTCAGGGGTGGGATTGAAAGTTCTAACCCTCTAATCACATGGTTGGTTCCCCTGGCAACCAGCCCCGCAACCTTAGGGATTTACAAAAGTCACCTCATTAACATATACTCAGTTGTGGTTGAAAGGGACTTCTATGAATAATAAGACACTCATTTCAGGAACTAAGGACAAAAGACCAAATATTATAACAAAAGATGCTCCCCTTGCTCTTATCACCAGGAAATTACAGGAGTTTGGGAGCTGTGAGCCAGGAACCATGGCAGAAGACCAAAATATACGTTTATTATAAATCACATCACAGGCTACCTTGCAAATATCATTTTCTTTGTTTATATGACCTAAAAAAGTTGGCAAGCATCTACATAAATATCACTTAAATCTAATAAGTTAAATTTATGAGAATACTTCTCTTAAATACTGCAATGCCTCTTAAAGGCTTAGTAAAATACTCAGACCTTCCAGTTAAATTAATCACTGTTAAAAAGAAAACCACAGGGATGCCTGGGTGGCTCAGCTGGTTAAGCGTCTGCCTTCGGCTCAGGTCATGATTCCAGGGTCCTGGGATGGAGTCCCACATCGGGCTCCCTGCTCAGCACGGAGCCTGCTTCTCCCTCTGCCTGCCGCTCCCTCTGCTTGTGCTCTCTCTCTCTCTCTCTGACAAATAGATAAAATCTTTAAAAAAAAAAAAAAGAAAGAAAACCACAGGCCCAAGGTGGAATCACTTGCCCTCAGGAGAGCAAACCAAGACCTACTTGCAAGTTCAACCTCAGTGGAATTTTAAGGCAATGTAGAATTTTTCTGATCAGTAGTCTGTCACATGGGTCCTCTTCATCCCCTATTCTCCCCAATCCCTGCCTCCAAGGAAGATGAGATAGTCTGCAGATAAGACTCTCAGCTCTTTCTCCTGAGGGAAGGTGACCTTGCCTGAAATAATTCTTTCTTTTCTTTTGCTAATGACTTTTTGCTGCATCTTCTTTCTTATAAAAACCTTCCATTTGTACAACTCCATCCTAGATGGAATGCTACCTGATTCATGAATCTCTTAATAAAGCAAATTGGATCTTCACATTAACTAGGTTGAATTTTTTTTAATTAACATATAATGTATTATTTGTTTCACAAGACTGTGATTCAACAGTCTTACACAATACATAATGCTCACCACAACACATACCTTCTCCAATGTCCATGGATTGAGTATGTTTTTTTAACATTACTCAGTGTGGTAGGCAGGGTAATGGTCTCCCAAAGATGTCCCCTGTCCTAATCCCTTGAACTGTGAATACATGGATGTGATTGAGATTATGGACCCGAAATGTGAAAGTTATCTTGGTGGGTGGACCCAAACTAATCACTTGATTCCCTGAAAACAGAAATCTCCAGCTGGAATCAGAGATGCAGCAGAAGAGAAGGCAGGAGAGGTGAAGCTGAAGTCAGAGAGATTAGTAGCTAGAGGACTCCACCCACCACTGCTGGCTTGAAGGAGGAAGGGAGCCAAAACTGGCGAATGTAGGCAGCCTCTTGAAGTTGAGACAGCCCACACCCAGCGAGGAAATAGTGTACTAGCCTCGCAACAGCATGCAACTGAATTCTGGTGACAGCCTGAAAGGGCCTGATGCATATTGTTCCACAGAGTCTCCAGCAAGGAACACGGAAACACAGACCTGTTGACATTTTGGTTTCAGCATCAGTTTCTGACTTATATTTAAGCCATCAAATTTGTTGTAATTTGTGGACACAGCATTAGAAAATTAACAGACTCAAGACACTTTTTAAATTAAATCCAAAGGTTAATATGCCAAATTCATGTCTATATTATATTATAAATTACTCTAAAATCAAACACATTAATTCTAAGGATTTGATTTATTTCATCATCTCAGTAGTTGATTCTAAATCTTCCTGAGTCAAGGATGCTTGCACACTAAGCACTAAGGACACTTTGCTAATCAGAGCTACTTGCGACCATCTTCCCAAGTAAATTTGGAGTAACCTTCCCAGCTGGATGAGGTTGCAGATCAGAGATTTTGATCCATTCATGAGGTATAAAGTTATAAGCCTTTAGAACATTTTCCCCGTGGCCCAGGTGTCTAGTCTGAACTCTTTTTATTCTTCTGAGTCCATCCCTTGTAAATAAGATTGCTTTCACAACTGGTGTCCTCAAAATTCAAGATAAGCCCTGCCTAATGAACTTTTATCTCTAGATCAGAGCTGATGAAATTCCAAACAGCCAGCCAGTTACTTCACTACTAGATTTCATTCAACCAATCTATATCCTGCTTCTTTCTGAGTTCTTTATAGATTCTTCCTCTTTTATAGGACCACAGCACTTACATTTAAATGACACCCAGGGGTGCCTGGGTGGCTCTGTCGGTTAAGCATTTGACTCTTGATTTCAGCGCAGGTCATGGTCTTGGGGTCCTGGGGTCCTGGGATCGAGCCCCGTGTTGGGTTTCGGTGCTCAGTGCAGAGTCTGTTTGAGGATTCTTTCTCTCCCTCTCCCTCTGCCCCTACCCCTGCTCATGTTCTCTCTTTCTCTAAAATAAATAAATAAATCTTTAAAAATAATAAATGACATCTAATTGAATTTTGGGTGTCTATCATGGCTGTGGTACCCTTGCAGGTGTAGCATCATATTGGTGACATAAATCAGTACATTTACACATTGGCACTGATTTCTAGCCTTCAGCAATCATTACAGTGTGTGACTTTAAAAAACAATCATGCACACTGATGCCCAGAAGAAAAGTTGATGTTTCACGAGGAGATTTAAATAGCAAAAGAGTAAATCGGTCTTACTTTCTTAGTAAAAGAAGCATTTTACATTTTGAAACATACACATAAATATAAACTCATCTGGAGCATTCGAGTTTTCATTTCAAAAGAAAGTAAACTTGGGGTCTTTCCAGAAAAGATAATACTTGCATTCAGCAAGAATTAACCAGGCCCTTGTTGAAACAGCACTGCCCAGTGCTGTAGCAAATACAATAGAAATAAAAGAAAAGGTCACAGAACACAAATAATTTAAGAACTAGGAAATTATATAAGGGAAACATGCCCCAAACAACCAGAGCCTATGTGAAAATTTTAGAAATGATTGTAGAACCTACATCTAGATGTGAAAGGAAGGCCAAAGAAGTGAGAATCTGTGCCAAAGATGATTCATTAAGGAAAAGTGTGATGTCTTAGAGCTTTATAAAGGACTTAATGCAGATGAAATGACATAGAGAGGAAGGGCATTCTAGAGTTTTCTAGAAAAAATGTACATTTAGTAATGATATTTTGTATTTCAGAATCTACGATTATTTTTATCAATCAGATGTCTTGAAAAAATGTAGTGTTGTTCAGAATAGTTATGATCCATCCAGCTCACATCTTTAGTCTTGTTGTCAAAATGTCAATACTCATAAACAGGATAAATTATGAGTATATGCTAATTTGGTTAATAAATACATGAAGTACACAGGTGCACACAGTGGAAAACACAAACAGGTCTGCAAGAACAAGACAAGAAGAATAAAAAAGGATGAATTTGATACATGTTGCATGAAATTCCTGTTTTGCTAGGAATTTACTGCCAGGAGCCTAACATTTGGAAGAAAGAACCTTTAGGGAAGCAGAAAAAAAAGTCCTTAAAACCACAGAATATAGAACGGGATACCCAGAACAGCAATAAGCAATCCCATCTTTCAAAAAATTGGATAAAAATTGTTAGAAATCCAGGATCAATTCTGATATGCTTAAAAAAAAAAAGACTTATTTTTAGAGAGAAAGAGTGGGGATGGGCAGAGGGAGAGGGAGAATCTCAAGCTAACTGCTTGCTGACATGAAGCCCGATTAGGGGCTCCATCCCAGGACCCTGAGATCATGACCTGAGCTGAAATCAAGAATCGGAAAGCTGATTATTCAAAGTCCTGTCTGAGACTAAATGTTAACCTCAAATTTGCTTGAGAACACTTCTTGTCTCTCATTACAGGTCAAACATATGGCTGGAGGGACATGGTGCTCTTTGCCCTTTCCAAAATCTCTCCTTCTGTAGTCTGGCGGGGAGTGGGGTTGGATATAGGCTGATCCTGCCTAGTTGTAGCAAGTACTGTCTTGTAGCAAAAAACATGTCTAGCTCCACTTGGAGGGGTTCTTTCTAGAATATTAGGGAGTTAGCATCCCTTTGCCTTTAGCATTGTCCTCAGCAATAATTCTGGGCAACTGAAGTCCTGCTCAAGGTGGCCAGTGGCTTCCCTAAGGGACAGAGCAGCCCTAAATGTTACCATTCTCAGAATTCTTTCTCTAGGATCACAGAAAAAAATCTTTTATGCAAATTAGGAAGAGCAGTGCCTACTTAGTTTCTACTTCCCAAACCTGCTAAGTGAAAATAGTATCTCACTTTTTTAGTTTCCATTTCTTTGGTTATAAGTGAAAGCAGACATCTTACCCTGTTGATCTTTTGTATTTAATCTATTTAATGCCTGTTTATCTCATTTGCTTATTTTTTCTCCTGGGGCATTCTTCTTTTTGATTTGTAAGAGCTCTTTATATATTAAATCTTTTATTGCACTTTTGCTAAAATGAGGTTTTAGATTTTTTTGTATTTAAATCTTCTAATTTTTTTCTTTTCAAGTTTTGCCTTTGATCAGCTTTCTCACCTCAAGATTATAAAAATCTTTACTTAAATGTTTTGAATAGTTCTTTTATGTCTACTTAATTTTTCATAATTGACTCTTCAGTTCCTTGGAATTCACTGTAGTGAGCTATAAAACAAGGATCCATATTTTAAAATAAGAGTTAATTAATGATCAAGGTTTATTTATCCTTACACTACTGATTTGAAGTCCACCATTATCACACAGCAAATGCTTCTATATGTTTGGATCTGTTTCCAGCTTTTCTTTTCTGTTTCTTTGATTTATGGTGCCAGAAGCCCATTTTTTAAAATTATCATAGTTTTAAAATATGTTCTTTTTCATTATTCTTTTTTCTCCCTGATGTTTCTTGGTTATTCTTCCCCATTTATATTTCTAAATTAACTTTAAAATCCTTTTGAGAATTTAGTTAGAATTTGTAAATTAATTTAGAAAGAATTTTTGTATTTTAAATACTGAATTTTCTAATGCAGGGATATTCTCTCTCTTTCTCTCCCTCATTTTCTTCATATGGATACAGTGTATTTCTTGTTCAATCTGCTTTTGGTTAATTCATATTTATTATTGTCATTGTGAATGGTTTCTTTTCCTCTTTGTATTTTCTAACTGGTAGGTATTATATTGGAAAAAAATTTTTGGTACCTTTATTTTGAATTGCAAACTATTACATTTTAATTTTGTTTTTTATAGCTTTTCAGCCGATTCTTCTGGAAGTTCTGGGCTAACAGTATTGTCATTTGCAGCTAATGATAATTGCCTTCTCCTATCTGCTTATATATATTTGTTTCCTCATTGTAATGAATAGACTTTCTGCAACAATGGTAAATAATGGAGGTTGTGATGCTCTTGTTGCTTACTAGTTTTAATGGTTTGTTTTATTGAGAATGTTTTTAGGGCAGCATTTGAGCCAGGGTGTTGAGTTGCTGTCTCTCTCCCACCCCCAAGCCCCCATCATCTCCCACCTCTCCATTGTGTTATATGGGTGTAACAGTTAACCCAGACTCTACTTCTTTCTACCAAAGCACAGCTTGTTTCTCTCTTTATACTTCAGAGGGTTCCTCATTTCCCCTTATTGACAGAGCCTGTCTCATCAAAGAGATTGACAGATACTTTTCTAAGTGACAGACCAACCACAGTACACCTCCATTTGTAGGTTGCAACACACCAACAACTTTACCTGGGGTAGGCAGAAATGCCCCTGCCCCCAGAATGCTCCTGTACAAGGGCATCCCCTGTCAGCCTATACCTAGTAAAAAGAGATGAAGAACAGGGCCCTTGTCCATTGGTTCCTGGCCATCAGGATGACTGCCCAATTCTGCCTTGTACTGTGTTGTTTTTAAAAGATACGTTTCTTGATTTTGTCTGTTTTGATTAGAAATATCATACATGCTAAATAAGTTTTATAATAATTTAGTATCTCCAATTTAATGGTCAAATGTTTTTTTGATTACTCTTTAATATTTCTTTGTACATTTATTAGTTTGAATTTCCTTTGTGAATGACCTCTTAGATTCTTTGTCCATTTGTTTCATTTTTTCTCCTATGTAATAAATCCTTTTCCCCTTTGTAATAACTCTTTAAAATCCTTGGTTTATGTCTGCAAATATTATCCTCAGTTTTCTTTTTTTTTTAAATATTTTATTTATTTATTTGAGAGAGTGAGAGAGAGAAAGAGCACAAGAGGGGGGAGCGGGAGAGGGAGAAGCAGACTCCCCGCCGAGCAGGGAGCCTGATGCGGGACCCGATCCCGGAACTCCAGGATCATGACCTGAGCCGAAGGCAGTCGCTTAACCAACTGAGCCACCCAGGCGCCCTATCCTCAGTTTTCTATTTGCCTTTTACATTTATCTATATGTATATTTTTAATTAAAGTATAAGTAATAAGTAAGCAGTTTTATATTAGTTCAGGTGTACAACATATTGACTCAACAATTCTATGCATTACTTGGTACTCCCTGTAAGTGTAGTCACTATACAACGTTATTACAGTGTTACTGACTATATTCCCTATGCTGTATTTTCCCCGTGACTTCTTTATTTTATAACTGAAAGTTTGTAGCTCTTAACCCCTTTTATCTGTTTCACCCTTTCTCCCACCAATTTCCCTCTGCCAACCACCAGTTTAATTCTCTGTATTTAATAACCTGTTTTTTTGTTTATTTATTTGTATTGCTTCTTTAGATTCCACATATAAGTGAAATCATGTGGCATTTGTCTTTCTCTGACTGACTTATTTCATTTAGTATAATACCCTCTAGTTCTGTTCATGCTGTCAAAAATGGCAAGATCTCATTCTTTTTCATGACTGAGTGAGATTCCATTGTATATATATATATATATACCACATATTCTTTATCCATTCATATATTGATGGACACTTGAGTTGCTTCCATATCTTTGCTATTGTAAATAATGCAATAAGTATAGGGGTACAGATATGTTTCAAATTAGTGTTTTTGTTTTCTTTGGGTAAGTCCCTGGACTCATGGGAGATGGTCCAGAAACTGATATAAGAACTGATAACTCATACCGAAAGTAGGTGAATCAGAGCAAGGCAAAGCACTAAACAAAGACATATGCATAACTGGAATAGTGTTTAGTGGTTAAAAGTTATATTTTGAAGAATATTTGATAATGTAGAAAATACCATGTTGTATTAGAAGAAAATACTAGTTATATCAAATGTTCTTTGCAATAGGACCCATGGGATTCTCGGGGCGGGGGGTAAAGGTAATAGGTGTTTTAAATTTTTTCTTATACTTCTCTAAATTTTCCTTAATATATATTTAATATATATTATAACCCCATAAAAATACAGTTATTAAGTTTGTAAAGAAATGAATAAAAAAGATAGGTTTATTGAGTTATAATTTACCTACAGTAAAATTCACCCATTTTAGTGTAGAATTCTACACATTTTGAAAACTGAAAACACTCATGTAACAACAACCACAATCAAGATACAAAACACTGACATGCATTTTTAAAACAAGCATTCTGATTTTTTTCTGATTAACGTAGTAATTGTCCCAGTACTTCACTTCATCTTCACAAAGAAAGTATCTTCAAGTTGAGAAATTTGAACGAATGTATTTCTTTCCCATCCAAATTCACATGTATACAGGATCCATTATAAAACATAGTAAAGGAACAAAGGCAGAGTTACCTGCCTTTCCACTTGGAAAGGCATGGCTAAGGCTATAAACACAAATGGGTCCGCAAATACTTGCAAATTCAACAGAAAGATTTTGGAGGGGGAAATGGGAGCAAAGCACAAACACACACATCAGGCATGTAGTCACGATGCCCATTCAAGTATTCCTGACTTCAGGATAACTATCTTCTAAGTACAACAGGGCATGTCTAGCTTTCTGCTTTACTGTCCCTTACCTGTCTCCCTGTCAAATGGCTTTAGGTGACCAGATGGTCTCCCCTAATGGGGTGAACACGTTATCCTTTCAGACGGAGGAATCTTTCTTATTAAAATACAACCTCTTTGCTTGGCACCTGTCACCAGATCTTTTGGAGCTCATTCTCCAAGTTCAATCTTCAGTCTAAGATGTAGTTCACTGAGAGCCAGTAGGCAGCATAGGGATAATTAATAGTCATGGAAACCTAATGTATCATCTTCCTTTCCGGCCTAGGTTTTTAGCTCTTATCACTTCAGACAGTTCTCTGATGACTCAAAAAGTGAGACTCATTATTAATTGAGAACGTATCAGTAACTGCATTGTGCAGAAGTCAGCTATGTCTGATATACCTGGGAAAGCAATGGGGTAATTCTCCCCCCCCCGCCACGGAAGGCTCTAGAATATCGATGGTTAACAATGTAAGCTGGTAGTAATCTTGAGCAACCTGTTTAGCCTTTTTTTTTTACTTCAGTTTTCACATCTGGAACATACAATGATATAAATAGTACCTACATCATAGGGTTGCTGAAGAAAGAGATAATATATGAGAAAGTGAAAAACGGCTCTGGCAGGTGGCAGCCAGGCTGTGATGTTTCCAGCAGAACATAAACTTGCTCCAAGAAGATAAGAATGCTCAGACAGAGCTGCTCTAGGACCACGGTCGAAACAAGCTGAGATAGGGCCATTTCGAACCACAAAATGCCTAAACAGCCCCCTCTTCAAACTTATGCAGTGACTACTGTTTCTATATTTATTTGTTTCTTTCATGAAAACCTCATTGCTATTTGAGCTGAAAGCATACTCAAAAATACTTATTTTTGCCTTGACTCAGAGCTTCATAAAGTACCATGAGATGTGTGTTACTGCTCCTTCACCAATGACAACTTCCTCTAATCCTCTTGTCTTTAAGATAACAACGATTAAGATGCCTCACCACCAAATTGTCCCTATTTCTAGATAAAATCCATTCTAGAACTGACCCTTGTTGCCTTAAACCCTCCTGAGGATCACCCAGAATAGACCCAATTCTAGAAGCCCTCCCCTCACTCTCTTCTTCTGAGATGGCTCTCAGTTCTCTGGGGTACCTTTACCTTTGTTGCAGCCAGCTGAACAAAACGAACTTTTGCCTAATGAGTAGAGTGTGCATTTTGTGCACTGCCTTTTGGCCACTCAGTGTCTGCTTCGTTTCTAATAACACATTTAATTTGGCAGACTCCTATTGTCAGCCATCCAGACCCTCTATCTCATTAGGCTTTCACAATCCCCCAACAGAGCTATTTGGAGAATGTGCATAGTAAGCCAAAGAGACTTCTGGTTCTAAACGGTGCCTGGCTAACTGCCTCCATGCAGCCTTTCCCACTCCTCATTGAGAGCCCACAAAATCACAGAAAAGTCATCTACAAGCAGACTGGCAACTCAATTCCAAAATCTTGGAAGAAATGACACTAATTATAAAGCATATGGATCAGGGCTGAGAATAACCCACTATGCTTTAACTCACAGCACACCCAGAACTGGCTCACAAATTAGACAACTGCAAAACCAGAGAAGACGGTGCATACCTCCCCAAGAAATGTTTCCTGGCTCATAGATCCAGGTTCGGACCCGTCAGAAAATAGAGAAGGCATTCTTCTCTCTGCCAAGTGTGCTTCTCTGGGAGTTAACCTAGAGTTTTGTTTCTCATCTCCACCGGTCCCCAACCTACCATCTTTCTATATCCAAGAAGAGATGAAAAATCCCAGAAAACATTGGAGAGGAATGCGGGAACAGGCAAGGAGCTAGAGAGGGAGGCAAGAGAGCCTGGGGATGATGCACCCACCACAGCGTAAGTATGGAATGAGAGAGTCTTCCGTGGCAGTGCATTCTGCCAACTTGTGGTTTTCATGTATTACAGCCACAGTATATGAGAAAATCCACTGCGACACAGGCAGAAAATGCTAGACCTTCTATTTCTACTTAGGTTCTGGGTAAGAATTTTAAAAGAAACTAAGCTAGTTAATAACATGTCTATATATTGGTCCATTAATTGTAACAAACGTACAATGTTAGTAATGGGGGAAACGAGCTGTGGAGTATATGAGAATTCGCAGAATTCTTCACATTATCTATTCAATTTTTCTGTAAATCTAAAACTACCATAGGGATAAAATCTATTAAAATACTTGGAAATAAATTAAGATTTATTTATACTTAAAGTACAATGACAGTTGTGCACTAATTTGTACTATATGTCAGATGGTTAGTGTCACCTCTTGTAAATAAGGGGAGAGTGGGGAGCTCTACAGCATGGAATGTTGATGGAGATACTTTCATGAGGTCATTTATTTCCAACATTTGGCAACGTACTGTGGTTTTTGCATTAATTAAGTGGATGTGTGGATTATGACATCTGGTTTTATGTAAACCAATCTTCCCAAAATATTTCTGCAAAGAGAATGTGGATTATATATAATATAGTAATGTTAGCATAAGGAAATAACAAAATGGCAGGATTGATTCTCCTCTTCTTCCTGGTGGGGCTCTGCCTTTTTTTTTTTTCTTTTTTTAGTCATATTAGTAAAAACAGCAACCCTTAAGACTATTTGCAATATTATTAATGATAAACTTTGTTCATTATTATCTACACCATTTTAAATGATGAATTTTGCCCAATTTTTATTTTGCTTTGAGTGTTAACTAATTAATATGAAGCTATCATCATTACCAAGACATTTAAAAACTTTTTGTTAACCCCAGATATGAAAACAAACCTCTACAATTTTTTCGGTGATGTTTAAAGTCATGCAGCATTCCAGGACGCCTGGGTAGCTCAGTCAGTTAAGCTTCTGACTCTTGATTTCGGCTCAGGTTATGATCTCAGGGTCATGATCTCAGGGTTGTGAGATAGAGCCCTGAGTCGGGCTCATGCTCAGCGCACAGTCTGCTTAAGATTCTCACTCTCCCTCTCCTTCTGCCCCCACCCATGCTCAGTGCACAGTCTGCTTAAGATTCTCTCTCTCCCTCTCCTTCTGCCCCCACCCATGCTCAGTGCACAGTCTGCTTAAGATTCTCTCTCTCTCCTTCTGTATCCCCCCCAAGGTCATGCGCACTCTCTAAATAAAAATAAATAAATAAATAAATAAATAAATAAATAAATAAATAAAATCATGCAGCATTCCATCTGGGGCATCACAGCATTCTATCAAACATGCTTCTAAGTATGTAGCACCCTCTTTTGACATTTATTGCAGTTAATAGGTGAAGACAGAAAGTCAGATACCATTGTTTTTCCTGCAGTAGTAAGAATAGCTAAAATATTAATCAGAAAATAAGGGACAAGCTAAACATGCCTTTATTTGACAGAAAACACTGGTTTAAAACACATGAAGGGATATTACCAAGGATATGACAACAGAAGTATTAATTTCGGGAGTTTGCCATGTTATGTTGTCATAAATTATGAACTTTCCTAGATTCTGTTTTAATAATGAAATGCATGAAGAAATATTTCTAGTGAGTCCCTGAGGAAGGATATTCTGAAGATGTACTTTCAGGACTAAATCACTTTTTAATAAATGTAATGTTTTATGGGGAACTTATACAAGTGTTACCATCGATGGAATGGCTCCCGGGAACGTGGTAAAGAAATAATTCTGGGGGATGTTTGCAAAGATGGCATCTCCCTTGTAAATTCACTCACTGTATCGCCGGCAGGCAAGCTCCTGAGGCAAAGAAGTTGATGCTAACAGAGCACAAAGGGCAGCAGCTGTTCTTCAATGTCCCTTCTTGAATACAGACGAAGGTAAAAATATAAAAGAGAGCGCCTTTAAGGAGATGGGGTGCGATGGCAAACACCTCCCGCACCGCAGTGCTATTGACCGTTCCTTAAGTACAAAGAAGAGTAACTGTGCGCAAAAACGAGCCACTTGTTTTTCTGTTCCAAAACACTCGTGCTGATCCTTCCGTGTTCCTATTTAGTTGATCTTTCTGGGGGAATGAATGACCTGTCCCAAAAGCAAAGTCGATACTTGGTGATGGAGATAGAACTAGTTTCTCTCTAACAGAAGCTAGTGATGTGAAGAGTACATTTTGAAAGCAGATATTAAATCATTATATCTGGGGGTGCCTGTGTGGCTCAGTCGCTTGAGCATCGGGACTCATGATTTCAGCTCAGGTCATGATCTCAGCATAATGAGATTGAGCCCCTAGTGGGGCTCAGTGCTGTGTGAAGTCTCTTTAAGATTCTCTCTCTCTCTCTGGGGGCTCCTGGGTGGTTCAGTCGTTAAGTGTCTGCCTTCGGCTCAGGTCATGATCCCAGCGTCCTGGGATTGAGCCCCGGGAGCCCCGCATTGGGCTCCCTGCTCAGCGGGAAGCCTGCTTCTCCCTCTCCCACTCACCCTGCTAATGTTCCCTCTCTCGCTGTATCTCTCTGTCAAATAAATAAATATAATCTTTAAAAAAAAATCTAAAAAAAAAAAAAGATTCTCTCTCTCGCTCTCCCTCTGCCCTTCCCCCCCACCTGCTCGCGGACACATGAGCTCTCTCTCTCTTAAAAAAATGGTATGAAGGATCATACCATATCCCAGGTATGAAGGATCATAGCACTCATGCAAGAATGCCATCTAGATGCTCCACCATTTTAGGTATTTATTTGGCAGTAAATAACAGAGACAGTAACAATGTCTACGCGCAAGAGACATCTCTGAGAACCCGTGACCACATAAGGTGTGTCCTGGGAGGGCAGAGAGACGTAAAGTTATGCTGAGTGCAGGCAGGCAGTGTATGGGCCGTGGGCTGGGCCTGGAATGGGGAGGGGCAGGGGCACTGCTATCCTTGACATTTCTTTCCTGTGCTTTTCAACACAAAGTAAACCTTCTTCCCTTACCTCGACTGTCCTTGATGCTAGGGCCCCACCTTGGCTGTGGGGAAGAGGTGTGATGGTTTTCCTTTTATTCTTTACCTTGTCTTCAAATGTGTAACTCCTTTTGTTCTTTTTTTTGGGGGGTCCTTAATGATAGGACTATTGGGATGCCTGGCATCTTGAAAAATCATCAGAACTTATTACTTTTAGAAAAGAATAAGTTGCTGTTTTTCAAATTAGATAAGATTTTAAATTTAATTAAAGTTAACTTAAAAAACTAGCAAAACAAATACTACTTAGCAATCTTTTTTTTTTTTAGCAATCTTTTTTATTGATGTGGACCATTCCATCAGAGGCGACTTAGAATATAAAATACAAAGCTAGTCCTGTGTGCCTGGTCTTCCACAGTAACCAGATGCTCCTATGACAGGGCTATGACGTGATCATTTCATTCCAAAATGTATAGATACATACGATTATACTCTGGAATTGAGCCCTTTTTTCTCATGTACCATGAAGATCTTTATCCCTTAGCTCTGATTGCAGAGATAAAAACCACTGACCCAGCATCAGATAAGGCAGCCTTTGAGGTGTTTTCCATTTGAGATTCTTGGGGGTTCTTTCTTTCAATCTTAGTGGGCAGCATCCTTGGAAACAGGGGTTGTCAACATGGGTGCTTTGGAAAAGGCATGCCAGTGGTGAGTCAGCCCTGCCCCTTTCTAGTTATTGGCCTTCAGCGAATCAGCAGCATTGAGCCTCACTTTTAACATACGCAGAGTGAAGGTAGGACCCCCAAATGTGGGCAATACCCATACCATGGAGCTGCTGTGAGAATTTAATAAAATTATGGAGATGATGTATTTCTAGCCCTCACCTTACTCATAATTGGGAGGGACACCTTGTGCTCTCTTGGACTTGGACCTTTTCTGAAGCATGTTTGTGCCCTCCCTACAACTACCTTGAAGAAGAAAGGGGCCCCACGAAGCTGAGAGGTGGCAGAGCAATGGTTGTGGCCTGGGTTCGCTGGTTAAGGCGGCCAGGGTTTGGGACTACAGGAGTGATGACATGCTGGCGTGTCTGCAGAAAGGGGAGCAAGACCCATGTGAACCCCAGAAGAGGTGCCACAGCCTCTTCCCAGAGCCCGGGTGAGGGCAGGGCACAAGGGTGTGTCCCGGCTGTCTCCTTACCCTGCCCTCCATGGTGGGCAGCTTCCCTGGTCCTCAGGACTCCAGCTCTCAACCCAAGCTTATATCTCTCTCAGCGGAGTCTGTCCAATCAGGAATAACCTCTCTGGGGATAAGTTGTTTTGTTAGTTTAGTTTTAAAAATTATTTTAGTTAACATAGCATTATTATTAAAGAGGTATCAGAGGGGCGCCTGGGTGGCTCAGTCGTTAAGCGTCTGCCTTCGGCTCGGGTCTTGGTCCCAGGGTCCTGAGATCGAGCCCCACATCGGGCTCCCCGCTCAGCGGGAAGCCTGCTTCTTTCTCCCTCTCCCGCTCCCCCCTGCTTGTGTTCCCTCTCTCGCTGTGTCTCTCTCTATCAAATAAATAAATAAAATCTTTAAAAAAAAAAAAGAGGTATCAGAAGTTTATTTCTGCTTTTTTTTCCTTTTATTAAGTTTTTTGTTTTAATTCCAGTTAGTTAACATGCAGTATTATATTAGTTTCAGGTGTGAAATATAGTGATTTAGTAATTCTATACATTGCACAGTGCTCATCAGGATAAGTGTACTCTTAATCCCCTTCACCTATTTCACCTATCCCCCACTCGCCTCCCATCTGGTAACCATCAGTCTGTTCCCTACAGTTAAGAGTCTGTTTCTTGTTTTGTGTCTTTTTTCCCCCTTTGTTTGTTTTGTTTCTTAAATTCCAAATATGAGTGAAACCATATGGTATTTGTTTTTCTCTGACTGGCTTATTTCACTTAGCATTATACTCTCTAGCTCCATTCATGTTGTTGCAAATGGAAAGATCTCATTCTTTTTTATGGCTGAATAATATTCCATTGCATATATATATGATATATACATATATATGATATATACATATCATATATATCATGTGTGTGTATATGTATATATATCATATGTGTGTATATATATATGTGTGTGTGTGTATATATATATACACACACCACATCTTCTTTATCCAGTTATCGGTCAATGGACACTTGGGCTGCTTCCGTAATTTGGTTATTGTAAATAATGCTGCAATAAACATAGGGGTGCATATATCTTTTCAAATTAGTGTTTTTGTATTCTTTGGGCAAATACCCACTGCCATGATTACTAGATCATAGGATATTTCTATTTTTAACTTTTTGAAGAACCTCCATACTGTTTTCCACAGTGGATGCCCCAGTTTGCATTCCCACCTTGAGTCCACAAAAGTTCCTTTTTCTCCACATCCTCACCAACACTTGTCATTTCTGTGTTGTTGATTTTAGCCATTCTGACAGGTGTGAGGAGATATCTCATTGTAGTTTTGATTTGAATTTTTCTGATGATGAGGGATGTTGAGCATCTTTTCATGTGTCTGTTAGCCATCTGGATGTGTTCTTTGGAGAAATATCTGTTCATGTCTTCTGCCCATTTCTTAACTGGATATCTCTATTTTTTTTTTCTTTTGAAATAAATTTTTTCCTCAGGACAAAATGCATGCTTATTATAAAGCATTTGGAAAATATAAATAGTTAAATAAGAAAACTAAAATCACCTATTACTCCAGAATCCAGAGGAAAGCCTGGCTTGGTCTGCTGTTAATGCACTTTTCAAAAGACTGTGTAAGTGTCCAGAAGCATGGTGTTCTTCTTCCTCTTTCAGCTAATCTTCTCTCTCCAAGCACCTTCCTGACTTCACCCTCCTGGTGCTTTCTGATGTGCTGCCTCTTGTCTCTTTCACAACATCATTGTCACGTAATCGGGTTTTGTAAAGGATATGGAGGTTCATATTATAAGGTTAACTTCAATGTACAGTGTTGAAGTCAGGAACTCAAGAATTTGGAAGTAAATAAAAATGTTTTAGCTGCAAACAACAGAAACTCATTTGTTCCTAGAAGCCCCAGCGCAACAAGACTCTCTTATAGGGCAGCATCCGGAACCAGCTGCTGGAAGGACAAAGGGGCCTCGATGGGAGTTCTCCAACTCTCGTTCAGCCCCTCATGGCTTGCTTGTCCACTCATCCAATGCACCATGGCGCTCTACTCTCTTACAGACTTGTTTGTCATCTTCTTCTCTTGGCTGTCCCCGCCTGCGGGAAGGCTAGGCCATCCTCCAACCCAGCCCTCTCCTGCTCTCTGTCTCCTTGTCTCCTCGTCTCCTCTTTATTTGGCCCAGTGGGCTCAGGCATCTGTGACTGGAATGGAGACAAGGCTGTCACTTCCTCTAGGAACATGCATGAGATGGATTCTCTAGGTCACGAGTAAGAGCCTGCACATCCGCTAAATGATAGCCACTATCGGTGTGGGAGGGAGACTGGAGGAAGCAGGTAGAACATGCATTTCCAAGGGAGCCAGATTCCTTCACAACTCATATCGAACATCACCACATGCAGCTTCTCGGCCTCTCTCAGGACAGCTAATACCTGTTCCCACTTTCAACTTCTTTACTGCCCGAGCATGTAGCATGTGGCCTTTTAATTCTCCATTTACCAGCTATACTTCCCTTGACAGATGGTGAACTCCCACAAGGGAGAAAATATTCTATTTGTCTTTGCATTGCCACTCATATTCCAGTGTCTAACACATGATAGGTTCTGAGTAAATGTTTGTGGAATTAATGCTAAGAATGTGGGACCTGAAAAAGGAAATAAGAGAAGGAGTACACATTGTAACAAATTTCTAAAAAGATGGGAAGCCTTCTCAAATAAATAGGAACCCCCATATTTACATGAATAATGCTTGGTGTTGTTGGAAGAACTAAATAATTAGTCTCTGATTAAAAGAAAAAAAAAAAAACAGTTCCTTTGTTGCCTGGCTTTGCTATGACTCTTTCTGAGGGCTTTGAGCATGATACAGTCTGAGAGAACGTGAGGCTTTTGAGCCTTACATGCTGTTTTCCAAAAGGCATGACCCTGAACTTGAAGGGCGTTGTGATGGCTCCAAGCCTGCCTGGGAATGTTGGTTGGGTTGAACATCTAATTAGAGTGGATGGTATTTTTTTATTTGTGGTTAGGTGCTGTGGATATTTGGCAGGCTGCAGAGCAAAGAAAACTAAAAAATGTCCCCGGTGAGTGAGAGGGAAAGCTTGAGAACTTAGTAGAATTTCCATCCCTGCAGGTTCTATAGATACTGGCTTTTACATTTTGACGTTATTTTCCCAAATGATCACTGTGGCTTGGCAGAGAGTCATACATTCAAGAATGACAACTAGAGAAATGGGTCACATAAATGCTGGTGGTGATTAAGGAGAGACCGCATTAACTGTTATGGACAGTCTAGTGTTGGGGAAGAGCCCCAGAAATCAAGCCACCCCCCCATCTGGACTCTGCCTATCATTAGCTGTGGCTTTTTGTGTCAGTCACCCAAGTAAACATCACTACACTATAATATGAAGGGTAAAATGAAGGAAGAGAATGGCCTAAAAGATTTGTGTCGTTCCTTCCTACTTGGTTTTAGAGTCTCATACTCTAAATTTGCAGAACTGACCGTAGACAACGTTATTAGTACTTACCATTTATTTTTGAAACCCATCCATTGGTCTTAGTGTCACATCTATCTTTCTAATTCTCTTAGGGTTTTCCTACCCCCATCCCTACATTGTGGCTTGTTGCCTTATGTCCTAATCTGGTGGACTAACTACCATTATGAAAGTCACCTAGGTTAGCTCTCTTGTAAAGTTTCTCGTGCTTCGAAATTATCTCCTGTGCCCCATTTTACCCTCATGAAATGCTCTGCTCCCCCAGTTTACACAATCTTAGCTAAGTGCTAGGAGGTATCATGTGTGAATGAACCAAGTCCTTGTAAGGCAGGCAGGGCCAGTAGGCAGATGATCGTGTTCTCAGTTAGAATGTGATGTTTGTAATGAGAGCATGTGCGAACCTCAGTGAGTCTCTAGTTGGCAGAAAAATCAGTGAAGATGGAGTGAGGATGCTCAAAACACTATTTGAGGATTTTGGGGAAGGGTCCTTTCTATGCCCCTTAAATGATAGCATGTAGACTGTCACCATTCTGCCTCTATGTATGTTTGGTTCAAACATAAAAGCTTCAGATTAATTTCAAATTAAACTGCCATTCTCCTTTGGTTTCCATGATTACCTCTGAGATGACTTGGGTCTCACTACTTCTTTGATAACTGAAGTTGGGCAAATGAACCAGTGCACATTCGGAGCTCCAATCCCACAGACATACTGTGCTGTCACGGTCTGTTTCTTAAATAAGCCTCAACCTGTCAAATAGTAATCTTCTTGCTAATTATCCAATTCATTTGTAGTTCTAAATACACTCTTAACCACTTTGTCCCATTCCCCCATATCCTAGTAGTTTATTGAAAAGGTTTTTGACTTGCTTTTCCCCTCTCCACATTTTGCCCATTGGCAAATTCTCTCAATAAGTTTCGTAGGCATCAGAGATGAATTTATTTCCATATGACATGATAATCACCTCTCCATAATCTATATACACTCTTTCTGTTTCTTCACATACACTTCGAGTAAAAAAGCTCTCTAAGAATGGATTGGGTCGGGCGCCAAGGAGTCAAAAGGTGCTTTTTAATGCTTAAATCTTGCCAGACCTCTGTAATATGTGTGCCAAACCCCAGAGGCTAGAAAGTTTTATTCACTAGCTCTTCAGATTCCTGAAGCCCTAGAGAGGTTTTTTTTAATAAACATACTCAACAAATTAGACAATTATTATTCAGTCCTGCATTTCCTGTCAAGATACATAGCAAATGTTTTACAGCTGATGTTTTAATTAGGTTGATCCATGGTCTTGAAGTGGTATGCCATTCAGAGAACATTTTTTTAAGCTATTTATTTGCTAGAGATGTCATTGAATATGCTCACTCAGACATATTTTGAGGAGGCATTTCAGCTGTAAAGATTGCAGGCTGCTAGTTTCCTTGAAGTTGGTGCTATCAGAGCTCCAGTGGGAGACATTGATGGGACCTAAATGACATTTTCTCATTATTGATTTGATGTGAACACCTGGCCCATGGCTACAAGATGTAGAAATAGGTTATAATTGGTTTCTGAAGTGCAGCATAAGTCTGGCAAATTATTGCATGCATTTTGGTTCGTTAACTCTTTCCTTCTCTATGAATTAATTGTTATCATTAGCATTGCCCTGACATGGAATTTGCATCTGAAGCCACATAGAATTTAACACTCTGAGTAACAAAAACAGTTTCTTTGTTCTGTTCTCTTTTACTGCGATGTTGCTAGGTGACTATGTGTCTTCATAAATTCTCTGTTTATATGCAGGAACATGGTAGACACACATAACAACTTCCAGAAATCTTAGAAGAGGAAACTTCATAAATTATTTGGGGGTTCAGAAAGAAATCAATCAAATGATTGTGGGCCTTCTGAAAAGACACCGTCAGTGACCCAGCTGGTCTGGGTCTAAAGGCCCGTGGCAAACACCCTACCTGCATTATTTCACTAAATATTTAGTGGCATTATTTGCCACTAAAAGGCCCGTGGCAAACACCCTACCTGCATTATTTCATTTCACGCCGCAGGCTCATGAGGAAAGTGAGAGAGCGACCCTCCACTTTAGAGAGAGGACATTAAAACACAGAGAGGTTAAATGGTTTGCCAAAGAAACTGGCCGTGGAACCCGGGTCTGAGCAGAGAGTTTAGATTAACAGCCTGGGCTCCTAATCATTTTGCTACCTGGTCCGTGTATGGGCAGTGTGCCTAATGAGCAGGGGTACAGAGTCATCAGAAAAGACACCAGCTGTGATGAAAGGAGAAAGGATGTCTTTAACAAGGCGACACAGTAAATAAACTGTGGTACATCCAGATGGCAGAAGATTTTTCAGAGCTTAAAAGAGCCATGGAATGACATGGAGGAAACTTACCCTCAAATAACTAAGTGAAAAAAACAATCTGCAAGGTCTCCAGGCTGTATGATTCCAATGATCCAACATTCTGGAAAAGGCAAAGTTTAAGAAGTGAAAAGATCCGTGGTTGTCAGGCATTGGGGGAAGGGAGGGATGAATACTTGGAGCACGGAGGATTGCAGGGCAGTGAAACTACTCTGTATGATACTATAATGGTAGACATGTGTCCTTAGACATTTTTCCAAATGGACAGAATGCATATCAAGAGTGAACCCCAATGTAAACTATAGACTTTGCTTGATATAGACATTGGATGTGCCAATGTAGGTTCATCGATTTTTAACACACGTATCACTCCGGTGCCGACGTTGATGGTGGGGGAGGCTGTGCATGTGTGAAGGTAGGGGGTACATGGAAACAATGAATTTCCTGATTCATTTTACTGTGAATTTAAAAATCTAAACATTAAAGGAGTTTAGTACAGTGCCTGGTGGTTAGCACTCCATAAAAGGACTATATAAAAGGTTGTTAAATAAAATGAATTTCTGTATGTAACAGAAACAAAAGGCAAGAGGATGAGAAAAAAAAAAAGGTGCAAGGATGAGACAAACAAGAAGTGTAAAACTAGGAACAGCCAAGAGGAAGCTGACCCCGAGAGCAACAAAATGAGCTGATGTGTCACCAGCAGAGGGCTGACCAACTGGTCCCTCAGCCTCCCTTTTCTCTTGGGCCTTTGGCCACTTTGATTATGGAGAACCCAGCTTCCACTGCTCCCACCGTAGCTTCAGACTCAGCATTTTCCACCTCATGTACCAGCATGGGGTCCGTCTTCCCCAGAGTGGGGCTGAGTGTCCGTCATGGCCTCCATCATTCCATCAGCTCAGGGATGAGCCTAACCTGACCGGACTGACAGGAACACTGGTTCCTTCCATCACTGCCAGGCACACATACCACAGGACCTGCATGCTGGTGTCTCCAATAGGGCCAGGGGGCATAATCTGGAAGTGCAGGGGAGTCAAGTCCCCGTATTACTTTCCTAGGGCTCCCATACAAAGTACCACACACAAAAATCTGTTCTATCACTGTTCTGGAGGCTGGAAGTCCAAAATGGTATCTGCAGGCCCATGCTCTCTCTGAAGGTCTTAGGGAAGAATCCTTCCTTGCCTCTTCTTACATTCTGGTGTTTGCTGTCAATCCTTCAAAGTTCCATAGTTTGTGGACGCATCACTCCGATCTGTCTTTGTTGCCACATGTTCTTCTCATTGTGTGCTTGTGTTTGTGTTTCCTCTTCTTACAAGGACCCCAGCCACATTGGATTAGGACTCATCTTGATTGATTATGATCTTAACTTGATCATATCTGCGAAAAACCTATTTTCAAATACAGCCACAGTCAACAGGTAGTAGGGGTCAGGACGTCAACATATTTTGAGGGAGGGAGGGACACCGTTTAACCCACAACAGTCCCATAGGGTGAACCTTAACCTAAGATTCTTCTTACACCGCTTCCTGATTCTACAGTAATCTGAGGAATAATGAGGAGATAAGTAGAGGGCAAGTTCAATTATTTTTCTCTAAAATTATTTCCATCTCTAAATAATTCTACCTTTTTGTCAGTGAGAAAATGTTAATCAACTATTTGTTTTTCAGCAGGAGATGTAACCATTACTATTGAAAGTGAGCTATAACTTTTGTTTCAAAGGAAGTCTTTTTGTTTAATCTTTGCTAAGTTGCATCACTATGGTTGGGAATTCTGCTCTAAAGTTACTTGTACTAGTGCCAATATTGTTATATTTATATTTCACTGGTTTAGAAAGTCTTTGAGCTACAGTAAGAATTATTCCTCCAATAAAAGCTTTCCTTTGTTTATTGTCATTATCTTCCTCCTGGAGGGTTGTGGCAGTACAGAAGAACACTTTCTGAATGAGTGTACCTCTTTGTTGGAGAGTCATGATTTTCACAAAGTATCTAGTCTCTTTATAGAATAGGGTTTTGTTCAGCAAGCATTTTCATCACAAATTGCATAGTAGCAATTGTGACTGGAAGGCTCCTTAACGTGTCATTTCCCAAACACAGACGCCACTGGGGCACCATGCCAATCACCATGAGTACTGATGTAGAAGGACGTGTGTTTGCTCCTTGAGATTTGCATAGGCTTGCACATGTCCAGACTCACAGAGAGCAAATTGTCTTGTCTTCTTACATAAACTGAGAAATTGAGTCTTTGATCTTCATTCCAAGATACAAATAATTTTAAATTTTAAAAATATCAAGATAATTGTATCACCATAACAAAAATATTTTTATTTATTGGTACTTAGAAATTGCAGGGGAAATCATTGCAATAACGACAGAGACTATCATTTCAATCACCAGCTGTAGTATCTGTGATATGAATTGGCAGTACTTTTTTCTCTCCCTCTCCCCCCCCCCATTCTTGCTGGTGGTAGATTATGCCATGAAGAAATTTTTATTTTTGTGAAGTCTAATTCTTTATTTTTCATATATGGCTTCTGGGTTTGAGTCCTTGCTTAGAAAGACTTTTTTCATTCTTAGTTCATATAAATATCCCTATGTTTTCTTCTAGTACTTTAGTGGTTTTGGCTTTTATGTTTTAATTTTTGATCCATTTGGAATTAAAGAATGAGATATTCAACATTATTTTTCTTCTCAGATGGATAACCATTTGTCTAAAAAATTTATTGAGCAATAATCTTTTCTCCAGTGATAGGCAGTGGCTTCTTTATCATACACTAGTTGTTTATATATATTTGTGCCTATTTTTGGATTTTTTTTTTTTTTGAGAGACAGAGAGAGAGAGAGAGCACATGAGCAGGGAGAGGGGAAGAAGGAGAGAACAAGAACTCCAAACTGGGGCTTGATCTCAGGACCCCAAGATCATGACCTGAACCAAAATCAAGAGTCAGAGTCTTAACTGACTGAGCCACCCAGGCACTCCTATTTTTGGATCTTTTTAAAAAAAATTCATGGTCCTATGGCCAGTAGGCCAAATCCAGATAGCTACTTATTCTTGAGTATAAAGTTTTACTGGAATAGAGCTACACCCATTTGTTTATGTATTGTTCACGGCTGCCTTTGCACTACAATATTAGAGTTGACTAATTATGACAGAGATTGGCCCACAAAGTTGAAAATATTTACCATGAAAATATTTACAGAAAAAGTTTGCTAACTCCTATTCTAATCCACCTATCCATCCCTACCACACTGTTTCAATCACTGCAGCTTTATGTTTAAATACCTAGTAGATTTAGTCTTTTTCTCATTCCTTTTCTTTCTCACAAATTTTCTGGGTATTCTTGCTTGTGTTTTCTCCATATGAATTTAGCATTAGGTAATCTAGTTTGTGTATACTCCTGTTGCTATTATTTTTGGTGTGGGGGAGACACCTTGATTGTGTAAGTTTATATAGGGAAACTTGATTTATTTATGATGTTAATTCTCTCAATTCAAGAACAGGATAGGGGCACCTGGGTGGCTCAGTCGGTTAAGCATCCTTCCAACTCTTGGTTTCAGCTCTGGTCATGATCTCAGGGTCGTGAGATGGAGCCCCATGCCGGGCTCCAGCTGGGTGTGGAGCCTGCTTAAGATTCTCTCTCCCTCTGTCCCTTCCCACCACCACCTCCACCGCCCTCCTCCACTCATACACACATGCGCACTCTCTCTTTAAAAAAAAAAAAGAAAAGGTATACTTTTCAAGTTGTTTACATTTGACTTTCTAAAATATTTTAAAATTTTTCTCACATAATTTTTTGTACCTTTCTTGTCACATTTATTTGTTATTTTTTTTTATCACTTTGGTAGATATTATAAATGGTATCTTTCCTTCCATTATATCTTCCATTTTTGTTTAATAAATAATAGGGATATTGATTATTAATTCTATTTTTTGTTTCCAACCAACTTACTGAATTTTCTTATCTTTTAAACCTTTTTTGGGGTGTTACTATCCTAGTTTTTCAGATACCTAATTATTATTATATGATTTTTATCTTGAATATAATATAATTTAACATATAATAGTACCATCATAGGCAATTTTACCTCCTTATTTCTTAATATTTCATTCGATGTGCATTTGTATTAGCCATAATATAAATAATATAAAAAATTTTATGTTGATAGAGATTTTTTTACTGACTTAATGGAAATGTTTTCTCATTCTCCATCAATTCCTATTCTTTTAAGAGTCTTTGTCTGAATCATAAATGGATGCTGATACAACAAAAGCAGAAAAACTAACTTGTGCTATTAGAAATCAGAATAATGTTTCTCTTGTGGGGAATCATGGACAGAAATGCAGCAAAGGGGTTTTCTGGGGGTACTGATAATATTCTGTTTTTTCATCTGTCTGGTATGTTCATTTCATAAATATTCACTGAGCTATACATTTAAGATATGCTTACTTTTCTGTATGTATGTGGCATCTCAATAAAGAGTTGAAGAAAATGTTTGCTAAATTTTGTCAGAGGCCTTTTTAACAAAGATAGCTCTAATGTTTGGATTTTCCTATTTGATATCTTGAATTATGTTAATAAATATCCTAATCTTGAACCATTTTTGTATTCTTGGAGTAATATTCATGGTGCTGTAGTGCTGGGTTCTGTCTGTTTATATTTCATTTGGAGTTCTTACTTGGTCTTAGTTTTCTTTTATGAGCTATTCTTATTGGGGTTTAAAATCCATGGTAAGCTAAATTCTTAGAAAAGTGGACAGTCTCCTTCTTTCATGTTCAACTATAAGTTAATTGCATGCAAATTATTTGTTCTTTAAATGTGTGGATGGAGTACTTTGAAAAATTGCCTAGAACTACCGTTCTTTGGGCAGTAGCTTTTCAAAACTTTCTATTTTTCTATTTAACTGGCACACTTAGATATACAGTTTCATTAATTTAGACTTTTTTTTCCCTAAAAAGTCAAGTTTTATTCACATTAGCAAATGTGTTTACCTGGAAGTGACAGAAGTTGTCTGATGATTCTTTGTCTTCAATATTTGTGGTTGTTGCATTGTCTTTTTTTATTTGGGTTTTTTCTATGTTGTTTCTTTATTAGGTGTGTTAATGATTTATACTTTATTTATTTATTTTTAATTTTTATTTATTTGAGAGAGAGAGAAAGAGAGAGAGTGAGAGAGAGAGCATGAGCAGTGGGGAGAGGGAGAAGCAGACTCCCAGCTGAGCAGGGAGCCTGATGCGGGGCTCGATCCCAGGACCCCAGGATCATGACCTGAGCCAAAGGCAGATGCTTAACCAACTGAGCCACCCAGGCGCCCTGATTTATACTTTATTCATTTTTATTTCTTAGAGAACTAGCTCTATTTGTTGGATTCTATAATTTTTATATTTTTCTAAATGCATGAATTTCTTTAATTCTTTTCTTCATTATGTTTCCTTAGGTTTATCTTACTGTTCTTTTTATAAACCCTAAGTTAGATGACTAATTTATTTTTAGTTAGTCTAATTTTCATCCAATCGATTGGGTAATTCAGATTGAAAAAATGTATTAAATTGTTGGCAGTCCTACAATCTTTATCATCAAGAAATCCTAATAATTAACCAAAATGGAAATGAGCCATTATAGGATCTTCTATTTCATGAGGGGCCCACCTAACCTGCAAAGAATAAAAGACATAATGAGAGTTTGATCTGGATTAAGGGTATTGAGTAAGGAAGTGGGCAGCCAGAAAAAGGGAGGCTTTCTCAAGAAGACCCTAATGAAGAATTTTCTTACTGAAATCAAAAACAGTATGCTTAGCTTAACATCATGGAGATGTTGTTATGGATGTAGGATGTAGGAGAGGATGTAGGAGAGCCAAATGTAGCAAGTTCAGTGGCATCAAAGGTAGGTGTTAAACTTAGGGTTACAGAGTTAAGAATTCAGAAATTGAGTTATCTAATACTAAACAAAGGAAAGTAAGAGGTCTGGAGAGTAGAAGTTCTGAAGCAATGTTCTCAAATGCCAGTTAGCATTTGAAACTATTCCATGGCTGTCCCTACCAATAAGAAAGGGCTGGCTCAGACCCAAATGGCTTACCTATGTTAGGGAGTAGCCATATAGGGCCCCTCTTCTGTCCCATCCTTCTGGTCCTCATGAAATATTTCTAAAGCATCCCCTCTGCTCTGTAAGGAATTATTCCAGATGTGTTTCCTTCCCTTTATTCTCAAACCTCTCTCTCTCTGTTGGCAGCCAGTTTTATAATCTTCATCCTTTTTCTTGGATAGAGACTAACCCTGCAAATTAACCACCTAGTTAAGGCTGCTTTCTTTTTCTCCCCCAGTGTCTGCATGTGCCGTTAGTTTAATATTTTTCAGCCAAGATTTATTTAGTTAAATATGTTAGTCTTATATACAGAGTAAATTCAACCTTTGGTATTCAGAGATAAATGTTAAGTTCCAAGTATCTCCAATTGTGGGACTTCTTAGTAATACTCTTATTCGAATTCATGTTATGGGTGTTTTTCAATGGGAACAAATGAAATACTAGTCTCATAATACCTAGAAATTAAAGAAAAGGAAACAACTTACTCATGAAATTTACTATAAAATAAATTACATTCATAAAACACTGTCTTAAGAATTATAATTCTATCAAGTTTCTATCTGAGTATGATCATTTGACCGTAACAGTGAAACCACATGAAAGAAAATTAAAAATTACTTTAGAAGAGAAACAAAAAAATTGGCAGTGTTTCTGAATCAATAGAAGAGAGTTGTTAAGTATCAATGACAAATCTAGACTATCTAGAAATCAAATTAGAAGGATTAAATTTAGTAGTAAGATTCACATTTATATAATGTACATTTATAAAAAACTATCCAAAGAATTATAATTCTTTCAGACTACCATTAGAGTTATTGTATAATCACTTTAAAAATAGCAATAAAACCAAAGGAGAAAAATAAATCAAAATTACTGTACTAAATCCAAGTCCAAGAAGAAAGACAAAAAAATTCTTTGGTGGTTCTGGATTATTCAAATGAATTTGTCAACAATAACAAAAACATTATAATTATACTACCTACAAATAGAATCAAACAAAAGCAACTGATAAGATTTACATTTAAATGATCTACAATTACAAAACATTATCCTTAAAATTATAATCCTACCAAGCTTCCAGTGAGCCAAAAGACTGCCTTCACTTTGATTTGGCATTTCCTTGAACTGTGGATTCTGGGGACAACTATTAGTTAGCTTCACATACTGTAGTTGTCTGCAAATTATGCTAAGTTGTTGGAAGCAGCTCGGAATGATATGATATGGCAACCTTAGCCTGGCCTTTATCTGCTTCTCCTGAGGATAGGATTGACACAAATAGTCAGCAGTGGTGGAGGTTCATTACATGAAGATGGTCATACATTTAGTTTGGATGGGCAGATGAAAGAAGTGCATGCTCCTTGGACTACCCTTAAGGCAATGCAACAAAAAACAAAGTAAAGAGGTTATTGTGATTATTTGCCAGTATAGTCCACAGTGGAGCAAAAGTCATTGTAAAACAGTCATTGCAAAAACAAAAGGGGGGTATCCATATAAGGCCAATCTGAACTGAACAGCACTCCTAACTTTGACTTTTTTCTCTAAGGAACTTTTCCAATAACTATAACTAGCCAATAATATTCTTTCCTTCCCCTGAACTCTAATTACACATTAGCTGGACCACTCTCTGAATTTTTATCTTATACTACCTTGTGATATAATTTCTTGTTGACTTAACTTTCAGCTGTTATTTAACTTTCCTTAAGTACAAGGCTCTTTTACCCAAATCAAGTGAAACAGTTTCTTAGAACAGGTACTAATTCTTTCCTTCCATAATAAGGAATAAGTTACATTGCCTAAAAAAGAAAGTATGTCATTTTAATTTTTCTAGAGTATCAGGACCCAAAAACCTTTTCATTAAACCAATGTAGTTAGAGAGGAGGCCAGGAGCCTGTCATGTAAACTATGGAAAGGACTCTGTATTTTCTTCTAAATGTTATGGGAAGCCTTAAAAGGAGAGTGTAGCTCACAGATTTGATGTAAACTATCTTGTTTGGCTACGTTGGGAGTAGACAATAGAGGGTAAGAGTAGAAACAGTGATCACCTAGAAGGTTGTGTAGTCCAGGCTTGTGATGATGGTGACTTATATTATGATGTTAGCAGTGGGAGTGTAAAAATTCCAGAATCAAAAGCTCAGTTGGTTAAGCATCCAACTTTTGATTTTGGCTCAGGGCATGGTCTCAGGGTCATGGGATCAAACCCTGCGTCAGACTCCATGCTCAGCACAGAGTCTGCTTGTCCCTCTCCCTCTATTTCTCCCCCTGCCCCTGCTCAGGCTCACTCTCTCTCTCTCAAAAGTAAATAAATAAATAAATCTTAAAAAAATCAACTCAAAGATAAAGTCAATGGGTTTTGCTGATAAATTGGCTGAGTGGACTGAAAGGAAAAAGACAAGGATAAATGTGGAGAAACAGTGCTACAAGAGATAAATACTCTGCGTGTGAAGCCAAAAAAATTTAGAAATTGCTTTTCCATGTTATTTGTTAGTGTTTCTTGTGTTCATTTTCTTCAAAATGGAAAATGAAGCCTTGGTTTCTTGAAGTAGCATTCATCACCAGCATAGAGGTAAATAAAACATTTTTGATACAGGCTTCAAATCCCATTTCCTAAGTATTTATTAAACTGGGTTAAGCAACCTCAGCTATTTGGTCAAAATGTAATCTTAATAATAAGTTATCACTTCCATTTTCTAGTAGTATGGTGATTAGAAAGCCCAAATATTTTCCCAGTATGAAATACCCAGAAATTGTACAGGATATAACAAAAACAGTTTTCATTGCAAATCTGCAAGAAGAATAAGAATTCCCCGCAGTTAAAATGAAGGATTGAAAACTAGGCTAGATAGTTTGAGCTACAAGTACAGAAGCTGTAGGGCCGTTTAGTAACTTTGTAAGCAAGAAAGTAGCATTAAAATAGACAGGAAGGGATAGGAAACAAGTGCTTGAGTCTTCATGAGGAAGTTATAGCCTTTAACAGGTGTATTGAATAGAAAAAAACCCAATAGACATAAAGGCATCTTCCTTGGCATAAAGAAATAGCAAGCATGTTTTTCTATATCTGTCTGGGCTCTAGATGGGGAAAGAGCTAAGACATTGAACTAGAGGTGTGTCCTGTCACAGGTTTGAGAGGAAGTCAATGTAAAATTCCTGCTTAGTTCAGGGAGCTCCAAGCTGGTAATACTAAGATCCATCAGTTTTAGTATCCCTGGGGCTTCTAAGTAGCAGATACAAAATTCAATATAGAGGAATGCAGTATTTTCCCAGTTCAAACAAGTTTGCAATAGAGAACTAGCTAAAGATGAGCTCATAATCCAAAATTAGAAAGCACTGATAAATAACCTACCATGAACAAGAGCAGAGATAACAATCCCCTTTGGAGACTGATCCCCAAAGAACTTGAAACAATAGAATTGTCAAAAAACATTTCTTTTTTCTTTTTTTTTTTTTGTAGTTTTTAATTTTATTATGTTATGTTAGTTACCATACAATACATCATTAGTTTTTGATGTAGTGATCCACGATCCATTGTTTTCGTATAACACCCAGTGCTCCATGCAGTATGTGCCCTCCTTAATACCCATC
>NC_138370.1:40610645-40627399 GCF_054177405.1 Leptonychotes weddellii | reverse complement strand
TTTTACTATTATATGCCGGGGTGTTGGCCTGTTTTCCTTGATCTTAGGAGGGGTCCTCTCTGCCTCTAGGACTCGAATGTTTGTTTCATTCCCCAGATTAGGGAAGTTCTCAGCTACAATTTGCTCAAATACATCTTCTAGTCCTCTTTCTCTCTCTCCACTCCCTCCAGGATTCCAATTATTCTGACATTGGAATGCTTCATGATGTCACTTATTTCTCTGATTCTATTTTCATGGATTCTGAGTTGTTTTTCCCTGGCCTCCTCTTTTCCCTTTTTATCTATTATATTGTCTTCCAGGTCGCTTATTCCCTCTTCTGCCTCAGTTACCTTAGCTGTTAGATTATCTAGATTGGATTGGATCTCATTGATAACACTTTTAAGTTCTGCCTATTCCCCTTTTATTTCTGCCCTTGAGAGACTCTATGTTGCCATTAATTGATTTCTCCATTCTAGCCATTGTCTTCACAATTGCTAGCTTGAATTCCATCTCTGACATCTTGGTTATATCTGCATCCATTTGTAAATCTGCAGCATAAGTCATAATCTCTGAGTCTTTTCTGTTTTGGGGGCTCCTCCTCCTAGTCATTCTGTTGATGGGTGTTTGAGGGAATGTATAGAGTCCAAATTATTGCCCAGAACCCAAGCAAGACGAACCTGTTTTCTTGGGACCTTAGGGTTGCTGGCCTCTTGTTTTCCCAGCCTGTCTTCTGGGGAAGGGGCCTGCTGCGCTGTTACTCAGGCAACCCTGTTTGGGTGGAGTTGCCCTGCTCCCCCTGTGGTGGGGGATGGGCTGAGCGGGAATCAGTCTTTGGGGCTTTTGTTCTCTGGCGCCTTCCCCTGGCGGCTTTCTGCAACTCTTCTGTGAATCAGAGCAGAGAGACCTCAGTCTGTTCTTCAGTGAGCTCTCCAGGCCACACCGTCTCCACTTCTGTCGGTGCTGCTATAAACTGCAGCGGCCTGGGTTGTGCACCCCTCTGCAGCGCTCCCAGTCCTGCCTCCAGGTCGGGGCTCATCTCTGCCCTTTGTGCTTCTAAAACCGCCAGCCACTCCCAGTTCACGCGCGCGCGACTCCGCCGCTTGGGGTCATGTCCCGGGGACTGCAGTTTGCATGTCCGGGACTCCACCGCTCGGGGTTTCCACCCCGGGGGTTGCAGTTCACCGGCGGGACCCCGGCGCACTGGGTTTCCCACTCGGAGGCTGCAGTTCGCGTGCACGTGACCCTGCCGGTCTGGTCCTCCACCCCGGGGGCTGCCCTAAAGTCCTTTCCCCGCCGCTACCCGTCTGCGAGTCTGTGCCTGTCCGCAGCGAGCGAGGCTGTCACTCACCAGCAGTGTAGGACCCCCTCGGCTAGGCTCCCTCCCGCTGCCATTTATCCTCTGATATCTGCCCGCAGAATCACGGCTCTCTGCTTTGTACCTCAAAACCAACTGCCTGCGATATTCTGTTTGTATAGATCCAGATCTTCTTACATCTCAGGCTGGTTTCGTGGGTGCTCAGAGTGGTCTGGTAGATATCCAGCTCAATTCCGGGGACCAGTTGAAATAGGGTCCCCTAGTCCTCCGCCATCTTTCCCCCCTCCCTCTCAAAAAACATTTCTTAAGAACTACAGAAAATAAGAAACCAAAAATATAAGTAAATGTCAAGATATTATATAATGATGAGTGGAAGATTTGCAAAATAAACCAAATTGAACTTCCACAAATGAAAATGAAATATACAGTATATGAATATAATATTCAATAATTGGGTTAAACATCAGGTTAGATCCAGCTGATAAGAAGATTAATAAATATGAATACATTACCTAACAACAGCCTAGAAGGATAAAGATAAGGAAAAGAATAAAAGGAATAAATATAAATGAAAAATATTTCATTGTATTCTGGTGTACATATGTAGCAATAATTTACCCAGATGATTTTGATGGAGATTCAGGTTGTTTCTAATTTTTTTTTTTTGCTATTACAAAGAATTATCCAAAAAATAGCATCATATGTGTATCATTTTGCTTATTCACAAGTATATGATTTCATTCATGCAATGCATAATTCTTGTTATATGCCAGGCACTGTTTTAGGACCTATCAATATAACAACAAACAAAACAAATTTCTTATCCTTCCATGGAGCTCATAATCAAACTGATAGAACAAATAACGTGTGAACAAGTAAATATATTGTATGTCAAATGTCAATAAGTTCTATTGAGAAAAATAAAGCAAGGTAAGGAGAGACTGAATTCTGGTAATGGCGGCAGCTACTTTATGTAGGTTATGAGGGAGCTTCCTGAAGAGATGAGTAAATGAGCCATGTAGATATCTTGGTGAGTACTTTCCAGACAGAAACCACCTCAAAAGCCCTAAGGTGGGGAGAAGCGAGGGAGGAAGGGAGTGATAAGAGATGAGGTAAAGGACAGCAAGGAGGTTATCTTTCAGGGCAAGGTAGGCTTGTGCAAGGGTTTTGGTGTTTACTTTCAGTGTGGAAAGAAGCTACTGGAAAGTTTTGAACAATATAATGATGGTCAAAGATCATTCTTTTTTTTTTCTTTTAGATTTTATTTATTTATTTGTCAGAGAGAGAGCACAAGCAGGGGGAGCAGTAAGCAGAGGGAGAAGCAGGCTCCCCACTGAGCAAGGAGCCTGATACGGGACTCGATTCCCAGGACCCTGGGATCATGACCTGAGCCACCCAGGCTCCCCTCAAAGATCATTCTAGTGAGTATTTCTGTAGGATAAATTCCTTGCAGTGAAATGGCTTGCTAAAAGTAATGAATTTGTAGTTTTGGAAGATATTGCAAAGCCATCTTCCATATTAATTTGTATAATTGACACCTGCACTGAAAATTTGCAGCAGATTTATCAATAACAAAGATAGAAGAAAACTGTGAAATAATATTTTTAAAATACAAATAAAAAATAACAGTCAAATTTGAATTCTATATGTAGCGGAAATGTCTCTAAAAAATATGGGTAGAATAAAAGATATTTTTAGACAAGCAAGTGTTGGGTATTTGCCATTAACAAACCATCATGGAAAAAATGTCCATGTGCTTTATAAAAAAGATTGAATTGAGAAGGAGAGATGTAAGAAATGCTGAACAGGGAAAAAGTAAACACATGAGTAAATTGAAAGAAGCATAGGCCATAGGACAATATTTTTTTTTAAAGATTTTATTTATTCATTTAATTGACAGAGAGAGAGAGACAGCGAGAGAGGGAACCCAAGCAGAGGGAGTGGGAGAGGGAGAAGCAGGCTTCCCACTGAGCAGGGAGCCCCATGTGGGGCTCGATCCCAGGACCCTGGGATCATGACCTGAGCTGAAGGCAGTCACTTAACCACTGAGCCACCCAGGCGCCCCAGGACAATATTAATAGTGATAATTACGACAGTGGTAACAATGAATAATAAGGAGCTCTAAAGCCAAATATCAATGAAATATTTACAACCCTACTCTGTGGAATGTAGATGGGGAAGGAATGGGATGGAGATAAAACTAAAGTATTCTAAACTCTTCATGCTCTACATGAAGGTAAAGATAACGATTAAAGTCAGATTTGGAAAAGTTAAGTAGACACATAAAATAAATAAATAACCAGGAAAAGAATAGAAATAGAATGTCCTACTTCCAGACCTGGTGGGGGGAAAAAAAGTGGATCAGTCAATGAAAAAGGAAAAAAAAAAAAGATACAGCTCACAAAAATCATGGTTAATAGCCAAGATAAGATGACAGAAATAAATCTAAATACAGAGAAAATAATGTTAACCACATCAACCTTTAGAAAAATTGCCTTTGACAGTACTTAGGTACTTGGCTTTCATCTGCATTTGTGGCCCCCTGTGTCATCGTGAGATCACTGGCGTCTAATAATTCCACCTCAAGCAACATGCACAGCACCATAGTCAGCAAGTTAACACGAACCAAGGACATCTTCCAGTGATCATTTATTTTCTTTGTTTCTTACAACCCCCCATACAACAAGGGGTCAGACTGCAATGCAATTTGGGTCATGTGATTTCAAGTCAGTTACATTGACTCAGTGCCTGTTCCAATATCCACAGCTGCCTTTATTCTTTGATTCTCTCTCTAATATTTTCTATTCCTGTCATCATAAATGTGCAACGTTTTTTATTCTAGATCAGGTCTTACCATGGAAAAGACCTGTAGGAACTGGGAGGCTAGGGAGAATGGTAATCCTGATCAGTTTGTAAAGGAAGGGAGCATCACAGGCCTGGGATGACAATGGAGGTTTGAGTGACCTCAGAGCACTCTGTGCCTGATATCAGATGTTTGGGGAGCCACCTCCTTGGACAGAAGAAAATACACAGGCATATTTTACTTCTAGTATCTGCATAATAATTTTTTTTTTTTTAAGCTGGCAGTTTTCTACCCATCCCTGTTTTTTCAAAACTACCAGGACAGGACATTCATTTGGTACAGAATTTGCCAGGATTCCGGCAGTCAGGCAACAATTGTCCTGGGTTCATTCTTGACCATATCCATTAGAAGCATGAGCCTCAAAATACGGTTTATGGCTAGGGTAAGCACGTGTCTTGGTTTGTTCAGGGGAGTTCTAGTTCAGATGACATTTTAGCATCACCCTATTGATTGCACATTGGTGGAGCATTCCCATAAAGGACTCAAATTGCTTTAAAATACAACTTCTTAACTTCATTTTTAAAGGCAAACAACTCTCAATTCTAATTCCAATTTGCCAGAGATTCTGTCTTCATTAACTTTTGGGTCATAATTAAACAAAACAAAACACATTCTCAGTGATTTTAATGTGTAGCCATAATTGAGAATGACCATGGGAAGAAGTCTGGCTGCAAGCAACACTTATCAACATCGAAAAATTCTTCCTATGCTCATGTGCACAGAAACAGTGGAAATTCAATTTTGGGCAAGGATTCCTTGCAAGTAAATATATTGTTTTGATATGATCATGGCTTTTCCCTCCTGCTATCTTGCTTTGCATTTATAAATTATTGTTAGGTTAGCTCCAGTATTAGTAAGTGAGTTTATCATCTTTACTTTGGTTAATCCTACAATGCCTCCATAATACAGACTTACAATTGTAATTTTGGCCTAAGATTTCCCAATAACCAGACTCTAAGACTGGCAGGCATTGAGATCAATATACCTTAAGGTAGACATGAAGGAGATTTTAGATTAAGTAACTTACTTACTTAAGCACATATTATGTTCCAGTCACTTTGCTAAGTATTAAGATAAAGAGAAACACAAGACCTGGTTCCTACAGCTTAGGAGGGAAGGATGGATATGTGAAAAAATCAGTGCAGTAAGATGTGGTAGCCTTTCCCAGAGACTTGTGTACATGGTACTGAGGGAATGCACAGAGGAGAAAGAATTCTGGGCAGAGGAAGCATGTGAGCAAGGGCACTGAGGCCAGATATGAGGTGATTTGGGGGCTTTACAGAATACTGAACATGCTATTTATTCACCATTTTTGCTACAGGCTTAGCGAGCCATGTATCTATTTCTATTAACTTATTTTATATATGTGCATAATGTTTGTTTCCTATCAGACATGTCTGTTCTCCTTTTGTGTGCTTTTTAAACTATTTAATTGCATTTGTTTCTCCTTTCAGGACTTTAAGAACTAATGTAAAAATGTGGAAAAAGTGCATCCAAAAAAAAAAAAAGAAAGAAAGAAAGAAAGAAAATGAAAAGCACCTACAATTTCCCCACATAGAGATTGTAAGGGTTTTATTCTACAGCCTCACTGCAGTTTCTGTGTGTTATCTGCACATACCATAGTATGAACAAGCACATCCACGTTTTTGTTTACAATAATGTATCTTGAATGTTTTTCTGGACTATTAAGATTCTTATACAGCCTTAGCTCTCTCTAATTTTTATTATACAAGCAAAGCATGTTCATTGCCAAAAAATGAGGAAACACAGGTAACTATAAATAAAGCAATAAAAATTGCCTTAGATTTTGTGTCCTAGAAATAATCAACATTTTGGGGGTTCATTTTTTTAATATATTTTTAACTGCATATAGCCTTCTTATTAATTGCTTTAAACATGTTTTATATGAATATTCCACTGCAAGCCTATTGATTTTCTAGGAAGCTACTGTTTAATATCATTTCCCCATTAACTAAAAAAATAGCCAATTGAGCATCTTTTATGTTTTTTTATTAACTCTGTGACGTTTTTGCATTTGTTGTCATACTTTCCCCTCACAAAATCATGGGCCTTCTTCCGCAGATGTGGAAACTGAAACCCAGCAAAGGTCAGTGGTTTCTCCAGCGTCTCCTGGCCCCCAAATAACCAGGTAGAATTCAAACCCAAGCCTTTCGTTAAAGGCCATGCTCTTTTCAAGGAGATGGCAAAGGTAAAAGCAGAGGAGTTGGGGACACACAGAGGACTCTCTCTCCCTAAGGGCTCCTTCTCTCCCTTCCCTACCAGACAGGAGAACCAATCAGGTCCTGGTTGTCCATCCTTGTGGTTTACTCGGGAGTCTTCTAACAGCTATGCATACGTGAGCTTTGGGCAACAGCATGCCGTTGGTCTTCTTTGGAAGCATGCCTGCAGCTAAATCTGTTGTGAAAGGTTGCCACAGGTAGAGTTTTGCTGCAGCAGTCAACAAAATAAATACAAATTGAGAAAAAGGACCTTGTCCTTTGTTTTTGGTCCTTCAGGTCCTCCAGGTCCTTTCCCGCACGCAACGCTCTCAAACATGGCTGCCGCAGCAGGGCGGCTGCGCTCTCCGAAGGGGAAAGGAAAGCCCTGGTCCGCAGCCAGCCCAGAATACTCAGGCAGGTCCCCTTGTGGAAACCCTGTCCAAAAGGGCCTGCCAGAAACACTTCCTTTCACTCAGCTATTTGATTCGGGATCACCTCTCTCTCTGTAAGTCCCCTGAAGCTAACCCACTCTCACAGAATTCTTTCCCTTTCTTTGGTTTTCCTAGAAATGTGCTGTTCCCTTAGACTCCGTGCAGAGTTTAGAAACAAAGCAACATTTATTCTCATCTGAGAGTGTTCAATGTCAGACTTGTCCGTGGAAATTATGCTGTGTAGAGAGCAAAGGAGAAGTAGAGAAAAGGAGCTAACATTTTTTAATCACGGAAAGAGTTGGATACTTCCACATGCCTCATCTCATCTAATCTCCACAACATCCCCAAAGGAGAGGGGTTGTTGGTCCCAATTTGCAGACAAAGAAACTGAGATGCAGACCAATGAGCTTGTGGGAGAGCAGCGAGCTGACAGGCAGAGCAGCGTGTTGCTCATAACGCTAATGGTTCCAAAGCCTCTCAGCATACATTTATGTTGGAAAGCACTCAGAGGACAGTCACTAATACTTAAGAAGCACATTTCTGTTAACCATTTATATGCTTAATGTGACACGAAGCAGAAAAGACAGACAAGAAGACAGCCAAGGGTTTATTGTTCCATTGAGCAGCTCAGCAATGCATTTTAATGGTTTTTCTGGAATGTTCTTGCGGTGGCCACAGAGAGGTGCCCAAGAGCAGCAAGCCTGCTTTCCCAGGGAGTTCTAATCTCAGGCACTATAAGTAAATAAATAAATAAATAAATAAATAAATAAATAAATAAAATCGTTGAGTGGCTGTTGTTTCCAGTTAGTATTTGGGATTTTCCATGGACCAGCCGACCTCAGATTCCTGGGTAATCAGTGTAACACCAGGAGGCAAGGGCTGAGAGGTGGAGAATTTTAAGGAGATCCCTTACATGTAAAGAGCCCTGCTCAGTATCTGGGATGTCACAGGAGCTCCATAAATGTGAGCTTTCCTTTTCTCCTTCTTTCTCTCTGTTCCTCCCCGCCTCCCCCTCCACTATCTCTCACTCTCTTGCCACCTATTGTCTGTTTTCAATGATTCAAGAAATTTCTTAGGAATCAAATTACAGCAATGTCGGAGCAAGCAAAATCCACACCCCCCTCAAACTCAAGAATCAAACGGCCGTGCCCCTGGGGCGATCGAAGCAGGGCCCATGTGGGAGCCCAGATAAGGCTGTTCTGACCTTGTGTTGTGCAGCCGAAGCAAAAAGAACTGGATTTCCTGAGCTCTCAATTCAGATCCCTGCTCAAAGGGGAACTAATCTGCTGTGTGATCAGAGGTAAGTTTGCAGACCCTCCCTGGGCCACCCTCTCCTCTTCTACAAGGGCCAGAGTAACACCTCCTCCTTCACGAGATTGCTACAAAGATGAAATGAGAAAATGAGGAAAAGTCTCACCAATAGTTCATATATTTTATACATGTGGATGAACTCTTTATTTAAAACACAATTTTCAGCCAAAAGCATAGACTTTGTGGGTGGGAAGCAAAAACTTGACCTGCTTAGTAATATTAAAATCAGGTGGTTCTGTGTTTCCCTGATGCACGAGCATCTTCTGTTCATCTTTGGGGCCATAGACCAGCCACTGCCTCCCAGAAAAATCCACTTGTGAGAAAAACTCCTGGTTGGACTGATTGGTTGTAAAGGGTTTAACTTAGTATAAATATGTAGAGTAGGCATGTGTGCATGTGTGTGAGCAGGGAGTTTTGGGACCGCTTTGCCTCTCTACTGTGTAAATTGTGGAGTGTGAACAAATAATTTAACAGAAATGTAGTCAGGATCCTCAAAGAAAATCATGCCTTTCTGAACCTGTGTGTGTGTGTGTGTGTGCAAAACACACATAGAATGAAGGAAGATGGTTATTCCAGTATTAAGGTTCCAGGAACAGAAAACATTGTAAAGGTTGTAGATGATCTGATGATCTTAGGGGGATTCGTAAGTTTGGTTTATGCCAATGCCTTTCAAAACATAGCTATGTGATAGCTTGACTAAGTGGATTTGGTCCCTCTTTTTTTTTTTTAAATTTATTTGATTATGTTATGTTAGTCACCGTACATTACATCATTAGTTTTTTATGTAGTGTTCCATGATTCATTGTTTGCGTATAACACCCAGTGCTCCATTCAATACATGCCCTCCTTAATACCCATCACCAGGCTAACCCACTCCCCCAGCCTCCTCCCTTCTAGAACCCTCAGTTTGTTTCTCAGAGTCCATAGTCTCTCATGGTTCGTCTCCCCCTCCAATTCCCCCCCTTCATTTTTCCCTTCCTACTATCTTCCTTTTTTTTTTTTTTAACATATAATGTATTATTTGTTTCAGAGGTACAGGTCTGTGATTCATCAGTCTTACACAATTCACAGTGCTCACCATAGCACATACCCTCCTCAGTGTCCGTCACCCAGTCACAGTGTCTTTGGTGGAGCCAAGTTTTCTTGCAAGCATAGAGCTAGACCTGAGGGTCAACTCCGTGGGGTTATGGGGTTACTGTCTTAATCAGTGCAGGCTGCTCTAGCAGAACACTGTGCACTGGATGACTTATACACAGTAGAAATTTTTTTCTCATAGTTCTATAGGATGAAAATCCAAGATTGAGGTGATAGCAGATTTGTCTGGTGAGGGCTTGTTTCCTGGTTCATAGACGGCCCATTATCTGGCTATGTCCTCACATGGTGGAAGGGGTGAGGAAGCTCTCTGGGTCTCTTTTATAAGAGCACAGATCCCATTCATGAGGGCTCCATCCTCATGACCTGATCACCTCCCAAAGGCTCCACCTCCTAACACCATCATTTTGAGGGTTAGGATTTCCACATATGATTTGTGACACAAACATTTAGTCTGTGGCACTTACCTAGGAGGACCCTGCAGGCCTGCAGAAGATGGTCTGTTCCTTGGCCAAGCCATGGGTGTTCCCACTTTGGGATCTCCTGCCAACCCCTCTACCTGGAACAACCCTGGTTCAGGGGTTGACTCCTGTGGCTCATTCAGGTCTCAGATTAATGTCACCTTCTTAGATTCCCCTTCCCTGACCACCCATTCCAGAGTAGTCCTATGCAGTCTTTGGGCTTTGGACTAAATTTATTTTATTATCTTTAGAACACTGACCATTTCCTGACATTTTCTTGTGTATTAGCTTCTTGCTTATCTCCCTTTCACTAGAATTTAAGCTCAATGCGATCAGCAATTTTATCCATCTTTCCATCTCTCTCATTAGCTCCTGGAATTGTGTCCTGCAAACAAATATTTGCAGAATGTTGAAGGAAGAGAGTTTGTAGTCTTGTACCATAAAGCCCAAAGCAGCTCTAGACTTAACTTTTAAAGAGGAAATGGCAGCCATTAAACAAAACAAAACAGCACCTGAAGAAAAGAGTATGCTTAAAAATGATGACTTGTGTTTTACATTTTTGCAAAGGAGACATAATTAAAGTGTTTCACTCTCCTCCTGGACCTCTGACAGCAAAATTAGCAGGAAGGAGAATAGTACACAATAGAAAGTAAAGGTTAGCATTAAAATGTTGTTTGTCTCATGCAAATTGTGCAATCCAGTTTGGATTCTTGGTGAAAACAACCTTTTTTCAGGAGCCTTAGAATTGATAGATGTCAGTTTAACTGCTTCAGAAACACAAAGCTTTAACTTTGGGTATCAGACTTCGTTTATGCAATAGGTATTTACTGAACACTTTTAAAAGATTTCTGCTGCACTAGGCACTGGGTGACAATGACAACCAAGACTAAGTCCTCCCTCCTTGTCTAAAGGGTAGTGGAGCTGAGCAAAAGGCCAATACAGCATAGTGTGATAAATGGTATAAATAGGACTGTCATAACGGCCCAGGGAGTGGTACCAGTGGCTTCATGAAAAATTTGGCTATGAAATGAAGTTGAGAAAAATGTAATGGTCTTCGAAGATATGCCTAAACAGTAATAAAAGCTGACAGATAAATAAGAAACACGCAGAAATCAAATTTAACAACAGCAGATCTGACAGGTCATCAGTCAAGCATTTACTGTTCCATGAACTCTGTCAGGTGCTGTGACTTAAGAAGCTCAATGTTGACCATCCTGCTGTCTGTGAAGCCATCCCACAGAAGCCTGATGTGCTTTCTGCCTTCAAGAATCCGGAAAAAAGAGCTTTGGAACTCACGGAAACAATCAGATTGCTTTATTTCACCCCACTAGCCTGCCAACATGGTGACCAGACCCTCCAAGGAGGTTGAAATGGGAAGGGCGAGTCTGTCAGATAACTCAAAAGGCCATCTCTAGGAACTTTCTCCAAATCCTTTGGGAAATGCCGTGCCCTCAATCTTTCCTAGTGCAGGAGGTATCCTCCCTTTGCAAAATCTCTTCATCTCTCTCTATTTTGTGGGCAACTCTTGGATAGGGCTCCTACTGAGATGGTGAGATGACTGGATTTATGACAGCAGAGAAGTAGGCTTTCAGTTAGTTTTTGAGTAAAAACATTTTCTAACTCCAAAATAAATTGCGACAGGAAATGCAGTCCATGCCAAACGCCCTGTGTTGTGTCTATTTAAAGCGTTGAATTTAAAGAGAATGTTAATAGCATTTGCTTGCAAAGAAATTTGCTACTTCCTTGCGTAAGAAGCCCTGATATTGAATTCTCCAAAACATTGACCCTCTTTCTGGTTTCTTCACTCAAATCTGGATTATTCCTGGATTTCTCCTTCCTGTCAGCATGGTTTTGGTCAAAGTAATTTCAGGGGGATTGATATAGTTGGAATTAGATGCTTCAGTTGACATCCTGGCACGGCCTTTCTAACTGGTATTTGAGACCATGAAGGGGGTGGCCACTGCAGCTCTTTCTGGTGGAGTCTTGAGGGAGAGGGTGGTGGGAGCAAGGCCACCAGAGCCCCAGTAGGGATGAGGGAACCAAACTGCTGCTTGGAAGATCCCAGGTGGCATGGACACCCATCAGCAGGGACACCCCTTCCCCGTCTCAGTAGTTCTTGGAGACTTGTGATTGTAGTTCATCCATTTACCAAGAGACAGAACTTCAAGTTCTTGAGTTAACAGTCCCAGAGCCGAAAACCAGTGTTTCTTTCATATGTACTTACAGGCAGACAACATTAAGTAAGCCTTACCCCGACAAGCAGAAAATATCAATGGATTCAGTGAGGGTTTAAATATAGTGCCTAACCTTATTAAGAAGAGATTGGAGATATTTGGGCCATGTCCATCAAAGCTTTTAAATCAACATTATGGGAGGCAACTCCTACAAATCTTGCCAAAGACAGATATATGGGTTGGCATTTTGACATAAAGGGGCATTGGAGAATGCACTTATGTCTAAAGGGTCCCAGATTATTAAATCTCTTTTTTTTTTTAGTTAGAGTGAATTACTATACTTATTTAAATAGAGAGTTGAAGACTGCTGCAGTGGAAATAAATAGTAAAGAACCATCCCTTTTCCTTCCACATCCCTTCATCTCCACAACCACCATCACTACGCAACCAAGGATAACCAACATTACTGTGGATCGGGCACCGGAAAGTCTACTTTCAAGCAAAATCTCATGTAATCATTACAAAAACCAAACCGAAATGAAACAAAAAAACTATGAAGAAAATACCATCACTTCCCTTAAAAGGATGATAAAAGTTAAGATTTTGAAATGTTATATAACTGACCACAGTCCCACAGCTCATAAATCATAGAGTGAGCTCTAATAGGCTTTGTGATTTCAAACACCTTGCTCTATGACATTATACTTCCTCCCCTTGATGAAAAGTACCTGTGAGAAGTGGGATCTCCCATTTTCCCTTGGACCAGTGTTTCCCAGGCCTTGGTTTGACCTCTGGTAGGGATAGTGCATTTCCAGCTTTCTCCATTCCACGAAAGGACCCCTCTCACATGTGCCTTATAGCCTTTCTTAAGACGTAAACCCAGGCACAAAACAAATGCCGCTAAATACCAGACCAAAACAGAATCCTTAATGTTGCCCTTAAAAAATTTCTCCGGAAAATGATAAATTACACAGCCTCGTGAAATGCAAAATTTCCTCTCCTTCAGTTATTTGCTTACATGATCCATTCTTCTCTATTCTGGTCCTCTCTGAAAAGCCTAATGAGATTTATTTGAAACCGAGCAATTTTGCCACTTTCTTTTTACTTATTCCTTAGGAACATCTGGCAGCAGTTTATTCCCTACCTGTGAGCTGTATGGACCACACTTCTCAGTGGCAGCCTCAGGAGCCAGGAGTCAGTCTTGACCTGGACTAGGCTTTTTTTTTTTCTTCTAATTTGTTCATGAACTCAGTTTTCTGCTGGCCTTTGTCTCTTTCTGCCAACATTATCTGCATTGAGGTTTACCAGATGCTTCCACTGAGCTTTGTTTATTTAGGTTAAGTCGTTAATGCTGTTGGCCCCTCTACTTTTCCTACTAAACTGTGATTCTGTGGAAGAGACTAGTTCTTAGTCAGCTTTGTGGTTCTGGTAACTGGTATGGGCCTGACATGGTGGGTGTGGGTGTTCAGTGGAACTTAGGAGGGGAGAGTGGAAGGGAAGAAGGAAGAGAGCAAGGCAGGGAGGAAGATGGGGTGTTATTATTATTATTATTATTCCTATTATTAATAGAGTCTGTTTTCATACTGTATGATTTCTGGCAAAGGAAGCTGAAGCCGAGAGAGAACAGAGAGGAGGGAGATGAATTCCTCCACCTGACCTCTTGGATGTTTTGAAAGAAGTGATTCAGTAGGAAGTTAAGAGCTCTGACTCTGAAAGCAGACTATTGGGGTTCAAACCCCAGCTCTACTGCTCACCTCTTAGATGAGCTTGGCCAAGTGTTTTAACCTCTCTTTTCCTCAGCTCTCACATCTATAAATTGGGGGAAAATGGAAGTGTACCTTTTTCATGAGGGTTTGATGGGAAGCAATGAGTTAACCTATGTAAAGTCCTGGGCAAATTGCCTGCACATGGAAGCACCATTTTACTTTTGTTGTTATGAGAGAGGGTTGAGCAGCCAAAATTTAGGGACTTTCTTGTAGGGAAAACATCTATGATTTTTTACTGATCATTTATAATATTTATTGGACACCTCATATATGCCAAGCATTGGGCTAGGTGTTAGGGAAGTTTGATCAAGACAGGAATGACATGAAGGCTTTATCATGAATTATACTTTGAATCATCAGAGGTACAAAGGAAAAAACAAAGCGCTGTAATAGTGAATGAAGTGGGGGTGGGACAGGGGAGGTGGTACTCTGAGGCACAATTATCAGACTTTCCCAGTGGCTGTTCCAAACAGTATAGCACAGAGCTTTTCCAAGGCATCTCTGTAAGCAGAGGACATGGGCCAGCGCAGGTGCGTAATAGGGCAAAGTTTGGTCACAGAAGAAGCTGATGGAATGAGCTGTGAGCATGAGTGAAGCATCCCCTGGGAAGTGCTGGGGGGATGAAGTCCTGCCTTCTTGGTGAAGGCTCAGAGCCAGTGTCATTTGCACATTCCTGTTAGCATGTCCTCATTTGTACGCAGAAACTGATGATGTCCGGGGATTTGGGTCACCCAAATAAATGAGAGTTCAGCAATTCTTTCTGTTGCCTCTGGCCTTTTTCAGAAGAGCTTCAGTTTCTTCCCTGTAGATTTAAGAACCACAGAGTTAAATTATAAACTGGATTCCCAAATTCTTAATTTTTTTATTTGGGGTATGTAATATCTGATAATTATCCTTTTTTTTCCCTTTAGGATATTATTAAGAATTGATCTCTATGTTCTTTTATTTTTAGCACATGTTTTCTGTTTCTGAGCTAAAATTGCTATATTATTGTATATTGCTTGGGTGGGATTCATTTTTCAATCTTTTTAGCCTCTGGCAATATTAAGACCCCTTTGGTATCTCTGAATCTTTATATGGACAAGATGTCAAATTCCTGATTCTAGTAAGTCATTTAAGGACTAGAGAAGCTTGTGTTTGTGAGTAATAATAAAGATCTGGTTTTCTTTTAAAAAAAAAAAGAGAGAAGCAACAATAAGAACCAGAAATTATTCATATACGCTTTTACATGAGACTTCTCTTTTCTTCTATATTTGAAATTTACCAGATATTCTCTCTGAGAATGAGTTCTATTTAAGAGAACTGGTCTGATGAACTTGAGAGCTAATACTACCTTATTTATAGAAGTTAGTTCTGTTTGCATCAAATTTTATTATGACAAGCATATATATATATCATATCATATTATAAGGTAATATATGTGTATATTATTTTAGGAAAGAAACCCTCCCTTCTATTCACTATACATATTATAATAAGTAAAATATAGTAATATATATTATATGTCATAAATATCTTACTATGTAATCTTACTATATATCTTACTATATATAGTATACATAAATTTACTACATATAGTATATATGTAAGTTATTTACTATAAATAATATAGTAAATATTATTAATATTATTATTAACATTATATACCATTATTATCTAGTAAATATTGTACTGAATTAATCAATGATTTCCCACTTGCTTTTCAATACCTGAACGCTTGACATGTGTGCCCATGGGAAAATAACCCAGTCATGGGCTAAGTCTAGGCAATTAATATGATTTTTGGAAAAGACGCATTTTAACTTATTTATTAAGATTTATTTATTTATTTGAGAGAGCAAGAGACAGGAGGGAGGGGCAGAGGGAGAGAGAATCTCAAGGAGACTCCCGGCTAAGCTCAGAGCCCAACGCAGGGCTGCATCCCACCATACTGAGATCATGACTTGAGCTGAAACCAAGAGTTGGACACTCAACTGACTGAACCACCCAGACACCCTGGAAAAGATGCATTTTTAAAATACTATATGTTGGCTAACTGGATATAATATAAATAAATAAATAAATAAATAAATAAATAAATAAATAAAAGTAGTGCTCCCAGAGCCAAAAAATTGCTACAGGTATAGCCAACATTAAGCCTCCTCCCTAAATATGACTTTACCCCAAGGAGACCACCCTCCTTCTCCTCTGTGCCTTCAGAATTGCACCATCTTACAACTAGCTCTCCCAATAACCCTTCTGTCTCTCGAAAGTGGCCACCCCCCTCTGCTGTTTGCTGCATGATTCCTGCCTGAAAACAGTCCTCTACGATGCCAATTTTTAAGAATGATCAGAAATGACCTGGCAGGACCATGGCTCATATGTAGAACACTTTAAGGTAGGTTTTGAGAGTGTCCTCTTTGTAAATACTCCCATTTCCTGCAGCGGCCAAGGAGAGTGTTCCCTCCTTTAAGCCCTGGGGGCAAGTCGCTTGTATTTTTCTTCTGGCATTGAGGATTGGTGAGTTCTTGAAGAGCTGAAAATTAACCACCTTTGGGCTATCCCTTCCTGTCCCCAGCCCCAGGTAATAAAGAAATGGTTTGGAATGAATGAATGAAACAGAATGGAACAAAGTGTCAAGTATGATCAAGTATAAGTCCCCCTTGGATGAAAAAAAAATTCATCAAGATAAAAAGCTTCTGCACAGCAAAGGAAACAGTCGACAAAACAGAGGCAACCCACAGAATGGGAGAAGATATTTGCAAATGACACTACAGATAAAGGGCTGGTATCCAAGATCTGTAAAGAACTTCTCAAACTCAACACCCAAAAAACAAATAATCAAGTCAAAAAATGGGCAGAAGACATGAACAGACACTTCTCCAAAGAAGACATACAAATGGGTAACAGACACATGAAAAAATGTTCATCATTATTAGCCATCAGGGAAATTCAAATCAAAACCACATTGAGATACCACCTTATACCAGCTAAAATGGCAAAAATCGACAAGGCAAGAAACAACAAATGTTGGAGAGGTTGTGGAGAAAGGGGAACCCTCTTACACTGTTGGTGGGAATGCAAGTTGGTACAGCCATTTTGGAAAACAGTGTGGAGTTTCCTCAAAAAGTTAAAAATAGAGCTACCCTGTGACTCAGCAATTG